>NC_139344.1:202432508-202877508 GCF_055883805.1 Amblyomma maculatum | reverse complement strand
TCGTCGTGGGAATTTACACGGGGCTCAATTTTTGCACGACGGACGCGGAGGATCACGTGACAACAAGGGCGACATAGAACCACTCCCGGTCTCGAGGGAGAGTGCCGCGCTCTCTCTCGAGACCGGCCATGATAGAACCAATGTATAACTAGGTCGCGGCTATTGTTTGTCACGGCTACGTATCGCCGTCTTGGTCCGCCTTGCCCTCTCAGCATGCCTATTTTTTTAGATTTTTTTTTGCGCCTCTGGCGACCGGAGCTGTGGTTCTTCTGCATGCACTTTTGGTTTTCCTTCGCTTTTATTGCGAAAGCAATACTACTCCCATTTTCAGCCCTTCGCGTAGCCATGGTCGGTAGGCACGTTTGACCTTTAATGATCCCAAATGGCTGTGACGTCATACCAGCTACGAGAGATGGGCTACCAAGTCGAGTCGTCGGGTGGCGGCGGTCGGTAGGCACGGCGCGCCACGGATGAGATGATGAAGTCACTGTGACGTCATACTAGCTACGAGAGATGGGCTACCAAGTCAAGTCGGCGCGCTGCAGCTCGAGCCGGGCTGATACCGAGTGGAGGCGCTGCTTCACCTCTTCTCTCGCAGTTGAGAGGAGGAGGAAGAAAACGATGGGTATGTAAATGCTCGTGCTTGCTCAGCTGAGGCACTCGCAATGCATCCTGATAAACAGAAAGAAAAGTCACGCCGTCTCGATGAAGCCAGGAAACGACAGCGGGCTACAGAGACAGATGAAGAACGGGAACAGCCTCTCGCTCGACGGCGCGCTAAATATGCAGCTAGACGAGCGCGTCGCGCTTCTCTTGAATCGTCCTCAACCGGTGACGACTAATGTCTTCATAGTGAAGAGGGGTTTATTAGGGGTTATTCGGAGGACTGGAGACGGCGACCGGTGACACACGACGATCGTGGAGTAAGGCACAGTCTCGTCCGAACAAGACAGTCCGAGCTTTGAGTGCGCGCGCCAGCTGATCGGCCAGGAACTCAGCCGTCTTCATCGTCGTTTGCTTGGGCACTGAATCATCTTCCTTACAATAGGTATAAACAATAAAGCTAAACAATAGTAAACTCTAATGTGTGTCCTGTGTTAATCGTACGGTCAACATGGTACATCACAATTGGCTACACTACGAGCTGAACTATAGCGTAGCCATGCTATTGCTTTCGCAACCTACCGGGCTTAACTATAGCTAAGTCCCAGCAAATTTTTTCCCCCTACTTTCCTATAGCTGTCGCAGATGGATCGTATGGGCAGCCTCGAGAGGCGGCGAATTTAGGCGGCAGGTGACACGAGGGTAGCGATTCCCCTTCCCCACAAAAACACTTTGCTGGGCACAGCTTCGTTTCAGAAACTTTGCTTGACGACCTGCCATTGTAAATGAAAAGCGGAAAAACAAAAAGCAAGTAATTAAGCACATAGGCCTGGCACGCTCGAGGTGCGCTCGCTGCTCGACTTCTGGCACTGCTTTCCGTGCGTAGTACTCTCACAGTCCCTTTCACACTTGGAGGGAAACTAGCAAGAAAATTCAAAGCTGACCAGCGAAAACCGTAAACAAAACGTATGATGAGTTTAAATATTTGTTCTCATTTCATTCCACGTATTAGAACGAAAAGTCTGGAGAGACTCGAGGGAGAGGCCTTACGGTACCTGTCACAGCAAGAACTTAAAAATGAAAATTGCTAAGAATTACTCATTGAAGATCGAGCAAGTCAAAGTTCCACAGTGGTTTTTCGGTAATCTTGAACAAATAAACTTTATTGAGAAATGAAATGCATGAAAGCCTACAAGCTTGTCAGCGCGCGCACAACACCTCTGAAACCTCTTCCCCGCTAAAAGCATGCACGCACGGACGGGTGGGACGGACTGACGGTACAGACGGACGGGGACGGACAGATACAGGAGAAATGCATTTGAGCAGTGCGCAGCCGTTGCGTACGCTTCTCCCTCACTCCCTCCCGGTCGTCTGAGGCTTGAGGGGCGAGGAGCTGAGAGGGCAAGGAGGACCAGGATGGCAATATGTAGCCGTGACGTAGGTTCTACGTCGGCCTTGTCACGTGATAATCCGCGTCCGACGTGCAAAAATTGAGTTCGAATTTACACGATTATATCACGTGACTCATAAGTCACTGCTGAGGTCACAAGTTAATGCAAGCGAGTGCATAGCACTCACGTTTAATAAAAACGTGCTTACAAGTAATTTTATGACAGGTAACATAACAGAAACCTCCTACCATTCAATGCCTCGCAATGTGAGCTGCAAACCAAGCTACCACCTGCCAGACGTATGAGTGGGAGGCTGCCCATGATGTAAGGAGCCGTACGAACGTGCACCTATGTGGCCGCGTGTTTAACGGGACCTAAGGGCCGTTGCATTTCAACCTCACCCTCCGAGTTAGCAGCACCTGCTAAATCGGCAGGAGCTTAAAGATCAAAGAACACACAATTGTGAAGACCTGGTTAGGCCTTGTGATATAGTGCATGCTTTCTCATTAGAACACAGATGTCTAGCTTATTCGTAGACGCTGTGAGTGACGGAGATAACTCGTATAGATTTACGATTTGTGCAGTCACGCAGCCCGAAATAGAAAGACTGGCCAGACTATAATCGTGTTTGAGACCATCACAGCCTGCAGCTCTCTAGTCGCGGAGGAAGCTGCCATCGCAGCGGTCGTAGTCTACACTCAAGCCACCACCATTGTGAGCGACTGCATGAAAACATGCTGTAAACAACTACATGAAAGGAAGAATATCCCAACGCCGCTAGGAACGTACTTCTCAGTCTTGACTATAGTGATCGACCGAAAGAGAGTGCCAGCACATACAGGGAACTCGGGCAATTAGACAACCCACATATACGCACGAGTAGAAGCCGCGGCCGAGCCGTGGACGTCACCAAGCGTGGACTAGGAGCCCCGCGGAGAGCCGCTGACCTCATACCACGATTGCATATCGCACACTGTTGTGCCGTAGGAGTTTGGCCCATAGCTCACGTCACCCGTTTTAGTTTCGTGATCGAGAGCTGCCTGCTCCCTTGGCGGTAGCGATGAAACCGAGTCAGCGTCGAAGAGATGAACAAAGGCGTCTTTATACACAATGTAAAGGGCATTATTTACAGCAAATCGGCACGGGGACCGAGGACTACAAGCTAGACACAGCTGCAGTCGCACAGCGACGGCCGGAGAGAATACGACGCATCCCCTCCTTGCGAGCGGTATGGCACTCGGCGAACGCTCTTGAAGGTCTCGGTCTCGTTGGCACTCAAAAAAATTACCGACGATTACGTTACTTCCTAATGCGAAATTTGAGCGCAGCAAATAAGCTGTTTCACCTTTTCGATAGATTGAGGCAAAGAAATCGAGCAACACATGTATGCGCTATCACAGAATTTTTTTTTATTTTTCACACGTATTCCTTTAACAAAGACTCCACTAACAGTTCTTGACAGTCATGAAGGAAGCTTTGTGGTCGGAGAAATAGACTGATATATGTTCGACTTGGTACACCAATACTTGATTCTCAAAGACGAGATCTATACAAGTGCCTCGCGAGGTTGTCACAGCCGTGGGACGCGTTACGAGCGAGAGGAACGGGATACGAAGAGGCGTCCGTGTGCTGTGCGATGTCAGCGCACGTTAAAGATCCCCAGGTGGTCGAAATTACTCCGTAGCCCTCCACTACGACTCCTCTTTCTCTCTTTTCACTTTCACTCTCGCCTTCCTCCCTTCCCTTACGGCTTGGTTGCGGTGTCCACAGAAAACAAGTGAGACAGTTACCGCGCCTTTCCCTTCCTATAAAAAATAAATCAATTTTTCTGCGCGGTCATGCCCCGCCGGGGTGGTACAGTGGTAAGACGCCCGACTACTGTCCGGAATACCCGGGTTCGAACCCGACCTCGGCGGCTGCGTTTCGATGGAGGCGAAACGAAGAGGCGTCCGTGTGCTGTGCGATGTCAGCGCACGTTAAAGATCCCCAAGTGGTCGAAATTACTCCGTAGCCCTCCACTACGGCTTCTCTTTCTCTCTTTACACTTTGACTCCCACCTTCCTCCCTTCCCTTACGGCGCGGTTCAGGTGTCCACAAACTCGTGTGACAGATACTGCGCCTTTCCCTTCCTGTGAAGCAATTATTATTATCTACGCGGTCACGTTGTCTTGACTCGCTAGCGGCGGCAGCAGCATCAGACAGTCGCTGCTAGCGCTTCCTCCGGCGACCCCTCCCCCCCCCCCCCAAAACCCCCTTCCTTTCCTTGTGTTCTCCGGCTGCTCCGCGCTTCCTGCGAGGCTTCGGTTGCCAAGCGCCGGCTCGAACTAGGGGGATGAAAGTGGGGAGGCGCTGGTTACGAGGCCGACGCCGACGCCGACGCGAAACCCAGGAACGAGCGCCAAAGAGCTGCGCTCTAAAACTGTTCAATTCGGAGGCAGCACGTGACAACGGCCCGAGCGGCCCAGTCAGCGAGCGCACTGATCGCTCGCTTCAAATCAGCCGCGGCGCGAAGGCGACTCGCCGCTAGGCGACCAACGCCGGGCTGACTGGGATTTTGGGCGTGTTGTAACCAAGGAGGATATAAAAAAACTGCTGGAGTGAAAGTCCCCTATACCGGCCAATGGGCTGGGGTGAACAGGTCTGGGGTTTAGAGATACCAGTAGCCGGGTGAATAAACCGGCGGTGGAAGCTAGCAAAAAACGTCTGGAAGATTGGTGGCTTAAAAGCAGAAAAGTCACATAATGTTAGTAATTTAGAAACTAAATTCAATAAATAAAATGATGGTTTATTTAACCAATCTTTATCAATAATTAAGATATAGGGAGAAAAATGAGCATGATAGCTACTGCTACTACCCCGTTTCAAAGGGGACGCTCATATATTCCATCCATCCATCCATGGTTGACAATCGACAGCCGTGTGGTGCGGACGCGTGTTCCATCACTCCTCCGAGTGCACGTGGCTACCGGAAACGGACGGACTGGGGACAACGGGAAAGCTCCCGTTGTCCCCAGTCCGTCCTTCAAATAGATGAGTTCTTTATTTTATTACCCTTATTTCGTTTTTAGCTTAAGTGCAGCCTAAATAATAGTTTTTAGCTCTTTGTTCTAGCGGCCTGGTTTTTCGTGCCGGCAGCTAGGTTTTCTCGGCGTTCATTCTTTAACTATTTTGTTTGGTTAATTATTCTTTTTTCTAGGCTGTTGGCACTCGCAAAACTTTTTTTTAACACGTGTTTGCTAATCGTTGTTGTGTCTTTCCTTTGCAGTTTGTATATTCTGAGAATTCGTAGTAGAAATAACTCAGTTGATACATGCTTAAGATGTGCAATCAAAAGAAGGTAAAGTGTACTCAGTGTGAGGCGCAGGTTAATCTCAAGGAAACGCGTTTTGACTCTGTAGAGGAAGCGGAAGGCAGTGACTTTTTGTGCCGGTGTTGCGTGCTGAGCGCGCTCCTATAGATAGATTTCAACTAGAAAAGAGTGGTTTAAAGTGTCTAGTGTGGAAGCCTTAGAAACTGAAGTAGGTTTATTAAGGGCAGAAAATCAGACACTGCTGGATAGCTTCCTCAAGTGGAAAAGAAAATGGCTGACTTTGCCTTGGAAATAACGAGGACGGACATTCCAATGCGGGACGTGGCTGGGACCAGCACTGGCATGAAAGGCATAAGCAAAGTAGGTCAGGCGGATCCGTACCAACAGAGTTATTTAGAAGCAGCTACTAAGAAGCGGGGAAAAAAGGAAGAAGTAAGGAAGAATGGAAATCCCAGAGAGGAGGACACAGCCACGGCCGCTCAATGGAGGAGCACTGGGTGCGGCCTGCTGCGTCGCGTCGCCGTCAATGGGCAAGCGCGTCATTGGGGAGATTACAGTTGCGCCCGCTATTTCTGCTGAGGGCGCCACTGTTCGGGGACACGTCGCCGCCGGGGTCGCCGGCTCTGAGCGCGCGGTTTGCTTCCTTTCTGGGCGCGTTCTCCTCGCGTATGCGTGGTAGATGTAAACCTTTTTGTGTGCGCGTGTGCAAGCACGTTAACGTTGAGACTGGATGCGTTTGTTTTTTAAGGCGAAAGCCGTTCTAGGCTCATGGAGCGAAAATCTATGCGCAGAAGCTGTGCCTGTTATCTGTGCGTCGCATCTGTGCACTGGTGTGCCAGTCGCAAAAGCGGACGTGCAAGGGGGAGATTAAGAATGAAAATGATGGTTGGTGATAGGTAACCAATAAAAGTTATAAATAGACATTGATAGAGGTAATGACTAATGCTAATGACTAATAATGGTTAATAATGACTAAAATGATTTGTAATGGCCAGTTTATCAAACTACGACATGTAATGACTGCAATTGATTAGAAATGAGTAAAAGTGCTTAGCGATGTGTGGTAATGACTATAATAGCTAGGCATGACTCATCATTACTGTTAATGACTACGAAATGACCAATACGACGACATGTAATGACCACTGCTGATTCTAAATGAGTAACCTGCTTAGTTATGAGTGATAAGGGCTACAATGACTACGCAGGCAGACTCATCATGACTGAGAAATGACCAATATATATCAAACGACGACTTGAAATGACGAACTGTGGCAAACGATGAGAGGCAAATGATAGGAGAAGGGTAGGCTTTCGCCGTCCTGCGCTTGAGAGACATCTAAGAGACACTCTAATTTTATCTGCTGAGCTCGCTTCAGGCAAAGACAGCAGCGAGGAGTGGAAATGCACTCGCTTCCTCTGAAATGAAAGCGGCGCTGAGGTTAAAAAGTCCAGATGCTGAAGCATAATGCCCTATCAGTTGCCATTGAATTTGCTACAAGGGACAGCGGATTGGACTTGTTGGTGATTAATTATCGGTTACCGTGCAAACAACGTGAAGGGAACGCAGGAGAAGAAGACGGCACAGCCGCGCTAGTTGTGTCGTCCTCTTTTCCTGTGTTCCCGTCACGTTGTTTAACCTATTTAGTTACCAGGGAGCTGGTCAGTGAACTAGGATTTTTAACGACGTGTTGTGAAGCAGATGAACACGATGAGGTAGCATCCGATGCTGTTCTCGAAGGTTATGTTGCGAGGACATATCAGAAAAAAGCTACCAAGGGTTTTTTTTTATATAAGCATGCAATTTTTTTCTAAATTTTGCCGCGCTACTCTTAGTGGCCTTGCAAGTAAAGGAGCCTGTGCATACAACATTTGTTTATACTGTTGAGACTGTTTGAGCCGATGCGATAAAATGAAAAGCCACGTTCCACAGAAAATCCGGCGCCCGCCCTGTCGGCGGAAAGTCGGAAAAAAACCTTTCTGGTAAGAGGCACTTTAGTTGGTGATATGGCCAGACACCTTTGGCGCAACGAGAACACATAACATGTTCAATGTGGCAGGAGCTGCCAAACCAGAGAGAGTCAATAAGGTGTAAGGGTGAAATGGGAATTATTGAAAGCGGGACTCTTAGATCCCAAGTCAGGCACAATATACTCCTATAGGGCACTTTCGTCCGGCTTCGGTAAAGAGGGGCTTTATATAGCTATGTGTAGGGTGCTATTTCATATTAAGCGGTTGCTTAAGGCTGCATTCTAATGATATGCGGCAGAGGCAGCAATTACGGGATACGGTGAATAAGCAGGTAGCAAAGTGCGGGCACTCTAACGAAGCTCCTCAGGGAGACTTAAGAACCCCAAGTTTTGTTTATCACTACCAGGTTGTTGCTTAATTTATGCGATATTTTGAGGCGACATGTCAGTCGAGCAAGAGCCTGTTGCAGGAAATATAGTCAACTGGACCAGTTACAGGTTAATGAAAACCAAGGACAATGGAGGCTTGCTGTACCCCGCGAACGAAGTAATCAAGCTTTGCCAGCTTACGAGCCCCTTCATTAACAGGATGATGAAGTCTGAAGAGGTCCGGTGAAGTAGCAAGCTGTGTAAACTTTTGGTTTCAATTGTTTTCTCACTGTACACAGTACCTGCAGCTAATCCATAAAAACAATGATCGTGCCCATGCTAAGGCGCATATGCAATATATCGTTAAGTTTCAGCCCCCACTGATAGCGAGCTGGGCTGGAAATGTCAACAGTGGAACGATGTTTATGGCTATGGCATAAACCTATCTCAAGAAAGGTTTTCCGTCTGCGATTGGTAATTTTCTTCCTTTTTTTTGTGTGTGGCCATTAAATAAGCGTACTCGGCTGCTCGCTGAATCTCGGCTGCTGTTGCGCTCTGACGCGTGAACATTCTTGTGATCACAGCTAAGAGCTTCAAAACAGCAACACTCGATGCGCATTCTTTCATTGAAAATTACGAACCAGCAAAATTGTTTGGGTTTGCGAGCAGCCAATAAAAATAATAATAAAAACTTTCGGCGCATATACGTAACACCTTGTGGTAGACCGCCTCTATCAAGCTCGCTTACTTTGTCCGGTCGTGCAAAATGCGGGAAGCTATGACGGATAGCGTTCTGGCGTTCAAAGTTTAAGGTCTCCAACTGAGTAGAAGATCCCAGGTTATCATCTAGATTTAACCTAATAAACATCTTCATATTTCCACCGTGAAATTTGTCACAATGAGATAGAAAAGTTGGTTACATGTCGCATTTTTACAGAGGTTGCTCATAGTAGGACATTTTTTTATTGGATAGGCTGGCAGCTTAGAACAGGTTGACATCAATTTTTGTATAAAAGCAGTATGCAGGGATGAGTAAATGGTATGAATATGACACACGGTATTCGCGACGTAGTTAATTAAGTAGTTATGCATTAGGCTACCATGGCAGCTGAACAGCTTTCGAATTGTTCACAGCCACGTCATATTTCAGTGTGACGAACAACTGGATCCGAGTGCAGTACATCACGGTAATGCGAGCTCTCCAATCGAGTAGCCTTGAACCACCGTCACCATAAGTTTTTCGGGGTACGCTCCAGTATACATCTTTGCCGAGCAAGCGCTAAGTGCTGACATGTTCATACTAGACATGACAGTATATACTAATTCTAGTTGCCAAATTGTGTGAAGCGGAGCTCTTATATCCTTAAAATAAAAAGCTTCTACCACGCCGACGCCTCCCTCAAAGCACAGCCAGGTGCAGCTCTCCGCGCGCGGCTGTCCCCGAACGGTGGCGCCGCGGTGGTGGCGACTGGAAGTAGGCGCCTCCCGCCGGTTTCGGGCGACGTAGCAGGCCGCACCTAGTGCGCTTCCATCAAGCGCCCGTGGTACAGCTAACCGAAAGCGGGAGAGAACAGTTGGGAGGGAGAGAGAGAATGCCCAGGTGCTTATCGCCGGGGATTCCAACATGAGCAGGTGCAGGCAAGATATTGTCACGCTAATGACGACGATGAAGGACGGTGATGGTGACAGAAGAGGAAGAAGAAGCGTTGGTTTCTGGGCGCTAGTAGGCTTCATCTTGTTCCGCTACATCAGCACTGTAAATAAACACCCCTTCTTATTTCATCGTAACAACTTGGTGGAAAAGGTGCTCCGTACTATCCCTCGATCCCTACCTACAGCGCTGCAAGACCAACTGGAGCTTCGACGTAGTCGCCGCATCGCTGGACTGCCACCGCTCACGACCATTATGGACCACACCGACTCAAACCATGCAAGCCGCGACGCTGCAAGCCAGGCTGGTGGCATGCCTGCCCACACCAGCCCAATTCCGTCCCAGCCCTGCCGGGAACCACGACCTTTTGCCGGAGAAGGTGAGGACGTTGAGAAGTGGTTACTTGATTATCAACGAGTTAGTCGGTACTACCGGTGGGACCCTCTTACCATGCTAACAAACGTCGTTTTCTTTCTCACTCACATGGCTATGACCTGGTTTGAGAATAACGAGGATAACTTAACGACTTGGGAACGGTTCGCCACCGAGTTAAAACTGCGTTTTGGCGACTCTGTTCCCAGCAAAAAGCGGGCTGAGCAGACCCTTGCTCAAAGAGCTCAATTGCCCGATGATACTTGTACAACTTACACAGAAGAGATCCTCAAGTTATGCAAATGTGTCAATTCCAACATGCCCGAGGAAGACAGAGTCGGTCACATTTTGAAGGGTATCGCGGTGGACGTGTACAACTTCTTAATCGCCAAAGACAGCCTTGACACTGTCTCAGATGTCATTAGACACATCCGCGCGTTTCAAGCTTTTAAAACACGTCGTATTACGCCGAAATTTGGGCGGTTGGCCAACGTTCCTACCGTGGCCAGTCTTGATGACCATGCCCAACTAGATCTTCCATCAACTATCCGGCAAATCGTGCGCGAAGAACTTCTACGGATCAACACGCTTCCCCTGCATGAATCTGCTGAGGTTTCTGTCCAGAGGGCCTCTAGACGGCCGGCTTCACCATCACAAGCGATTCAAGTGCAGCCTTTCTGCCAAGCTCCTGAGATTGCAGCTTCTATTGACTACCCGCCAATGCATTTTGCCATCCCGACTGTGTCGATGCTTGAAGCCCCAAGGTATGACGTCACCTCAAGAGCACCTAGATCTTCTATTCGATCTACAAGGATTCCTGTGCAGTGTGAGCATTCAGCCAGACCTACGATGCGCCCTGCTGTGCTTGGCTCGTATCCAGAACAGCATTTTATACCTTCCCCACCGATATGCTACCGCTGCGGCGTCGAAGGTCACATCGCCAGGTACTGCCGCAGTAGGTTCCCGCCACGCTATAACCGTCCGGTGCCTCCAGCAGTACCCAACAATCGGCAATACAGCCCCGTTTTCCAGTAATCCAGTACTCCCCGTGGGTACTTCAACAACATCCAAAACGGGAATCTCCGCGACCATTCCCCAGCATGTGAGCGAAGTGTTACTCCTCCACCCGCCTTCCGTGCACGTCGTTCTCCATCACCGCGGCGGCGCTCCATGACGCCCCAGCAGGAAAACTAACCAGCGCGACCGATGGGGGTGAGGCCGCTGGAAATGTGCTGTGTGCCAACATCCCTCCAACTGCAATGCTCAAAAACAAAATTCTTGTGTTCATTGATTGTGTGTGTACATTAACTTTGGTAGATACGGGTGCGACTGTGTCTGTGATGAGTAATCAGTTTAGGCGCTTGTTGGGACGCAAAGTGATGTTTGTATATGACCGTGCTTCAACGTTTTGTGGTGTGAGTGGAGAGGCGTTGCGACCACTGTGTGTGTGTAGTGCGAAAGTGTCTGTGGGTGGTGCAATTTTTCAAGACGAATTCGTAGTCTTACCCCACTCTACGCATGACATCATTTTAGGAATGGACTTCTTGAAGTTTTGTGGCGCTACCGTGGACTGCCGAAGTCAAGAGGTTCATTTTGATGGCTCGCATCTGCCGACACTTTTTGAAAGTGGTCGTGATGAAGAAACAGTTTTTAGTATTGCCGAAGACACAGTAGTTCCACCCTTGTCTGCCATGTTCGTCCCCGTGTCCGTTCCACTTCTTGAGAAGGTTTCATTCCAGGCCATGGTGCACCCAGTTCACTCAGCATGCCTGAAGAAAAATGTAATTATCCCTCACTGTATGATATCCGTGCATCACGGTAGTGCCTCGTTATGGACCATCAATCCATCGTCCGAGCCCGCAGTTTTACCAACGGGATTGAAGCTTGCCTCCTGTGGACCCGATGCGCCCCACGTCGTTGCTTTGGTCACAGATGCTACGAGTGCCACCATACCTCTGCCTGCTGATGAAACTTCGATCTTCCGCATGATCAGCGCCGATCTCAGCTCACCTCAACGCCGTACTCTTGTGGATATTCTTCTACCTTTTTCGCCTATGTTTGACTTTTCTCAAACAGATGGACCAACCTCTCGCCCTGCACATCGGACCCATCATAGCATCGATACTGGTTCGGCTCGTACCATTCGTCAAAAGCCATATCGCGTGTCCCCATCTGAGCGCAAAAGTCATTCATGAGCAAGTGGAGGACATGCTACGGAAGAAGGTGATACAGGAGTCATCTAGCCCCTGGGCTGCCCCTGTTATTCTTGTACGCAAGAAAGACTGTTCGTGGCGATTCTGCGCCGATTATCGGCGTCTAAATTCTGTTACGAAAAAGGACGTCTATCCTCTTCCTCGCATGACGATGCCCTCGACTGCCTCTCTGGTGCGTCCTATTTTTCTTGTCTTGATCTCAGATCTGGCTACTGGCAAATTCCAATGGACCCTGCGGATAAGAAAAAAACAGCCTTCGTAACGCCAGATGGCCTTTATGAGTTTAATGTTATGCCATTCGGGCTGTGTAATGCGCCAGCCACATTTGAACGCTTTATGGACACAGTTTTGCGCGGCTTAAAATGGCACATTTGTCTTTGCTATCTGGACGATGTCGTCATATTTGGGAAATCCTTCCAAGAACACAATGACCGTCTAGTACGTAACTTGATTTGTCTGTACGACGCCGCCCTAATTCTGAACTCCAAAAAGTGCCGCTTTGGAGAGCGCCAAGCGCTGGTGCTAGGACACCTTGTCAATGGTGAGGGTGTAATGCCGGATCCCCAGAAAACTGCCGCTGTTGAGTCTTTTAAACCCCCGCAGACAGTGAAGGAGTTGCGCAGTTTTCTAGGGTTGTGTTCGTATTTTAGACGCTTTGTACATCGCTTTGCTGATGTTGCTTACCCATTGACGTGCCTTCTGCACAAAAACTCTACTTTTGACTGGACACCAGACTGCGACGCGTCATTCCGTCAACTGAAGTTTCTCTTAATATCGAAACCCATCCTATGTCACTTCGATCCTACTGCAATGACAGAAGTACACACGGACGCTAGTGGAATCGACAGTCACCGAACAGGAATGCCTAGCTGTAGTTTTCGCTGTGCAGCGTTTACGTTCATATTTGTACGGACGTTCGTTTACTATCGTAACTGACCATCATTCACTCTGTTGGTTGCGGAACCTTCGAGACCCATGTGGTCGCCTCGCACGCTGGGCCCTCCGGTTACAGGTATATGACTTTGCCGTGGTGTACAAAAGCGGGAGGCGTCATGCAGACGCAGATTGTCTTGCTAGGATGCCAATGGCCACGACTGGACCTGAAAGCGACGATTTCGACAATTATATATCGACCCTCGAGCCAGCGTTCCCCGACACGAATGTTTTCAAAACGGAACAGCAAAATGATACCAGTCTGCAGCCTCTCTTTGCCCAAGCCAACATACCTACAAGCCGTTTTTGTGTGCATGATGGCCTCCTATGGAAAAAGAGTTATTCGCCTGTCGGCCAGCGATATCTACTCGTAGTTCCCAAAACGTTGTGCACGGACGTATTGCGTGTTATGCATGATGATCCAACTTCTGGGCATTTGGGATCGGTTCGAACACTCCACCGTGCCCAAGAAAGACTTTACTGGCCCAGAATGCGCTCGACGGTTGAACAATACGTTGCCAGTTGCAAGCAATGTCAACGCCACAAACGTCCAACTGCAACTCCGTCTGGCTTGCTGCACCCTGTGAAGACCCCGACAGCACCGTTTGATCAAGTAGGCACTGACCTCGTAGGTCCGTTTCCGAAGTCCGTGGATGGAAATCGCTGGATTGTAATCTGCGTGGACTATCTCACACGTTACTGTGAAACCGTCGCTCTTCCATCTGCTACGGCGCAGTAGGTGTCGCTTTCCTTGCTGCACTCAGTCATCTTACGACACGGGCCGCCACGAATTGTCATCACTGACCGGGGCCGACAATTCACTGCTGATGTTGTTGAAGAGCTCATGCATTTATGCGCCGTAACTTTCCGACACTCGACGCCATACCATCCCCAGACAAATGGCTTGACTGAGCGCGTCAACAGAACGCTTATCAACATGCTAGCCATGTATGTGGACGCAGGGCATAAGAACTGGGACACCATACTGCCCTTCATCACGTATGCGTTTAATACCGCCACGCATGAGACGACTGGGTACAGTCCATTTTTTCTGCTCTATGCCAGACCGCCACGCTACTCTCTGGATACTAACCTGCCCTTCACAAGCCGTGAAGACCCCTGCCTGGCTGAGACCCTCTGTCTCGCCGAAGAAGCTCGGAGAATCGCCCGATTACGGTCTGGTGCTTCACAAGAACGTTCTAAAGTGCGATACGATGCCTCACCGACGGGTCACGTACTCTGTAGGTGATTTAGTCTGGCTATGGCGTCCAATTCGGCGCCGTGGCCTACATCAAAAACTCTTGTCCCATTATGACGGCCCATATGTGGTTATCAAACGCATTAGTGATTTAACTTATGGAATAGCCCGCCTGACAGCATCGGGTCGCCGGTCTGCCAAAACCGAACTATGTCATGTTGCCCGCTTGAAGCCGTGTCAGCCTCGCACGACTCACGAACACGCCCAGAGGGCTTCGTCTGAGTAGGGGGGAAATGTCACGCTAATGACGACGATGAAGGATGGTGATGGTGACAGAAGAGGAAGAAGAAGCGTTGGTTTCTGGGCGCTATAAGGCTTCATTTTGTTCCGCTACATCAGCACAGTAAATAAACACCCCTTCTTATTTCATCGTAACAATATCATGGAACGTGTAAAGGGTGATAAGCGAGTGTTAGTTGGAACCTTCCCAGGGATGACATGAGGGCAGTGCTGAAAGAGTAAAAATAGGTTGTTGAAAAATTCCGCAGAGCGCAATATGGTGATAGTAGTCGCGGGGCTAAACGATGCCCTAAATGGTGACGCTGCAGGAGTGGTGGGAAGTTTAGCTAAGGGAGTTGAAGATATCAGGGAGATAACACAGCAAGCGCAGGTAGTTGTATTGGTTGTATGCACAGCACCGGAGGTGCTAGGATCGAACGAAAAGCTGGAAAAGGACGTGGTGACAGTTAATCAGGACATAAGAAAGTTAAGCCTGAAGAAGCGTTTCGAAGTGGTTGAAGTAAACAGGGAGGTGCATAAAGCAGGTTTTGGCAGGGCTTTTTAGCTAGATGGCATCCATTTTAACAGAAGGGTGGGAGCAGAGATCGGCTGGCGCCTGGCATGCAGGGCTGTAGCTTTTTTAGGGGGCCCGCGAGGGCTCCGTACACAGGGGTAGTTAGAAGTGAAACAGAAGAAAGCGTAATAACGGAGGCTGAGCCCCAAAAATGGCGGGGATGAGGTCGAGAAAGAAAAGTACAAAAAATAGATTTAACACTAGGATCAGCTACATAAACATGCAAGGAGGTAGAAAAAAAGCGAAATGGCTGGAGGTAGAACAGCAGTTGAAGGATGACAAAATAGGTGTGTACGCTCTATGCGAGACTCATCTCAGGGATCTAGAAGATCCGCCGTTTATAGAAGGCTACGTCTGAGAAGGGTGCAACAGAACGAGAACGGAAAAAAAAAGGTGGCGGGGTAGGTATGTTGATACATCTGGGAACAAATTGGCAAATAATAAAATTATCTTGTAAAGAACGTATCCGGGTATAAGGAACAATTGCCGGCATAACGACATGCCTAAGGGTAATTTATTTAGGAACAGGACATCAATGCAGGCAAGAAAACAAGGATCTCGTTGAATGTCTCAGTGACGATATGAGCCAGCTTGAAGACGGGCCGTTATTATTCTGCTGGGGGACATGAACGGCCGCATCGACGATCTGGATGGATACACGGATTGTAACTGGAAGATAATGCTAGATTTCTGTGAGCGACACGACCTAGTTATAGTAAACAGAGAAACAAAATGTGAAGGCCAAATCACGTGGGAATTCCGCAACAGGCAGACGACCATTACCTACTGTCTAATGTCGCAGGAAATTTATAGCAAAGTCACAAAAATGGAAATAGACGAAGAAGGGGAGTGTAGTCTGTGAAGTGATCATAAACGTATTAGTCTGCAGATGGGGCCCTTGCTGAAAAGAGAAATGGAACTTAGACAAAATGTAAACGCAAAATTAAACGACGATCAAATAGCGCAGGTAGCAGCAGACATAGAGAAAGCAATAGAGAAAAGCCCCATGGAAGACTGGGACTATGAAAAGGTAGAACTACTCATAAGGAGGAAAATTAAGGAGGTTAAAGTAGCATGGATCACTGCCTTGGATCACATGGATCACGGATCACTGCCTTCATGGATCACTGCCTTGTCGTGGCGGAGGGGCTTGCGAACCTCGATGAAGTCGTGAGCTATGCTGTGTAGGGTCACCCAAGATAGACAGATCACGGCAGAGATCTGACAAAATGTGATTCACTGGAGAAGGTAATGGCAACCCACTCCAGTATTTCCTGCCAAGAAAACCCTATGGCCAGTCACAATACCATTAAAGATATGGCGCCGGAAGATGAGCCCCCCAGGTTGGAAGGCGTCCCACATGTTACTGGGGATGAACAAAGGGCGATTCCTAGTAGCTCCAGGAGGAATGAAGCGGCTGGGCTAAAGCCAAAAGGACGCTCAGTTGTGGATGTGTCGGGAAGCGACCGGAAAGTCCGATGTTGCAAGGAGATATCTCACATAGCAACATAGAATGTAAGATCTATGACGCAAGGCAAAGTGGATGTCGTCAAGCGAGAAATGGACAGATTGAACATTGATATCTTGGGTATCAGCGAGCTCAAGTGGACCGGAATGGGAGAATTTAACTCCGGCGACCATTATGTCTTTCATTGTGGGCACGAATCCAAGAGAAGGAATAGGGTCGCTCTCATAGTAAACAGAAGAATGGGCAAAGCAGTGCTAGGGTACAACCCCAAAAACGACCGAATGATTTCACTTCGGATCCAAGGTCACCCTTTCAACATAACAGTTATCCAAGCCTATGCACCGACCACTACTGCTGAAGAAGCTGACGTTGAGAGATTTTATGCGGACATACAATGCCTTTTAGACCGCACCCCATCATCAGACGTCGTTTTTTCTCATAGGAGACAGGAATGCTAAGGTCGGGAGTGAAGAAATATCCGGAATTATAGGCAAGTTCGGTCTTGGCGAGCCAAATGAAGCTGGCCAGAGGCTAGTAGATTTTTGTCAAGAAAACAACCTGACCATAGCGAATACTCATTTTCAACAGCACAAGCGGCGCCTGTACACATGGACTTCACCGGACGGTCTGTACAGGAATCAGATCGATTATATTCTTTGCCGGCAGAGATGGAGAAGCGCTATGCAAGCAGTAAAAACAAGGCCTGGGGCCGATTGTGACACCGATCATCAGCTTTTTGTTGCCAAAATTAAGCTTCGATTGAGGAAAACGCAGAAAACTAGAAGGCCTTTCAGGTATGATCTGGATCAAATTCCATTAGAATATGCTGTGGAAGTGAGGAATCGATTTCAAGAATTAGATCTAGAAGACAGAGAGCCCGAAGAGATATGGACTGATGTTCGTGATATAATACAAGAAGTTGCTACTAAGGTAGTTCCAAAGCAAAAGAAATTCAAGAAAGCAAACTGGTTATCTGAAGAGGCTTTGCAAATAGCTGAGGAAAGGAGGATGGCAAAAGTTATGGGGGAAAGAAAAAGATACAGGGTTCTCAATGCGGATTTTCAGAAAATAGCAAGGAGAGATAAGAATGCCTTCCTGAACATACAGTGCCAAGCAGCTGAGGACAACCGCCAATTAAGGAACACAAGAGCTCTGTATAAGCCAATCAAAGATATCAAAGGAAGCTTCTGTGCTAAGCTGGGCGTGATAAAGGACAAACGAGGCAAGGACCTCACTGAAGCCTCAGAGATAAAGAAGAGGTGGCAGGAATACACAGAACTGTACAAGAAGGACCCGAATGTGCAAACCCAACATAAGACGGTTGTGATTACTGATCTCGAGCCGGGCATCCTGAAGAGTGAAGTTGAATGGGCCTTAGCCAGCCCTGCTAAGAACAAAGCTAGTGGAATATGGCATTCCAGCTGAGTTGCTTCAAAACCTCAACCATGACTCTGTTAATATTCTGCATACATTATGTCAGAAGATTTAGAGAACCCTGCAGTGGCCACAGGATTGGAGGAGGTCAGTTTACATCTCCATTCCAAAGAAAGGCAGTGCCAAAGATTGTTCCAACTACCGCACGATCGCGCTTATTTCGCATGCTAGCAAGGTGATGTTGAAAATCCTCCAAGGAAGGCTGCACCAGTATGTGGATCGGGAGCTTCCGGACGTGCAAGCTGGGTTTCGCAAGGGCAGAGGAACTAGAGACCAAATTGCCAACCTTCGCTGGATCATGGAAAAAGCAAGAGTTCCAGAAACCCATCTACTTCTGCTTTATTGATTATGCGCAAGCGTTTGACTGCGTTGATCACAGCAGATTGTGGCAAGCTCTCCAAGAGATCGGAGTTCCAATTCACCTCATCTGTCTCCTCAGGAACCTGTATGAAGGACAAGAGGCCAAAGTCAGAACTGGACATGGTCTTACTGATTGGTTTCCGATTGAGAAAGGAGTGAGGCAAGGCTGCATACTGTCGCCCTGCCTATTTAACCTATATGCAGAGTGCATCATGAGGAAGGCCGGTCTGGACGAGTCTTCAGCTGGAGTGAAGATTGTTGGAAAACGTATCAACAACCTTAGATATGCGGATGATACCACTTTAATGGCAGAAAATGAAGTGGAACTCAAAAGACTTCTGATGCGCGTACAAGAGGAGACAAGTTTGGGCTTAAACTGAACATTAAAAAGACAAAGATCATAGCGTCTTGCCCTATCTAGTCCTGGAGCATCAATGGACAAGAAGTGGAAGCTGTGACAGATTTTCTCTTCTTGGGCTCCAAGATTACCTCGGAAGGAGACTGCAGCCATGAAATTAGGAGACGCCTGCTTCTGGGAAAGAGAGCAATGGTTAGCCTTGACCGCCTAGTAAAGAGCAGAGACATTAGTCTGCCAACCAAGATCCGTATAACTCGTGCTATGGTCTTTCCAGTTGTGATGTATGGATGCGAGAGTTGGACTGTGAAAACGGCTGACCGCCGAAGAATTGACGCGTTTGAATTGTGGTGCTGGCGAAGACTCTTGAGAGTTCCTTGGACTGCCAGAAGATCAAATCAGTCAATATTGTCGACCATTAACCCTGACTGCTCATTGCAGGGTCAAATTCTAAAGTTAAAGGGGGCATGAAACGGCTAGAAAGGTCACTGACAAAAGTTTTCAATGTGTAGAACAAATGCTTCCGAGCATTCGTTCAAAGTAAAACTCATCGGAAAAAATCCAGCAATTTATTATTAATTTTTAAAAACAGCATTTTTTGAAATTCGCGGGCTGCGCCATTTCCGCGTGGCGGCGAGATTTGGGACTATTCTGCCGTGATTACCTACGTCACCAGTCACAGAGTGACAGGCCACGACAGGCTGCCATTGGCTGCAGCCGCGACGCCCTCTACGTCACTGACACACTTCCGGTAGCTGCGAAAGTCGTCTGCTCGAGTGCTGCAATGCATGCGTGAACCCGAGCTTGGCGCTTTGGTTCGCGATGTTAACCGAAAAGGTGGTGGCGTCTGACTGAAAGTGCGCGTCGGTGCAGGAGTGCGAAAAGAGCACTAGCTGGTCCGATTTAACACCCTATCGATTAAATAGGCAGCATCAACCTTTATGTACCGACCGACGGCGCAGCAGCGTACTGTAGTCCCCTCTCGTCTTAGTCGCATCGACCATTTGTGTGGCGTGTTTTTGTGCGTCAAAAAAAGGTGTACCCTCAGCTTCATCGCGAAAGTACACAAATTCGCACCGCTTAAGTGCAGCACCCGATGTCGCCAGGCGCGGGCGCTGCGGCCGACGGCACTCCGGTCGTGCGCTGCTCCCTGCTCGTCGCTAGGCCTTTTCTTTTGCATCGCAGCCACGGCGGACGGCATTTTAGGATCGTCTGCTTCGCTGCGTCTCTAGTGTAGTTGCTCGCGTGCTCCTGTGCACGATTCTTGCGTGTAGCTTCGGAAAACAGTGACAACCTGCGCTGCCGAACTGCATGTGGCGAGCTGCTTTGCTCAATGTTTTGCGCCATTGTTTCTGGATCGGCCGATGCGTACACATGAGATAAAACACGCGTGCACGTTACGCATTGGCACTTCCTAAACTATGTGCGTCCGACTAAAAGTGCGCGTCGGTGCAGCAGTGCGAAAAGAGCACGCAGGTCCGATTCAACACCATACCGATTAAAAAGGCAGCATCAACCTTCGTGTAAATGAAACGTGCGTCAAAAAAGGTCTGTCCTCAGCTTCATCGCGAAAGTACACAAATTCGCACCGCTTATGTGCAGCACCGGATGTCGCCAGGTTACCGCAGAGATGCCGTCCGCGGGCGCTGCGACCGACGGCACTCCGATCGTGCGCTGCTCACTGGTCGTCGCTAGGCCTTATTTGCATCGAAGCCACGGCGGACGGCGTTTTGGAATCACCCGCTTCGCTGCGTCTCTAGCGTAGCCGCTCGCATGCTCATGTGCGCGATTCTCGCGTGTCGGTGCGAAAATCAGTGACAACCTGCGCTGCCGAACTGAATGTGCCGAGCTGCTTTGCTGATGTTTTGGCCGTCGATTCTGGCTCGGACGATGCGTACACATGAGATAAACACGCGTGCACGTTGCGCATTGGCACTTCCTAAACGATGTGCGAAAGGACGTCAAAAAAAAAAAAAAAAACACTACACTATCCTTTTTGTTAATCTCAATTTTAAGATTCGCGGACGAATAATTCGTGCTCACCTGTCATCCGATATCCAAACTCTGTAGCGATCATCAGTCCATGCTCTCGTCGGTGATACGTACGCGTATACATTCCATTCGTTATGCACAAGAGATGCCTCTCGCCGACCATAATGAAAGCAGCTCCGGACTAAAAGCGACGACGACATATGTTTGCACGCGGGCAACTCGCATGCTCGATCGTCTGCCAGCATCCATGCAGAGTCGATGCTATCGCGTCAACTCCGCGAGGGGTCACCGGCCGCCGTTGGTCAAACCGCAGAAGACGGTACCAAAGAGACTGACCCAGGCAGCGTGAGAGAAGAAAGCGGTCTTGTAGAAAGCCGTGCTCGGCAGGAGTGCACGCTAATTTGCGCTGAATGGGACAGGGATATGAAGGAAAGTGCTCCCTCCGCGGCGGCCGCCGGTATGTGTGGACTCCCACCTGCAGGTATGCGCTCGCGAACAACCCGAGTCGTTCGGGCTGCTGTCGCACACAATTCCGAGAGGTCAAGAAACTGAAGACACCGGCGGCCGAGGAAGACAGCAGACAAGGTTGAAAGCTATTCAAACGCAGACGGGACGGGAAAGGCAGACCGTGAATGCATGGGCGACGCTCGGGGAAAAACAGGCGCGACGACCGGAAGTCTGAGAACCGAGCGTCACCCGATGACGCTTCGTGGGCAGGGCTAGCGGGGCGGAGTTCCCGAGCTGTTTTCTTCGTTTTTTTTTTCTGGTGTCTCGGAGTGTTGAGTTGAGGGGAGCGAGGAGGAGCGCCATTTTTAATCGCCGATATCTCTGGTGTTAATGAAGCTAGCTAAAAAATTCTTGCGGTGAATTGACCTGTGAGGGAGTACCTATCTCTCGACCGATTTGCTTTACCCTGTTTTAGGCATTGCATGACCTCTTTAAAGCTCAGCTACTTTGGTAGGAGTCGCTGGAGAAAGATTTGATGTTGGGAAAGGTTGAGGGTCGCCGGAGAAGGGGTAGGCAGCGAACGCGATGGTTAGATGGCATCCTCGAGGCACTGCAGATGAAGTTATGTGATGTTAGGAAGATAGTGAGAGACCGGAAAGCGTGGCGTGACATGGTCCACAGGGTCACGAAGAGTCGGACACGACTGAACAACTGAACTGAACTGAAAGTAGCAAACCGCTGGCATGGAAAGCGTAAGCTACGAAGTTGGTGGAATAAGGAAATCAGGGAAGCCATTGAACAACGACGGGAAGGGAACACCGAGAGCTAAAGAAAGCACAGGTATCTCGGGAAGAAATAGACCAAAAATGGGAATCATATCCACAAACGAAACTTGATGTACAGGACCTCATCCAAAGTAAAATAAAGCAGTCCACCGATCGCTGGATGACTGACATATGCACGATGCAACTAGAGGCGGACCAAAAAAATTCTGGAACCATATAAGCTGGCTAGGTATAAAGAATCAAATAAAGAAGGACCGCGGATTCGAGGTAACGGGGGAAATTGTTTAAAGGGAGACAACGCAGTGAGCTACATTACATCAGTTATAGCCGAGTCATTTAAGAGCGACGATAGGATAATCTCCGCCAATCAGGAAGCAACACAAGATAGCATAATACAATTCAGCTTTGAACTGACCAATCTAAACTGGAAAAAGGCAGGAAAAAAAATATTCCTAAAAACACATCTACAGGGATAGATGGATTTTCGATCAAGCTGATTAATGAACTTGGTCCAAGAAGTAAGGAAACGTTGTTAAAAGCTTCAGAAACAGTTGAAGTTGAAAGTTTATTTTTGAATCAACTTTCAACTTCATGACGTCATAATGAATAAGCAAATTCCGGACAGCTGGCGGCAGAGTAAAATGAATTTGATTTATAAAGGGAAAGGAGAAAGGACCCTACTGAAAAACGAAAAGTATTACGGGGCAATAACCTCACACAATATCATCAAATCACATAGACTCTCATACGGTGCACATCATTATTATAAAATATCTTCCATAATTTATGTTAATGTACAAGAAACTACGAGATCTTACGCACATATATGCGACTTATATGTGATTTCTTACGTGAATTGAGTGAGACTGTGTGAGAAAATGTGAGGTTATTGCCTCATACAATTTTTTCAGTAGGGGATGCACATAAAATCCTACAGGCCAATTACCATAACATCTGTTATGTACAGGAATTGGCCATGCAGGTGGTGATATTGAAGGTGCAAGCATGAGTAGAAAGTAACAAGATACTCGGAGAACTTCAGAACGGCTTTCGAAATGGTAGGCGCTTAGATGATAGCCTGTTCGTGCTTACCGAATGAATTGAAATATCTAGAGTGGAAAATAGACCTTTGTATTTGGCCTTCCTGGACATAAACGGGGCGTACGAAAACGTAAACAGGGAACTCCTGTAAACATATTAAAACAAGAAGGTATCGGTTATGAGATAACAGAGTTCATAAATGTTGTGGCCGCCACTGACGACAGCGCCCAAAGCGGCAAGCTAACCAGGCGGACCGCCGGGAGACCCCGGCATGGGGCGACCGCGCCAAGCAGGGCGAAAACGGGCGCCATTACCTGATGCATAAATAAACAGTTTTGCTTGTTATACCGGCTACGTCTACCACATGGTGACAGCGGCGGGATAACAAACACAGCGTGACACCCAGAAGGACAGCGAGCCCAACGTAAGCGGCCGCAGCGTCATGCCAGACACTCGCGGCGCGAACGAAGAGCGCGCGAGCGGCACTCCGAGAATGACGTTCAACCCGCTCGCCGTGGAACTGTCGACAAAGCTCGATTTCCGCAAGCCCGAAGATTGGTCACGATAGCACCGCAGGTGGGAACGCTACCGACTCATCTCCGGTCTGGCAGGACAGGACAAGACGACGGAAATTAACACATTACTCTACGCCATGGGCGAAGAAGCGGAGGACGTGCTCGCTGCTTTGAAACTGACAGACGAACAGATGGCATCATACTCCGCCGTGGTGAGTGCTTTTGAAAAGCATTTCCTACCTCGAAAGAATGTCATCTATGAGAGAGCGCGATTAAACTCTCGGAAACAAGAGCAGCATGAAAACGTCGACGCATTTGCGACTGAACTGTTCAAGATGGCCGAAAAATGCGATTACGGAACTCTCAAAGACGAACTGATTCGGACAGGCTCGTGGTCGGCTTGCGAGACGTAAAACTCAGTGAGAGCCTGCAGCTTGACGCAGAACTCACTCTCGAAAAAGCAATCACAGCTGCCCGCAATTCAGAGAGCATGAAACTTCAACACTATGAAATTCGCTCCATCGAACAGCCAGCTCTCGACATATGAGAAGTTCGCGGCCAGACAAACGTCAAAACTCGACGGAACGAAGCGAAGGTAGGTGCCTTTCAAGTCGCGCCCTCAACGTACACACAAGACGGGAGACGAACGCTGCAAGTGGGGTGGTGAGCGTGACCACACGCAGACAGTACGTGTCCCGCGATAGACAAGACGTGCAACCAGTGTGGGAAAAAAGGCCACTACGCCCGCGTCTGCATGTCTAAGCCGAAGGACGAGACCTCGAGTATCCGACACCAACCAAAAGATCTCTGAGAGCTGTATCTAGGCGAAATCAAAGTGGGAGTGAACACGCCGTGGAGGATTACTGCTACCGTGAACAACTTGCCTTTTACCTTCAAGGCCGACACCGGCGCGGATGTGACTGCAATCGCACACGACCAGTACGACAGAACCGTCATGGGACCCATCAAGACAACGCAACAGCTGTTGATAGGCCTAGGCCAGACAGCGATAGCCACTGTTGGCTACATCGATGCAACAGTCACCTGACGCAACACTAAAGAAGCAGTCTTCATCATCAAAGGATTAAAAGAACCGCTGCTCAGTCCACCAGCTATAGAATCACTTGGGATCCTACAGCGCCCTCTTGAGCTAGACGAAACCCTCGCACAATCAACTGATGTCCCCAACTTCTTGGCGTCATACCAAAAGCTAACGTCTGGGCTTGGAGTCATGAAGACTGAGTACCGCATCAAAGTAAAAAAGGATGCTGAGCCATACGCAGTCAATTGTGCTAGGCGCGTGCCTCTTCCACTGCTTCCACTTGTGAAGAAAGAACTAGAAAGGATGGAAGACTTGGGAGTCATCCAAAAGATCGAGCGAGCAACCGAGTGGTGTTTTCCAATGGTTGTCGCACGAAAAAAGAACAATGAGCTGCGCATCTGCGTGGGCTATGGTCAACTCAACCAACAAATAATACGCGAACGTGTGCTCATGCCTACGGTGGACGAGTGTTTTGCAAAATTAGCAGGTGCAAGTTTTCAGCCGCCTAGATGCACAAGCAGGGTACTGGCAGGTGCCACTGTTCAAGAACTCTCGCGAATACACAACCTTCATCACACCAGTTGGCAGGTTCCAGTTCCTGAGGCTTCCCTTTGGAATCTCCACAGCGCCAGAGTTCTACCAACGAGAAATGCTCCGTGCGCTCGAAGGACTAGATGGTGTGAGTTGTCTACAAGATGACATCATTGTCTCAGGGAAGGCAACTGAGGAACATGACACCAAGCTACTACTGGTGCTGAGGAAGCTGGAAGATGCAGGTGTTACCCTCAACATCGACAAGTGTTCCTTTCGACAAACAGAAGTAACATTCTTAGGACACATCGTAAACTCAACAGGAGTCAGCGCCGACCCGGAAATGATCACGGCCATAGTTCAGCTCGACCCACCATGTGATGTGTCAGAAGTCAGGTCTTTGTTGGGCTCTGCAAACCACCTAGCGAAATTTCTTCCAGAGCTAGCAGACTTTACGAAGCCTCTCAGAGACTAGCTCCACCAAGACGCCGACTGGCACTGGGGCCCAGCTCAGCAGCAGAGTTTTTACTATCTCAAGCAAGCTTTAAGCAGGACGCCGATTCTCACTCACTACGATGCTCAGTCGCCTCACACAGTGTCTGTGGATGCTTTCTCATGCGGTCTTGGGGCTGTACTTCTACAGCAGTCGCACGAAAAGCGCCTACCTGTGGCATATGCATCATGCTCCCTTACGGATACAGAACAAAGATATGCCCAAATCGAAAAAGAGGCATTGGCAATCACATCGGCTTGCGAACATTTCCGCAAATACCTGCTGGGATCAACCTTTCACGTGGAAACGGACCACAAGCCGTTAATACCGCTGCTGACGACTAAACTACTTGACGAGCTGAGTCCTCGCCTTCAACGTTTCAGGATGCGCCTTTTGGAGTACGACTACACCATGTCCCACACTCCCAGCAAAAAGCTGTACACAGCTGACCTTCTTTCCCGGAAGCCATCTGGGAAACCAGCAGACAAAGAAAGAACTCTCGAGAGTGCAGTGCGCGATTTTGAAGAATTAGCACTTGAACAGCTCTCAGCTGCTTCAAACCAAATGCCAGACAGAATCAGGGCAAGCATTCAGTCAGACGAAACACTTTCCAGGGTGGCTACCTCCTGCACTACATTATGGCCAACTGTGCATGGGCTGTCACCTGACCTGAAAAGGTACGTCGAGGTGGCTAGTGAGATTTCAGTCGTTGATGGTCTGCTATTCAAAGGCGACAGAATAATCATCCCGCCAGACATCAGAGTAGAGGTTCTGGAAAAGCTCCATGCAGGCCACTTGGGCACAACGAGGTGCCGAGCGAGGGCAAGAGAATGCATATGGTGGCCAGGCGTCGGCAAGAACATTGAAGACTACGTGGAAAGGTGTCCAAGTTGCAGAGAGCACAGAAAGCCAGAAACAGAACCCCTGCTTCTAACCCCATTGCCAGCACACCCTTGGGACACAGTCGGCATGGATCTCTTCACGCTGGAGGGGAAAGAGTATGTTGTAGCAGTAGACTACTACTCCCGATTTTTCGAGTTAGAACAGCTGCCGAGGACAGCTACAAAAAACATAGCCCTAGTCTTGGGATCAATGTTTGCACGGTACGGTGTTCCATGGACAATACGCACAGACAACGGGCCGCAGTTCCCTTCCACAGAGTTCAAAGAACTAGTGCATCACTAGGGAGCCTCACACACAACCTCAAGCCCTTACTACCCGCAGAGCAACGGTATGGCTTAGAGGGCTGTGCAGACAGCAAAGCAGCTTTTGAGGACGTCTTCCAACATACACAAAGCGCTGCTTGCCTACAGGGCCACACCCAGCGTGGAAGGGTTTTCACCTGGAGAACTCTTAATGGGTCGTCGTCTGAACGCCACAGTACCAACCACTTCGAAGCTGCTAGCCCCGAAGTGGGACGACAGCGAATTCAGACAAAATAATGAAGCCTACAGAGCTAGTGCAAAACGATCATATGACACCCGGCATAAGGTACGGAACCGAGAGCGCTTACCACCAGGCACAGCAGTGCGCATCCTCGCTGGAGTTGCATCACACGGCGTGTTAACACAGCCAACATCAGAACTAAGGTCCTACATTGTACAAACCGACAGAGGACAAGCAAGACGTACAGCAAGACACCTGCAACCGTTGCAGGACACGAGCACCACAAGAAGTGGACGTGTTTGTAAGCGACCAGAACGCCTGGACCTGTGAGATCAAACCTTTCAAGAAAGGGGGGTGTTGTGGGCGCCACTGACGGCAGCGCCCCAAGCAGCAAACTAACCAGGCGGACCACCGCGAGACCCCGGCATGGGGCGACCACGCCAAGCAGGGCGAAAACTGGCGCCATTACCTGATGCATAAATAAACAGTTTTGCTTCTTATACCGGCTACGTCTACCTCACTACAGGAAATATACCGGGATAACAAATTAGAAATTACATGGGAAGGGATAAGAAGTACGGAAGCTGTCAAAGTATGCAAAGTATTAAGACAATGTTGTCCTCTATCACCGCTGCTGTTCATGCTTTATATGATAAACCTGGAACGGAGGATACAAGAAAGTAACCTAGGTTTTAACCTGTGATATAGATTAGGCGGAAAGGCGGTAGAGCACCGCCTCCCCGGTTTGATGTATGCAGACGATATTGTGCTGCTAGCTGAGAGTCAGGAAGAATTGCAAACTCTAGTTAAGTATTGCGGAGACGAAGGGGATGCTCTAGGCCTCCGTTTAACGCAGTTAAGTCGGGTCTGATGATTTTCAACGGCTCAACTGATCAGGGTCTTAATATACAAGGCCATGAAATACCCAGAGTAGCAGAATATAAATATCTCGGGGTATGGGTGAAATTGGCATACATTGAAAAGCACTGAGCAATCACTTAAGGCAAAAGGGTGAAGAAATGCCGGGATAAAGAAGCATAGGGAATTGTGGGGATACAACAGGTATGAGGTATTGAGGGGTACTTGGAAAGGAATTATGGTGCCCGGGCTTACTTTCGGAAATGCGGTTTTGTGCCTAAAATCAGAGGTACAGTCGACATTAGAAATAAATCAGAGCCATCGGACGATTAGCACTGGGTGCCCACGGCAAAACTACAAATTAGGCGGTACAGAGAGATATGGGCTGGGCATCTTTCGAAGTACGAGAAGCTCAGAGTAAAATATTATATGAGGAATGCCTGAGGAGCACACATTATGTGGCCCACCTGGGGCCCGTATGGGCAAGTTGGGCTTGGACAACCACGATAACACCCATGAGGGCCCCGTTTAGGGATGAAGTGGGCAAGCCTGCGTTTTCCATCTGGGCACCATATAGGCGTGGAAAGGGCTAACTGAGTACCTTTTCCCACATCTGGCCCTCATTCTTGGGGAATTTTAGGGCCGATGCAAAGAAAATTTGGGCTTTGTGTGGAAAATGCTTGGGCTAACCTAATTGGGGCTCCCAGCTCAAAAGTGCGATAGGTCCCTCATGGGCCGCGGCGGGGCTAAATACGGGTATGCCCACGCATTTCCTATGAGACCCTTGAGGGGTTCTCGAGGGGAGGTCAAACGGAAATGTAGGTCTCATGCAGAAAATTCCTGGGCTGCCCCAAATGGGGCTGCCCATCAAAAACCTAGATAATTTCCGCATGGCCTCTAGCGGGGCAGGAAAGTGCTCCTTCCCGCTTCTGCCCGCATCGGTCTCTTGCGGCACACTTAGGGCACATCCGATGCAAACGTGGGCCTAAAGCGAATAGTAGACGGGCTAGCCCAAATGGGGCTGCTCACTCGAAGACTGAATAGGTCCCGCGTGGTTTGCATCCGGGCTGAAAAGCGGGCATGTCTCCACGCCGCCCACATGGGTATTTCTTCGGTTAATTGCAGGCAAATGCAACATATTTTCGTACTCCATGCGGAAAAAATAAGATAAGCCCAATTGAGGCTGCCCATGAAAGGCCGCAGTGGGCCCCAAATTGGCCGTAGGCGGGCTTACCGCTCTGAAACGTCTTCACCTTATATTTCAGGCACCATTTTATTTATGTATTTCATCTTATACCAGCCGCTAATTGCATCTTCTGGATTTTTCACATAACCATTCTATGCATATCCGTGCCATGAATAAAGACTACCTAATTTTATTCTAAAAACTACGTTAATTATGCTGTATTGGCAGCAAATATGCAGCAGTAACTGTTCCGCTTTACGAGTATGTACTGAACTACCTCAAAATTTTTCCTACGCCATTATTATTCTACATACACCACCGAAATAAATATTCAGACCAGTGAATTGGGAATATATTTCTTTTATGTGACTGAGTGTAGAATACAAGATAAATAAATAGAGCTCAATATTTCACATTTGATGATTAATGGAACTTGGGCAGCCCCGAAAATACCAGTATCAACACATGAGGGCAGCACGGGGGCGAGCCCGAAATGGAATGACCTCCGCAAAGCCCGCGCCGGAACAATTGAGGTATTGGAGGGATTAATCGACATACAAATTAAAACCTTGATCAATGGGGCGGCACTGCCTTCATAAACGTAGAACCCATTAATGATTTTGGTATGCTGCCCATATTCAGCTATCTGGGCTGAATGCGGGCAGCCCTGTTTGGGCTGCCCACACGGGTACAGATTGGGACCAATCGCGGCAAAATTGAGCATCCCACGCGGGCCCTCTCTGGGTACGTATTGCAAATCCCGCATGGGGCCCGTATGGGCTGCCCCACGGGCCCAACGTGGGCCCCCACGTCATAGCCCATTTTGTGCTACCTGTGTAACGATGGGCAGCTAAAGTATTTAAATACCTATACCTAAAAAGCGTTCACTCACAATGAAGAAAAAATAGGAAATTAAACAGTAAGTATGCTGCCTTATTGCAAAAACTAGTGCCGCTGGGTGCCAGCGCCCAGCGCCATACCTGATTATGGTCCCAGTATGACGCTGGAAACTGGGCGCACTGGGACGCGGCATACTGGGACGCTCCGCACTGGCGGCACTGTTCGGCCGGAGAAAAAAGGCTTGGGATAAAAATTAAAAAGTAAGAAGTAACGAAACAAGTTATGTACATAAAAAACCTAAAGAAAGTAAAAAAAAATAGTGCACCATGCGCGCCTCGAACTCAGTCCCTAGGCACATATCGATCATTAGCTCAGCACGCTAACCACTCGGCCACACCGAGCTTCTTTTCCTTTATTGCCGACTTTGACATTTGAAAGTGAAATCAGAAATTCAGTGCATAAAACGCGTAAGCCAGGCTTCGGCAAACACGGATTAAAATTCTCTCAGCGACACCAAAACATCAAGCAAGGTAATCCATTCTGGTGGCTCAGGGAGTGCTCGGAACACTCTCTTAGTGAAACGACACTTTCAACAAAATGTTCGCGAACAGGACGCACGACAAGATCAGCATGTTCAAATTGCATCCTCGTTTTCCATATTGAGTGCAGGCCCAGAAGCCTAATCAAATCATATGGTATATCCTGTGATGTTTCTATCGGCAAGAACCTTATTCCATATGGATCGAGTGGTAACTGTTTCTTAAGCGTGCGCTGTAAAACATCCCAGTGAAATATTGGGTCCCAGCAGTCAAGAAAAACATGCTCTATTGTTTCAGGTTTTTTGCATAAAAAACAATTGGTAGTCCAGGGTACGAAGATGTCTTTGCTATGAAGTCATGTCTTAACGGGTAGCATGTTAGTGTGCAATTTAAAAAAAGAAGTTTTGACTGAAGGTATTACCGGCATTCTTTTAACTCTTTTAAGGACGTCTTGCCCGGGGCCCGCACGGTATGGCAAACGGTACAATGGCTAGGGAAGCATGATGTCAGTGAGGTCTCTATAGAGTTTCTTCTTGGTGACATTGCACAGATATTCATGAGAGAAACGCACATTTAACAACCTATAAGCAAGCATAACTTCACGCAGATATCCAGTCACGGCACCGCACATATTTTGACATGACAACACCACGAACCCTGGAAGGAGTCTGCTGAGCCTGACTTGAATCACTGTCCGGAGAAATGGATTGTTTTGGTCGCGTAGATAAATAAAGCGCGATACAACCTGGCGCATAAATAAGTGCACAAGCCCTAGACCTCCCTTCTTGGCAGGAAGGAAAAGATTGGTTCGACTTGTTCTCTCCCATGTCGAAGCCCAAATGAACATAGCAAAATCACGATGAATTTTTTGTACACTGATCCTCATGGCACCTAACACATTCATTACATACCAGATCTTAGATACAAGGAAGAGATTGCAGATTGTGGCTCGGGAAAACATCGACAATTGCCTTCCTTGCCACGCGTCAGCCTTTTCTTTTGCAGACAACGCTTGGTTAGCCCAGTATGGCTCTGGGTCGCGATAGGCATCAAGCGGTACACCAAGATAACGTTTTGAAACAGATGCCCAATTGAGCCGACAAAAATTGTCCGACGTGGCTTCCCAGTCTCCATGCCAAAAGCCATGACTCTTTTCCCTGTTTATCTGGGCCCCGGTGCACTCACAAAATTGTTGTACAACAGTTGTGGCATGCTGAATACTGTCTCTGTCGGAGCAAAAAATGGCGATATCATCGGCGTAAGCCAAGACTTTAACATGGGCCGCCTGCAGTCTATAACCTGTTATAAGTTGGCTATTTGCAATTGCCAAACAGAGTGGCTCGAGGTAAACAGCGAACAGCAAAGGTGACAGCGGACATCGTTGCCTCACGGACGACAAAACTGGCAGGCTGCCAGTGAGTTCTCTGTTTACTGTGACTCGCGTTGAGCAGTTCATGTAGGCCATTCTCACTCCCTCGGTTATAACAGTACCGACGTTCGAATGCTCCAAAACACCACACCAAACAACTGGATGTTCTTGAAACATTCCTGCATTTTATGTCATGACCCGCATAAGGTTGAGACTTCATGTTTCGCAGTCTACAGGCCATCGCTACCGCTCTAACAATTGCAACTTCTTGATCATTTTAGCTTGCTGTCTGCGCTCACGACTTGCAAGTAATGTTTTGGGTGCCTATGCGCGCTATTTTGCGCATTGGAATCATTTTAACATGTGGAGTTTGACATCGCTGGCAAATTTACCAACGCCAGCTCTTGGGTGGTGCTCTGCTACCGTGGGCGTAATTTTCGCTGAACACGGAGCTTTAGTAGAAGCCTTCAAGGAAAAAAGTGCGTCCAAGCTTCAATACCGGCAAGCGCCGCAGCGATGACCCTAATTGCGTGTAACTAAACCTTATTTGTATGTAAACATTGCGGGAAGCGTTGCGATGACCGAGGGCTCGGCTGCTTGATACGCAAAGTTAGAAGGAGCGCAAAAGCTTGAGCAACACGCCAAATATTATGTATTACAAGCGCTATATGTTGTTGCTTTTTCTCTCATGGGCCCATCGCTCGGTAAACTACTCTCTTCCTGATTTTAGTTTTTCTTTCTGCTGTTTATACTGGGCCGTGGTGCAGGCTACGCTCGCCTGCGATTGAGCCCGCATTGAACATTTTGGCAGTAATCATTGTGTTAGAGTGCCGTTAAGATCAGCTGTGAAGTTGGTTATGCATGGTAGCCCACATTATTCAATTCCAGCTTTAGTTGTGCGTTAATCGCCAGTGTGTCATAAGATCGAGGCGCGGTGGTCGTTGTCTCTCTCGAAACGCTCGAAACGACCTATCGAAACATGGAAACTCTAGAAAAAAAGATACTGCCTTTGTTTTCTTACAAATGCGCAACGACTTCGCAGCAAAAAGCGCTTGCTTGAACCATATTTTTCATATGCCCCCCGATGGTCGATTGAAAGTCCGCTGTTGCCCTGTTGGCCCCTAAGGGATGCTGCTCCGGCTGACGCCGCAGGCCGCACCGGCTATACTGGGGCTCTGGGACCAGTGCGGCCCCAGCGCACATATAGCGCTTCTCCCAATGCATCGCGGATGTCAGCGACACTCCCAGCGTCAAAAAGCTAATCCCAGCGTTTTTCTTCCATCGCACCAGTGCAGCCAGTGTCTTCCCGTTACTGCTCTAGTGAATATCCCAAACCTCCAGCGTGCCCAGCAGATCCAGTGCAAAACCAGCGCGAAAATCTTACTGATTCGCACTGGAGACGATGGTTTTTGCAATAGGGTGGTCACAAGGACGAAGAAATAAAGAGCGTTAAGCAACAGGTGAAAAACACAGAAGGTAAAAATTGAATAAATTCGATGGAAAAGAAACAGCGTAGAACTATACTGAAAGTGGAAAAGGCAGATCAGTCTAATAAGCTTTTTTTGATAACTCAAGAGGCAGTGCCCTACTTTTTGAAGCTAGGTCAGGGTGTTTTAGAACACGCAGCAACAAAAAGAAATTTAACAATGAAGATGACGCATGTGCAGTATGTGGTAACTCCACTGAAACAATTGACCATATTATACTCGAATGTAATGGTAACCATCCGGAAGTCGATGCAGGCGCAGTCACTCTTCCTGAAGCTCTGGGGTTTAGAGATATCAGTGGCCGGGTGAATAAACCGGCGGTAAGCTAGCAAAAAACGACTGGAAGATTGGTGGCTTTTAAAAGTAGAAAAGTGACGTAATGGTAGTAATGTAGAAACAAAAGTTCAATGAATAGAATGATGCTATAGTTAACAAATCTAAAACAATAATTAAGATATAGGGGGGAAAATGAGCATGAGCAAAATAATAAGAAAGGTGCTAACCTTGTTGCGCACTGCGCTACTTGCAAGGATTGTACACCGTTGTTTTCTGGAGTCAGGATTTTAAGCAAAAGCAAATTAAAAACCACCCGTGAAACGATAGAAGCATATTATATTCAGAGGGCTGGGTCAGGTTGTGTTAGCGATACCTCAGGTGTTTTGTACAACGCAGAAACAGATTTTTCTTTCTAAGGTCTTGAGATAAAGGTGTGATGTGTTTCGTTTTGTATCTTTTCCCTGGCACGGTATGCGCCTACGCGTCTGGTTGTATATAATTCTTGTGTGCGTCGAAAAATAAACAGTTGTGAGTAAGCGCTGTGTTCGTCCCTATAGTCTTCCTTCTTTCCTTTGGCCGCGTGCCTTTGCGCTGAAAACTATATATGGCCTTAAATCTAGAATACCAACTAGCCCAACAACTAACTCTACTGAAGTACATTTCTTATACATCGGGCTCTCCTTTCCTCGGTGTTTCTGCTCTTCAGGATGTGAATGTGCTCCAGACCAACATCGCAAGAGCGACGTACCGTGCTAGATTCCTGGGATTCTGCATAAAGAAGAGTGAGTGCCCTGCTGTTCCGCCGTCGTGGGGGCACGTGAAACGCGTTTGCAAACTTTTAAGGTCTGAACTGTGGAGACAAGTAAGGTTATACACCGACTGGCTACGTGCTGCGTGTTTTGCGCGCTACCCGGAATGGATTGCTACAAGACAGTTTCATCACCTCAGAAGTGAAGCTGCGAGACTGACGGAAGTCTGGTGGAACGTGAACCTGAAACGGATTGTTGCTAGCTCGAGGAAGCATAAGAAACACGAGTGCAGCAAAGGTGGTTTTGTAGTGATGGGTGGGGCTTCTGTCCCTTCCAACATCTCGAACTTGCTTTAGAAGGGTCCCAAATTCGGCCTGGAACCTTGTGTTCCCCCTCATGAGCTAGTGGGCCTAAACCGCCGCATAGCCGAGAAGGCAGCTCAGGAAAATCAGGGACGTTGCCTTTTAGATGGTATAGATTGTCTGGCGAAGAATTTTAAAATTAGTAATCAAGACAAGGCAAAGAAATGTTTGAATGGTATTGTGAACTTTTTTTCTGATAATGAGCTTTGTCTTTTGCAAGCAGATAAAGTCACCGGCTTTGTGGCCATGCCTAGAGCCATGTTTAATGAGAAAGCGTTGCAAGCGGTAAAGAAAAATTTCGCAGCAGTAAAAAAACGTGACTCGCAGATTAAAGGCAAATTCGTGGATTTTTGTAAGCGTTTAGAGCTATTCCCGCTTGCTAAAGCAATCTCAAATTGTGAAAGTGGTGGGTTGCAAGTGTTTTTAAGTGTTAAGACCCATAAACCAGATGCACCGCTTCGTACGATTGTAAGTGAAAGGGGCACATGGCAGATTAATGTCAGCAGATTTCTTCAAAGAGTGCTGAATGACCTCTGTATTAATGATCCTTTTATAGCAAGAAGTTCTATGGATGTTGTACAGTTCCTAAAGGACAACCAAGATATAAGGTATGCCTTTTCGATTGACGCTGACGACCTTTTCTATTCCGTTCCGCACCAAGAACTATATTTGACGCCGTTAGGGAATGTATTGACGCTAACGGACCAGTTCCATTTCAGAATGCTTCAGGGATGACTGTAGGGAACTTTTTAGCGCTTTTAGAATTTTATCTTTGTAGTACTTTTATCGCCTTTGACAATGAGTTTTATCTGCAAAAGAAGGGGATTTGCATTGGGTCATGTGTTGCCCCGGTTTTATGTGATATATTTTTAGCCAGCATTGATCACCATTTACACGATCATTTTAAACAATCTAACACTGTGTTCGAAAAGTATTTCGTTACGTAGATGACTTTTTAATTGTTCTAAACATACCTAGTACCATTCCCAATGAGGATACACTTTTGAGTGTACTAAATGATTTTCAAAACCATGGCAGGGGGCTCACTTTCACGTACGAACTCCCAGTTGATGCCTGCCTGCAATTCTTGGATTTAAGAATCAGGTTCTTGGATAATCACGTTTGCTGGGCGTACTCACCTAGAGCACAAAAAGAGCTGTTGCCATATACGTCATCCCATTCAAAAATTGTTAAGAGAGGGATCGCTAAACTCTGCTTAGAGTCTGCGCTCCGAAAATCATGTGTACATGATATGCAAGATAGCTTCAAGTGTCAATTGGAAAGGCTTGAGGCAGCTGGTTTCCCTGGGTCCGTTGTTGTCTCTGTTGCAGAAACGCTCTTGAAGAAGTTGAAGCCCAGAGCTGAGAAGGAGGCAATTATCCCTCCGCAGGCTAAAGTAAGGCCTGAAGTGATGCCATACGTGCACAAAATATCCCATGGCCTCAAGAAGGTGGCAAACCGGCACAACGTGCCGTTGGTCTTTTCAGCCCCTAGGAAGCTTGGCCAATTGGCCCGACGCATCACCGGGGATAAAAAAAAAAAAAAAAAAAAAAAGCCCGGGTGCAAAAAGAGGCATGGGAACCGGTTCGCGGAATGTGCCACTGGCGTACTGTACGAAATTCCCCTGACGTGTGGCAGATCGTACATCGGGCAAACAAAGCGTTGCATCAACGACCGGCTCAGGGAGCACGCTAGAGATCTAAAGAATAAGAAAGGTGCTAACCTTGTTGCGCACTGCGCGCTGCCACAGTGCTATGCGACTCGAGGCAGGCGGTGAAAAATTACGCCAAAGGCAGGATAGCGAAAGAAGCTGTACGCATACTGCAGGCAACCAAGAACGACGATGGCAGCAGACAAGTGAGAATCAAGTGGTTCCCGGCGCACGCGGGCGAGGCGTCAGACCGCAACGCCAACCATGCACAACGAGACGGCACACGCCGAGGCGCGCGCGCTAACGGGCCGCACCTCGGTCGACTGGCCGCTGTGGTTCAGCACCAAAGACCGAATGACAGACTACAACGAAATAACCAAGGTGTTCCGCCTAGCTCGCAGAACTCTTCCACCCCCTTGCTCGGGGCTCAGTCGAGAGCAAGCCGTTTTATTCAGACAGCTACAGACGGGCTCACTCCCCAGCCCGTCGCTGATGCATAGAATGTATCCCGAGACGCACCCGACAAACAAATGCAGTCTGCCGAACGGAGACGGCCGGCTTCGCACACATGCTGTGGAATTGTAGCAAGTACCAGGAAGAGGCTAAGTCTGGGAGGATCCCGCCGCGACTGGAAGCAGCCGCAGGGAGCGGCAATCAAGAGGAACAACTCTGGGCCGTCAAGCAGGTCATCAAGGCGCTGGCCCGGCAGGGAACCAGCGAGCCGGCCACGGCGAGCGGGGACCCAGGCCGCGCGGCCGGTGCCCAGAGGACGACGTAGGCCCCGTCCGGAGCGCGTGCGCGCGAGCGCGCGTTCTACTGCAGGCCCCGAGTAAACGTTTTACCCATCCAATTTATAGAGGATCTATAGACGATGGCACTGGCTTCAAAAAAATGACATCAGGGCTTCTCCTAAGTTCTTTCCTTCCTCCATGTTTGAAAGCATGTTTAAAAGTTCCTCCATGTTTGAAAGGGTCAGTGCCTCTTCTACGACTCCATATTTGAGCCCACGCAAGTGTGCCCCGCTTCTACAGCGGCTGTCGCGTGGCGTTCCTTGGCGCGTTCAAGATAGGGATTGCAGATAACAGTAACGCTCCTGAAACGCTATGAGAAGGGTGGGCCAAAATATGGCGGAGTTGTCTCCACCCTTCGGGGGCGCGCGCGTCGAGGCACCCTAACAGGTGGTGTCGTCTTCCTTTGGAGACACTTCACCTCTCTTGCTTTCGCAATCTCCTTGGCTTAACTACAGCTAAGCCACTGATTTTTTGTTTTACCTTGTTTCTCTTCCGCACCTTTTGTAATGAGATGTGTTGCCTGTAATCTGGATCACGTTTGTCCGCAGTTTCGTTCTGTCTTTTTGAAGTAAAGGCAATAAAGACAAAAAAACTCGTCGTGACGCTTTTCTTTCCTTTATTGCCTGTCACGTCAGTACATACCAAGGAGTTTTTTTTTTTTTTTCAACCTCCTTGGTTCAGAACAAGAAAACAGAAAACAAGACACATTTTCGTTTTATAACTTAACAGGCACACTGATAATAGAAGAAAGCAATGTTGCGTTAAAACACATGTGAAAAAAGAAAGTCACCATGATCGAACCGATCGAACGACTTTTTTTTTTTTTTTACATGAGTTTTCGTGTAACAGCAGCCGAAGTGTGGTTGCTTTTAGAATGTCTGTATATGCTTTTGTTTCTGGCTGTAGAATTTAGTCGGCAATCAAGAAAAAAAAAAGGTCGAAACGCAGTTCTTAGTTCGAATCCCGCTTTCAGCACTAGTGGTTTTTCTTTCTTTCTACTTTCATTGAGTTTGCCCGTTCTGGGGTTTTCTACGCAGCCCCCGATTATTTCCGATACGTGGCTGCTCTACCACTGCATCGATGGCTTTTTTTTTTCTTTTTTTTAGGTTTTCTACATCGAACTAGCTGTATGCCCTTTCGTTTAAAACTATAGCACTCGTACAACACTTGCCGGACGTTCTATTACCGGCTTTCTATAGACCATTTTATTTAGGAGGTCACCATTTTGAAAACGTGGCGCCGTCTATGTTCTGTTTTTGTCCCTAGCGCCATGCTGGTATGCGCGCACACATTTGTCGTATGCCCACAGTGCAGGACGGCGGTGCCGCATATAAACGTTTCTGTTCTGGTTTTGTGTGTGTTTGCGTTAGAAAAGCTCCTGGATTACGGCAAAGCATTTTCTAGCAGTACTGCCGCCGTTTCGTGGAGCGGTGGCCGGAACTTCGGCAGATGACGGGGTCGGAGGTAGTGGCACTCTTACCGGCGTTCCGATGATTGACGTAGGCAAGCGGTTTCTGTTGAGTTTGTGAACTAATGCACTACAATTGTCGCACTGCTATCTACGACGGCTGTCGAGGAAGCGACACAGACAGCGCCAAGCTTCTTTTATGCTATTTAATTGCGTTCGATAGACTACGATTGCCAGCCAGGATAACACAGCTATATCATGAATGTTTACGTTAGCGGGACTTCACTTTGCTTCAGTACACTTGGTGTGTATATGCGATTTTTATTGTTTGATGAGTCCCGATACTGAACTCGTTTCGTGAAAGCTGACCGGTATACAATTCACGATTTCGAACACGTACTACAGTGCACAATTCTCGGCGAGATACGTGTCGTGCCAAAATCAAGCGCTCGATCCTCTGTGCGCTCTGTGTTTCAGCTGGTTATCAATGAGATAAATACTCACTAACGAGCAGATCCAGTGATCGGTACGAGATTGTTTACTCAGCTAGAGCGTGTAGACACCGAGCGAAATCAACGTCTAAACTTGTTGGCGTCACGTATGTCACCGTCGCTAGTTTGGGGATTTGGCCACTGAGCGATCAATGACCGTTCTCTCTGCCTCGTTTTTTTTTTTTTTTTTTTCTTCTCGTACGTAGCGTCCTCTTTTCACTTGATGAAAGGGGAGAGTTTCGGCCGTAAATAACTCACGCTGAACAAGTGAAGTTAGATCAAAGGTTGCGCGGCTACTAGCTACGCGGCAGTAGAAATTCGCCGCGCCTCCCTTTCTTCTATTGTGTTTTGGCGAGCACTTAGAGCGCTTGCAGTCGTCTCCAAGTTATGCTTTTTCACACGAGTTTTCTAGGCTTTGGTATCTTGACTGGGGCAGTTAGCGCACTCTTGTTTTGCCAAGGCCCATTGTTTGCAGTAATAACCATATTTTTAAATTGCTTCCTCGGTATGTAGTTACGTGATATAGCATGCAACGAGAATTTTGAAGTGTTTTTTTTTTTATTTCTCTTCGCTACTTCCTTCCATTGCTCTGATTATGAGCCCTTGATACTTGTCTGCAGGGGACAAGCTGTACAGCCATTCAACTGTTGTCACTGACTGGAGTGACGACATAAAGAAGTGGCCACGCGTGCAGATGCCACACATTATTTTTTACCTCCTTGAGAAGAAAGCATGTGACCTCAAGGAGGTGAAATCATTCAGGAGCACGCCGTCGCTCGTCTTCATCGGACGGAAAACGATGCAGTTGAAACAGATCGCACCCGCACTGATGCCGCGGCTGTTGATGCTGTGTACGTACACGCGGGATGTTTCACCAGCTTGACGAAAAAGCAGTCGTTCCGAACGTGATCACTTTCACTACACTCGCATTTATCACTGCTATGATACTGACTACGCTTCACGTGCAGAGAATTCATTGTGAGGAGCTTCTTGCTGCTGTCCGTGAAGAACCTCGCTAGAATCAGGAACATCTGTGGCACGGCTCCAAAATTTTGAAAAAACACGTCCAGGCACCGCCGCACCTTTACGTAGGTTTGAATGCCCCTTTTCAACTCGGAAACTCGGACACTATCCTTGACGCCTTCAAAAACAAATAACTCATTCGAATTACTAAAAAATGTAGAAATAAAAATGTTGAACGGTGCATGCTTCTGCGTGCCAGAACGACGCTTGTGCGTGTATGAAACTGCTCAATTTGCGCATATGTACCGAAGTACAGCTACCAAACCTGCGTCCTCGTATATATACGTCCAACCCTACACTTACCACATTGGTGCAGTGATCTGCGCTTGACATTCTTCAATTACATTTGAATCGCATAAATTTTCTTATTTTTATTAACACGCTTATAGATTTGTTACATCTTGGCGTATTCTTTTTAATGAATTCTCTTATTTTCTTACCCGGTTTATTCAAAAACCTTGTTAGAATTGCAAGAAATAATATTAGTGGCATCAATGATGGTGATGGGGCTATTATTTTCGTATCGGGCGGTCACAATGAATGTGTCCTAGCCTAAATATAAGTTAAAAAAGGAAAAAAACAAAAAGATGTCCGCACAATCCCATGTGGAGCAGGTTGCTCGTCCTAAAGCTTTACTCGCGGACAAGTTTTTCTGGCTACAGAGCCAAGCCAAGGCTCTGCCTAGCATATCTAACCTCATGTACAGTTTCGGTTTCAGTTCCGCCTTTGCTTGAAATAATGGCTTGCGAGACTCCAGCGACGCAGAAATATCTTTATTTAGACTATTTAAGGTCTAATCGAACGTTTCGCCACATCCAGGATTTTCTCGCCTGTACTCTCGTCTACCAGCTTTTGCGCCGGGGGCTTGCGGTCCAGCGCAGCCACATATGACCAAAACTTGCTTAGCCCGTTTCTTCCAGCGTTGGTCAGTGTCTGGAGAAGTTGGTTGTCGCTAGCTATCATTTTGGTCTGGACAAGCTGTTGCATTCTTCTTTTCTGCCTGATGTATTCATTCTAGGACGCCTGGGAAGCATCGGGGGAAAGGCGCTTCACCGCTCTTCGGTGGAGGCGGTTGGCAGCTCTCCGCGCCTCGAGGGCAGCCCGCACCTCATCATCCCACCACCTCTTCCGTCGATGCGCCGGCCAGCGATTGGCCGATAGCTCGTGCGCTCTCATGATGCGGTGAGGCTATTCAACGTACGCCTCGTACGAAATCGGTGGTGTCTGGTGTATGGTGCTGGCCTCAAACTGTTGTGCGACTCACTCGCAGACCATCTCCGGCAGGTACCACCTCGGCGGTTTTGGTGGCACCGTATTGCGTTTGCAGTAGTTGGACGCCGCGAAGGTCAGCTTGAGGCGATTGTGGTCGCTGTCCATACTGCGTTCCCCTGCCTTGTCAATGTGGACACCAGTCAGGTGGGTCACCAGCGTCTTTGAAATGAGTGCGTAGTCAATGCTGGAATTGCTGTTACGCACACGTCATATGTGAAGTCCCCATTACAGTCAGCCCGGATGTTCGCCACGTCCAGGGAGAGTACTTCTGCCATCTCCAGTAGTAATGCTCCGTTGTGGCCCTGGTAGACATCGAGAGGTTGGATGTAGCCATTAAAATATCCTACCAAAAGCATTTCTCTATTAGCTGCCCAGCGGGCCACGTCTTGGATGCAAAGCGAAACAAGTCTAGCTCACGCCAGCCCATGAACTAGGCATTCATTTCCTGTGCCGGCCCCTGATCCGCCGGTGTGCCGCCCGCATCCGGAGCACGATGAAGTTCCTGCGACAGTTCCTGGATCGCGTGAGGGCCATGTATGCCACGTCATCGTTGTTGCTTTCACGAATGCAACTCGGCGTGTAAGGGCATGAAATATACCGACAGTGACTCATCTGACTCATCTCTAGTGGCTGCTCGCTGTCGACTTCGCAAGTGTGGCACAGCGACCGCGTACTTCTCATGGGTTTGCCTTTGCCGATCAAAATCTGTGGGCTGTGCAATTTCCATGAACGGCACTTCGTTTTTCTGCGTGTCACGATCTATGGCGACGCCGATTTCAGAAATTACAGCTTTGTCATCTAGCCGACTTCATGCTCGCTACGCTGTCCAATTTTTGCTTGCGAGTCGACAAGTGAGTCGATTCCTGTCAATTCCCCACTCTCAGCTGGAACCGGGTCACTTACAGCTACGTGCATCGGCGTGCTGTTCACCTCGTTTGACGGCGTCCCTGCGCTCTCATCGTCGATGGAGCCGCGCGCCAACCGTTTCAGCTGCCGGTGACTCTAGCAAGGTAACTCGAGATTTTCCTATTCGAGGCTCGGTCGGCTCGCTGCTGCGGTCATGTTGCTCAGCCGCTTCCCCAAGCTATGTTTCACTCTCCAGTGCAAGTTCAATTTGCTCCGAGACTTCCTGACTGTTTAGCCATTCGTATACAGCGTCTTTCAACTGATACGCGAAATACAAATACGATCTCATACAGTTTTCCTTGCGCTGATACCCATTCCGAAGATCTTGCGGCGACAGCAGATGTTTCACTAGTAATGACTCTTTCAGTTCATCGTAGTTTTTCAAGCGGTCGACTAACAAGTGCTTGATTTCTTCCGACTCTTCAGTGAGGAGAAGAGTTACGATTTTCTGTGCCCAACTATATCTCGCTCAAAGCGCTTCCTTCTGCAGACACGCTCGAAATCTGCTAGATACTCTGCCATGTCCTTGGGGATGACGAACGGTTGCGGAATGTCTCGCGGTCTCGAACCGTTAGCCTGAAAGCTTCATGCCTTTCCAAACCCTTTTTATGTGCTGAAAGCTCCAGCTGCATCAGCCCCTTTAAGCGAGCAAGCCGCTTTTCTCTCTCCTCGCACTCTTGGCGTTCTAGCTTTTCGGCTTCTTCGTGTTCTTGGAGTTCAAGCCTTTCACGCTCTTCCTCCTTCATTTTTCTCTCTTGAATATCATCCCAGGCCTCACTGGCTTCCTCAGCCATCACTTCCTGTGCCCGCATGATCTCAACCATTTCCTTTTTTCTTTTTGTTGTGCTCAAATCAGTGTCCAACTCATCACAAATTTGGAGTTCTCTGACCTTGTAACTCTCCATCTTTCACACCGGCCTCTTGCTGTTTGCCCTTTCAGTACATGTTTGACGTTTGCAAACTCACTATAGCAAAACGCGCGCAAGTATTTCACATAGTGCCTTGTTTACCCTCTTAGCATCATTGGTTTTCAAACACTTAATTTTCACTTGGCTTGAAACACGCAAGGTTAAAGGTCCACGGAAACGGCCCCCAAGCAACCACTGATAAACGTGTTCAGTGTGTAGAACACATCCTTTTGAGCATTAACGCAAAGTATAACTCCTTGGAACAAAGCCAGCGATTTATTATTAATTTTTAAAAACAGCGTTTTTTGAAATTCGCGGGCAGAGAGAATGTCGCTTGGCGGTGTCGCATGGAACTATTTCCTAGTCCCGTGACGTCACAGGTCGGTTGACTGGCAAGGCTTGCTAAAGCTGCCATTCGCTGCGGTCACTGCAACCATGACGTCACGGACACACTTCCGGTAGCTGCGAAAGTCGTCTGCTCGTGCGCTGCTCGAACTTTGTGCGGGCTGTTACACAGCTCGCCGCCCTTATCGGTTAGGTGGCCATTGTCCATTAAGTGCAACAACCGAAGCGACGCAGGGATCGGCAGAACGAAACTGCATTTACAAATATCTTATTTATATAACGTGGTTTCAGGAGTATCGGAGTGTCGTCCGACGAGGCGTCAACAGCACGGTCAAGCACCGCACGATGGCAGCACCTCCTCGACCGCCGTAAACACCGCCGCTGTGGCCCCTCCTCCCGCATACCGTCCGCGAACGACACGGCGGATCGTTAGCACCGATGTCCGAAATAAAGCGTGCTAAAATTTGTTGGCGTCTGGAATACTGAGCCGAATATCAAGTATGAAGCCCTCGTGAGGATCGCTGACCAGCAGCAAATTGCTGGTAAGAGCGATAGCCGTGATACAAGCTAGCTTCTGCTCAAGCCAGCTGCCGCTGGTGCATTTCGGCTGATCCGATTTGCTCGTACTAGCTCTGCGATTAATTCGTCGGCAGAGTTATCCCAAGCATCCTTGGCCGACCATTTACGTGTGGCCGACGTTCGGAAACTGGTCGGCAGCCTACTTAGTCGGCTATCAAACCACGGCAAGCGGTCGGCCCGGAGGTAGCCGCCAGCCATTTCGGCAAGTAGTTCGCAGCGGGCTTTGGCCCGACTCTTTGGGCTGACTAAATGCCGGGCACGGCGCCAGGTTAATGGCAAGAGTGCGGCAATGCGTCGGCCCGACTGTTGAGGCGGTACATTGAAAAAAGTTATGAAGAGCACGACTGCTACTTTTTTTTTAAATTTGCCTGTTACTTGGCTTTGGTTTTTCGCGATGTTATGTAATTTGCGCTTAGTATGGAACAAAATGATACATGCTATTTAGTGTAAATGTTTTGTTACATTAATTAATGCTATTGTTTGTTTAACTTGTCGCTCACATTTTTAGTGAACCTTATAGCTGTTAGTAAAATTATTTACTGAGTTCTGATAAACAGCAAGCCACAAGGTGACCTCGATTTCATGTGTAGATCATGTCATTATACTGTTTGCTTATTACGAAGCGCCGCTGTAGGTGATGTAACATCAGTTATATTTTGGCGCACAAGCTCCCGTACACCCAATTTAGCCCGTATCACTCGCTGAAATGCGTCCGCTATACGGCAGGGCACTTGAGTAGACGCAACTTCTCATTGTAAGGGAGGAGAAGGCTATTGTGTAAAATAAAAGAAGCGGACAGAAGAGAAAAAGCACACGGGGGCAGAAATTATGCGTAGGGCACTGGCAAGCCTTGGCCGCGGCGAACGCTCCGGCAGGCAAGCAAAGAGACAAATTCTAAAAACACTACTTGCAGCAGAAGAGAAATGCGTACATGGAGGGAGACCCGGACGAAACAAACCGACCGCGCGCTCGGACGTTTCGAAGGAAGGGCGGAAAAGAGGGGGGAAATGGTGGGAAGGGCGGGAAGGGCGGGGCAACTGTGTCACCCCCGCAGCTCGAAAGTTGGTGGCGAGCGAATTCCTGACTGGGCGAGAGAAGAGATGTGTACACGCCGACTTTCAAGAGAGCATGCAGTTTTGTGGTATTTGTATACTATTTTTGAAGCTCTTTTCGAACAAAGTTGTCTTACGATCAAATACATGAAGAAAAAAAAAGCGAAGGAAAATGATTATTGTCTAGGTTATTAATCGCATACTTTTTTTCTCAAAACAGTCTGGTAAAGCTAAGAGCCGCGAGAAAACGGGCCAGCGTCCTTGTCATTTGGTTTTGTTTCTTTGCGTGTGGCCCATTCATCCTCTTTTACGACCTGCCGGGGTGGGACGGGCGGCTCTTTTCATTTTTTTTTTTCGGAAGTCGGGGGGGGGGCGCATTTTGCGCAGCCAGCGGTCCGATTCTACACCGGACACTACCCCCCTCTCCTCCCCCGCTTCTTGTCAACAGTTCTTGGAAGACTCGGCAGACTCGGCAGCTTGTGCTCGTGGGTGCGTGCGTGCTTTCAAGTTCATTGCAGAAGTGTAGAGCGCGACCAAGAGACGACCTCGAGCGCGCGAGGACGCTGTACGTGCGAACGAAATGTTGGAAATGTAAGCGCGTTTTCCAAAGTTGCGCGTTATTAGTTAAAATTACAAGGCAGTCAACTTTGTTACCTTCAATAACTAGGCGTTGGACGGTTGGACAACCAGTCCTCTTTTTCATTCGCATTTATATACTGTCAGGACAAGTGACTGTAGTAGTTTTCAACCGCTGTATCCTTTCAGTAACTCCGCCAAGCCATCCTGCCATCCTGAAATAACGCGCTCCTCCGGCGCGTTTGGACACAAAAAATCGAAGATACTCCGCTTTTTCTGTTTTTTTTTTTCCTTTTTCCTTTTTGCTCAAAGAATGGGAGTGTGGTTTCATAGGAACGAAACAGGTGATTTTTATTTATTTTATTAGTATTTCGCTTTTGTTTTACAGATTGTTTTGAATTATGGCTTCTATACTTTCTTGCTTGTTACTGTCCACTCCTGGTCCGCGAGAGACATATTTTCTCAACGCATCCTGCATATCAATATGAGTTTGAGACCCCTATGTTAGACAGAGATTGAAAATTACGAATATTTATTGAGAGCTACACGAGGTACGCGCAATAAAAGAAGCTAATTGAAAAGAATTCTTTCCTGAAGCAGCTGCCGCAATTTCGGGTTTTTGTTGTGGCTTGCAGACTAATAATATGGAGAACTTTTAGTTTTAAGGCGTGAACATGTATCGGAAGTGATTAAAGCGAATTATCTATCGTACGTACTAAGCCGAGGGATCGCTTGTAGAATAGCCCTGCATATGGAAGGAATGCTGCATAGGTCCAGGAACTTAAGACTTCTGCTTGAAAAGTACCGGGATATGAGAGTAGAAACGATCATGACGTCATAGGCGTGAACTTCAACCATTTACATAGCAGGGAACCAAAGAAACCTTATTGATAAACATGGAAATAGCAAAGCACACTGGGACAATAAATAATGTTTCGGTAAAACAGCAAACAGTACCGAACATATAAGGTAGCGGCAAGAAATATATAATGCAGTGAGTTTCTGGTCACACGTTGTATATCAATAATGCGCAGCTGCAACAGGACTCCCTCGGGAGCTCTGACCACCTAACAAATTTCCAGACAGTCGATTGCTCGATCCTTTTTGCTCACACATATACGCGTTAGCCGCAGGCTTGCGTCTTTCAAGACAAAAACAGAGTTCAAATCACTTCGATGTACAAGTGACCTTCCTGAGGTGGATGCGCCGCGTCAACAACCTCCGGATAAAGCTTTGCTCTCCAAGAACTAACAGCTGGCTATATCTAGGTGAGACGCACTAGCATGGGGAACAGTAGACAACGGGGTCACCGAAAGAATACGATCGACCGTGTTCCTATTCTGCCAAATGATCAATCCCACGGACTTCACTACACGTTGTTCGAACGCTTCGCGCGGCCTTCCACTGTGCGACGAAAAAGCTCACGGCGCTAGGCAGCGGAATGTCCAAGCTGAGACGCAGTCCTTAAGGACACGTGTGTGAGACTCGACCTGACCAAAGTTGATACAGTGCGGATCAATATGCCAGCTGTAAAGCCTGTCTTAATTTGGTGGGGATCGAATACGCCACACTCAGTGCCCCACCGAAAGTCTCTTAGAGCATGCGGGAGATTGGGTGCAACAGGCGTCTCCCACTTCGCATACGTTTGGCACATCTGTATAGGGGCGCAGAATAGCAGAGCGCTTCGCAGAGATTAGATACTGCTATGGCTATCCATGCTCCGTCTACAAACATCTCCTCTAACTATGCGAACACGTGCGCCTGTTTCCCCTGACCATGCACTACAAGCATCTGCCTTCTACTTCCAAGCCAGTATAAAAGTTAAGGCCGCCCAACTTAACCTATGTGATCCACTAACTCGGATACCCAATAGCGCACAACAAAGGGCATAATGAAGACAAGGCGGAACCCAAATAGGCGCCACCACCTAGCTATAGTGAAAATATAATCAAAGTAGATTGACTTTGCAAGAGGAATACACAAGAAAACACGTGCTAAGCCATGCAGGGTCGTATCATTGGGAGTGTCGTGACGCTGGGGCTACGTCGACCCGGCCTTCACTTGGTAGCGTGCAGAGACTCGGGGTTGAAGAAGGACTGAATCTTCGAAGTTGGTAAAATATATACAAGCAGGTTTAATGGCACTTTGAGAAAACTTATTTACAAGATTATTTACACGAAAAAGAAGGGTACATCAGCAATATGGCAAGCGTTAAGAGTTCATAGCGAGAAGCGACTGGATGAGCCGTTTACCCAGGGCCCAGAGCGACATTTCGTGCTCTGCAGCGTCCTTAAAACCCCCTATGTCCAGCCCCTCTCTGAAGATGCTGACCAACCAAATCCAGGGCACGCCCCTCAGATATCGGCATCCAATCGAACACATCACTGCACTGATGGTCTGAAGCACTGACTGGCCCGGCATTGTTTCGTTGAGCCGGGTCACTTGTTGGCGGGAAAAGCTTGGGAACGGCGAGGAGGTACATTTCTATTCTTCAGCCAAGAATCGATAGGCAGCTGGTTCCGGCAAGTGGATTTACTTCTCAGAAACCCAAGTGCACGTGGGCGCCGCATACGCTCCCAGCATTGTCCGTTTTCGACAATTGCAAATCTTTCCTGCATTCCCGGGAAATCATTTAATGGCCGTATGCGTCATGCTCCTTTCTTGTCCTGCACGTCAGCGGACATGTCACTCTGTCCTCTCCTTTGGATAGGAGGCATTCATCACTGGAGGATAGCACTTCTCGACTGGAAGGGTGAACAAAAGAAAGAAAGCACTTCCTGCTATTTCCCGCAGGGGGACGTTTCTTTGTGTTTTTCCAGACGTTCTCTTGACAGGGTCAATTTGGCATTTGCAGGGTGTCCACAAAGCAAAACAGGCTTACAAAAAGGATTTATGGAAACAGGCTCACTTAGAGCCATTGGACCATCACCACATATCCACAGCACTTATCCATGCCCACAGGCGAACAATAGAGCGCGCAAATGCGGATGCATGGTCGTAACAGCCTCCTCCCCCGCCAGAAGAGTCTCGGAGGGCAGCAGTCGCAGCTGCTGCATGAAGAGACGACTTAATGGCCTGCACGTGAACGCTTGAAGCTCGCTGTTGCTTGTCGCGTTGTCTTGATTGTCGTAGGCCAAATTGCTCGAGCTGTCTGAAACTCAACCACATGTCGAAGCAAGCACTCGGCTCCCGTCTGAAGAGACCAGGTCAAAAGAAAACTGCCATTGTTGTTCGAGAAAAGCCCACTCTCAAGACGTTCAGGACCCACGTATTCCTAGAAAACCAAACGTGCTGCTTTACATAGTCACACATATACAAGCGCACGAGAAAAAAAAATAAAAACCTGATTATCAATTTGGATACATGGTGAGGAACACCTCGGACTGCTTAGAAACAGCGGCTAAGAACGTCCGCATTCCCATTTAACTTCCCCTTTTTGTATCTTATTTCAAAATTGTACTGCTGTAAAATCAAGCTCCACCTAAGAAGGCGACTGTTCTTCGATGTCGCAGTTTGCAGCCAAGCCAGGGGACAATGGTCCGTCTCTACGGTGAATTTGGCCCCTCCAAGATAGCACTTCAATTTTTGAATGGCCCATACAATGCAAGCGCACTCTTTCTCTGACGCGCAATAAGCCCTCTCTCTAGAACTCAGTTTTCTGCTCAAGTAGAGCACGGGGTGCTCATTACCGTCGTCATCTCTCTGGCAGAGAACAGCACCTAGCCCTCGATCACTGGCATCACACTGGACCGTGAATTCTCGGTCATAGTCTGGAGCTCGCAATACCGGACGGCTAATCAGCACAGCCTTCAGGTTTACGAAGGAGGCTTCCTTTTGTTCGTCCCAGACTACATTTGTCGGTTCTGTCTTGCGGAGAGCGTCGGTCAGAGGGCTAGCCAAAGCTGAATAGTTAGGGATGTAGTGATTGTAGTACCCAGTCAGACCCAGGAATGCTCGAATTTCCGTCTTCGTGCTCGGCCGCGGGTAGTCTGCTACCGCAGAAATCTTAATCTCGCTGGGTTTCCTGAAACCTTGACCTACATTGTGACCCAAGTAGTCCACGGTCGCCCTTGCCAGGCAACATTTCTCGGCCTTTACGGTTAGTCCAGCTTGACGCAAAAGGCTCAGTACAGCTCTTAGATGTACCATATGGTCCGCCCATGAGTCGGAAAAAACCGCAATGTCGTCTAAATAAGGCACCGCGAATGTTTCACACCCCTTTAAAACCCTATCCATGAGTCGGGAAAAACAAAATGGAGCATTTTTGAGCCCGAAACTCATCATTGTTGGCTGGTAGCTGCCCGTCGGAGTGACGAAAGCCGCGTATCTGCTGGCGCGTTCAGTGAGCGGTACTTGCCAGTATCCTCGAGTAAGGTCCAGCGTAGTCACATATGCCGCTCTACTGACCTGTTCTACTCTCTCCTCAATATTCGGAATAGGATACACTTGATCCCTGGTGAGAGAATTTAGCTTTCGGTAGTCTACCACAGGCCTAGGGTCTTTACCTGGAGCTTCTACTAAGATCATAGGCGAAGCATAATCGCTTTCCGAGGGTTTTATTACTCCCAATTCCAGCATGCGAGTTACTTCCCTATCCAGAATTTCTCTTTGCCTTGGAGAGAATCGGTAGCACCTTGATCGCACTGGCACGTCTGAAGTCAGCTCAATATCGTGCTCAGTCAAATCAGTCCTGCCTGGCCTGTCCACGAAGCAGGCCTCAAACTCTGTTATTATTTCGCCCAGATCGGACAGCTGGGATTTCTTTAGTTCTCCTCTCTGCTCCGTCTTTTTGAGAAGCTCCTGAGCGTTGCTTCCTTTTCCGCTGAGGCAAATCAAGTTGTCCCCATCTCCTCGGGAAGGTTTAAAGTTAGATTTACCACGGCTTCCCTCTGCACATAAGGCTTCATAAGATTGCAATGATAAATGCGCACTTCTTTACGCCTACCGGGAATTTTCATTGCGTAGTTAGTGTTAGAAAGCTTTGCAACGACTTCAGCCGGTCCTTCCCACTGTACTTCGAGCTTATTCTGCCTTGAACTTCTCAGCAACATCACCTGGTCCCCGATACAAAACGTCCTTTGACGGGCTGTCTTATCATAGTACACCTTGGAACGAGCCTGGGCTGACTTCATGCTGGCCTCAACGAGTTCCTTAGTGTTATGTAAGCGATTCAAGAGGTTCAGAATGAATTCTACTACTGTTGGGTCTTCTCCGCGCCCCTCCCAGGCTTCGCGCACCATTCGCAAAGGTGAGCGCAGTGACCTTCCGTACACCAACTCGGCTGGGCTAAATCCAGTGGATTCGTGCGGCACTGACCGCAAAGCGAAAAGCGCTGCAGGCAGGCAGGTATCCCATTCGCGCTTGTTTTCATAGCACAGTCCCCTCAGGACTCGTTTGAGAACAGAGTGCCATCTTTCTACGCTGTTGCTCTGCGGATGATGGATCGAGCTATGCACTACCTTAATGCCGCATCGCTCGAGAAATGAGGTGGTGAGGACACTCGTGAAAACGCTACCCTGATCACTTTGGACCTCGGAAGGGAATCCAACTCGTGCAAACACTGACAGCAGCGAATCCACTACACTCTCGGACGTCACCTCGCGCAGCGGAACAGCCTCTGGAAACTTTGTGGCTGGGCATAACATAGTGAGGATATAACGGTACCCTGACTCTGTCACAGGAAGTGGCCCAACTACATCTATTACTAACCGGTGAAACGGCTCGGTAATGATTGGTACTAACACCATCGGAGCTTTCCACTTATCTTGCGCCTTTCCAACCCGCTGGCACGTGTCGCATGACCGTACAAAATTTTCCGTGTCCTTAAAACATCCAGGCCAATAGTATTCTTGCAACAGCCTCTGCTTTGTTTTCTTTATTCCAAGGTGACATGACCACGAGCTGCCATGGGAAAGTCGCAGTAAGTCTCCGCGGTACTTTTGGGGAACGACTAATTGGTCCCGCTCTACTCCGCGCTTATCCTTGAATAAGCGATACAGCACTCCCTTTCTCATCTCGAAAGAAATATTGTTTGCTGTCTTAGTGGCGCGGTGGCGCTCCCTTATCTCCTGTATCTTGGGATCATTGGCTTGCTCTATAGCTAAGTCCTCTCGGGTTCCACTTAAAAGTCTCGTGAGATTACTAGACACTGGCGGCAAGAGGTTACTCTCAAGAACGTCCTCATTCCGCGTCTCATCAAGCTCACTTTCAAGTTGACATATCTGAGATGCCTCGCTCTCAAAGTTTTCTGACCTGCTATCTTCCGCATTTACCACTGTTTTAACTGCCGTTTCCTCCGCTGTGGATTTTTCTGGAATGAGCAGTGTAGCTAGTTCTCGCGCCTTTGAACGTGTTAAGGCTTGCACAACTCTGTCTCCGAAAAGGATGCCCCTCTTTCGCAGCAGCATGTCCGATTTGTTGGAGAACAAATACGGATAGCACTTAGGAAGCTTTCCTGAAACGGCAGCCTCGGTTGTTAATTCGCCGAAAGGGCCCTCGATGACCACGTTCGCGATCGGCAAGCACACACTCTGTTCCTCAACTACCTGTCGGATCCATGCACACTGTCCTGTATAGTCGGAAGGCGATACATACGCCGGATGGACAACATCCATCGTTGCGGCCGAATCGCGCAGTACCTTGCAAGGCTTCCCGTTGACTACTAGGTCATGCAGGTAGGGTTCTAAAAGCTGCATATTTTCATCGCAGTCCCTGACATACGAGAAAGCAATCTCTTCTTTCCGGCAGTTGACGGCAATGTGACCCTGCTCATTACACCTAAAGCATGTGAGCGGCTTCCTAGCCTCAAGCTTATTCTTTGTGTTCTGCACGTTGGTCACTTCCCCACTTTTCTCACTGCCGTCCTTTCTAGGGAATTTGCCTGAAGAAACCTTCATTTCTTCGTTTCCAACTCTAGCAAAGTGCCTTTCCTGACGGTTTTTCACACTGAACTTGGGATTGCGGGGCCTATCCACTGCTGGGTTGCTGAATGGTCGGCGCGAAGCATACTCCTCAATAAGTTCGGCAGCTTCAGTTGCCGACTTAATTTCGCCTCGGTCCTGTAACCAATTTCTTTCTTTTTCTGGGAGGCAGTTATAAAACTGCTCCAAAAGAATTCGCTCGACTACAGCGTCCCTATCACTGTAGGAATCTGTGCTCTTTAGCCACTCGCCCAAATTTACTCTTAAATTGTACAGGAATTCAGGGTAACTCTCGTCCCTGGACTTAGTAGCGTTCCGAAAACGTTTTCTGAACGCCTCGGCGCTAAGCCTATACTTTCTCAGAAGGCAAGCTTTGACCTTCTCGTAGTTGTCCGCGTCCTCCTTGCTTAGCCGCGCGACAACCTCCGCTGCCTCGCAGGGCAGAACCGTCAATAATCTCTGAGACCAAGTGTCTCGCTGGAAGGACAGTTTTTCGCAGGTTCGCTCAAAGTTAGCCAGATACAGACCGATATCCCCTGATATCACATATGGCTGCATGTACTTTGACATCTTGAAATCTGCCTCCTTGTTGAGACGAGGTACCGCTAGCTGGGGACAATCGCCCGACCTCTTGCTCAACTCTAGTTCTAATTTCCGGAGCTCAATTTCTTGGTCCAGCTTTTTTGCTTCTCTTTCAAGCTTCACGTTCGTGCTCCCTTTCCTCTTTTTCCCTCTCAAGTTCACGCTCCCTTTCCTCTTTTTCCCTCTGACGTTCGCGCTCCCTTTCCTCTTTTTCCCTCTCAAGTTCACGCTCACGCCTCTTTTCCTCTTTTTCCCGCTCTTTCTGCTGTCTGAGCTGCTCCTCCTTTTTTTGGGCGATGAGGTTCCATGCTTCACTGAGCTCCTCATCATCGGCTCCCAAATCTGTGATTGCCTTTATAATCAAAGGTTTTCGTGCCAAACCACTTGTATCAATTCCCAATTCCTCACACAATTGCAACAGTTCCGGTTTCTGCAGCTTTTGTAGGTCCATGATCGCTCCGAGTGTCGGCTACTTCCAAAACAACAGTGCAAACTACCAAACCTAAAGGCGTTTCAACACTTTTTACCAGTTCTAAAATCTAACCCTGTTCTAGAACCTGGTCCACATCAGAAGAAAAGCCAAGCACTCACCCACACATGCGATCGATGTTCCGAGCTGCCCTCTTGTTGGCCGATTGTTGCTCCTGCTTGTTGCTTGAGATGCCACCTCCGATCACCAGATGTTGTGGCTTGTAGATCCAGATCCCACCTCCAGTCATCAGATGTTGTGGCTTGTAGATTCAGATCCACCTCCAATCACCAGATGTTGTAGCTTGTAGATCCAGATCCCAACGCTGGTCACCAGTTGTCGTGACGCTGGGGCTACGTCGACCCGGCCTTCACTTGGTAGCGTGCAGAGACTCGGGGTTGAAGAAGGACTGAATCTTCGAAGTTGGTAAAATATATACAAGCAGGTTTAATGGCACTTTGAGAAAACTTATTTACAAGATTATTTACACGAAAAAGAAGGGTACATCAGCAATATGGCAAGCGTTAAGAGTTCATAGCGAGAAGCGACTGGATGAGCCGTTTACCCAGGGCCCAGAGCGACATTTCGTGCTCTGCAGCGTCCTTAAAACCCCCTATGTCCAGCCCCTCTCTGAAGATGCTGACCAACCAAATCCAGGGCACGCCCCTCAGATATCGGCATCCAATCGAACACATCACTGCACTGATGGTCTGAAGCACTGACTGGCCCGGCATTGTTTCGTTGAGCCGGGTCACTTGTTGGCGGGAAAAGCTTGGGAACGGCGAGGAGGTACATTTCTATTCTTCAGCCAAGAATCGATAGGCAGCTGGTTCCGGCAAGTGGATTTACTTCTCAGAAACCCAAGTGCACGTGGGCGCCGCATACGCTCCCAGCATTGTCCGTTTTCGACAATTGCAAATCTTTCCTGCATTCCCGGGAAATCATTTAATGGCCGTATGCGTCATGCTCCTTTCTTGTCCTGCACGTCAGCGGACATGTCACTCTGTCCTCTCCTTTGGATAGGAGGCATTCATCACTGGAGGATAGCACTTCTCGACTGGAAGGGTGAACAAAAGAAAGAAAGCACTTCCTGCTATTTCCCGCAGGGGGACGTTTCTTTGTGTTTTTCCAGACGTTCTCTTGACAGGGTCAATTTGGCATTTGCAGGGTGTCCACAAAGCAAAACAGGCTTACAAAAAGGATTTATGGAAACAGGCTCACTTAGAGCCATTGGACCATCACCACATATCCACAGCACTTATCCATGCCCACAGGCGAACAATAGAGCGCGCAAATGCGGATGCATGGTCGTAACAGGGAGGCTGGATCAATAAACAATCTAAGAACACAGATGTGGGAAAGCTGGCACCTGTGTGCACTAGGCTTTATCAGAAGTTTCACGCATACGTTAATTAGCTATAACTTTAGGATGAACAAGATGTCCGAGATTATTGAGTTAATAGTCTATCCCGACATCGGCACGAAGCCGTGTGTGACGCATGCACGTACGCACGCGCGCACTTACGCACGTCTGCAGTCGCACAGAGTAAATTGTTCCACGACCTTACACAGTGGTACGATGGAATAGTTAATAATATTTGAAAGAAGAAAATAAAAATTAGGTGGACGCTCAAGCTTCCCCTTAACATTCGACGGGATACAACGCCTTCTCATTCTTCTCTCTATCTCTCTATTTCGGTGGACAACCGCAGTTAATTGTAAATTGGTTATAGGAAAGTAAAGGCACAGCATCTGTCACAGATCCCGGTGGGAACCTGGACCGCATCTCCATATTTACTACCACATTCCGAATATTTCAGACAAAACTCGACGATACTCAAGCGAAAACCGGGTTAGCGAGGTGGCTTTTGGACCAAATGAGCTGTAACGCTTCGCATATATACATATATGCTGCACTCTCGATAGACGAAACTCGGGTATATTGCCGACATGAGGGTAAATGGAACAGCTTGGGACAAATATTTGCCCGCCTCAGTTAAAACACGGGGATTAGGAAAGCTTTATTCCTGATATATCAATATGCCGAGGCCGACTGTCTTTATCCAGAACACAAATGTGGTCCTGATAGTTTTCAAATAAAAATGAAAGGCACGCAAAGAGCCGATCGCCCGGACGATTCGCCTGTCGAACATATACTTCCTGCGAACACAAGCATTGTGCAAGAAGTAACCTTTGGTTCTTTTGAGAAAATTCAAAGGGATTGCGTTTTGAGAATCCCGCGCAACATGACGAGGATCGATCGGCTCCTGCACCAGTGGCGGTCTACATTGTGTTAAATTCTTCAACGTCAGCCTCACACGCAGAAATATGGTATGAAATGGCAGAATATATATAAAGTTCCTCGAATCCCCTTTTCCCCAGCCGCGTATTCACTGCTGCTATAATATATCATTAAATAACATTGTGCATATCAAAGTAAAGTCTCCTGCAATACAGCAGGTTTCCCCTCTACGTTCCATGAGGCAGTCGGCTTAGCAGAAAAGTGGAAAATTCGTATCATTGAAACAGCTATTTTTATGCAACATTGAGTTATACCGCGTGCATGATATATATTGACACTATATCATTTGAGCCTGCTGATAGAATTATACATTGCGCAACAGAAGGTGAAATTAACTGTTATTTATACATATTTTGAAATAAAGCTTTAACCGCGCGCTAATTGAGCCGCGGCGGGTGTGGTACACTCTTTAGTTGATCGCGAGTTGTCATGAACTTATACTTGAATTTGTTAACTGGTAGGCGCTGATTGTCTGTTTGAAGCATACTTAGTATTAAGTGCCTAAGATTTGCGCGGTAACTGCTATGAACCTACGAATGTAATTGTCCATTTTTTTTATGGTTAAATGGTAACCTTTGAATTTAAACAACCTCATCATAAAGTTAACCTATAACATAACCCTAAGCAAACCCACGGTAAACCGAAGAGATCACGTGCCTTTAAGGTTTATATGTTAACCGTCAATTACTTTTGCCAGTGCCCTCGAAACCTATCAATACTAAACGCCCTTAAATTCGTTTCTCAGCCTCCGTGAGTTTACATTTCGTACGGGGTCAAGAAAAGAGGCGGTGAGCTTTTATGAGCTTTCATCCGGATCCGGTGCACTTTGCCCTGCGACCTTCTACTGATTTTCATGCATCCCTAAAACAAATGGACAAACTATATTTTTGTCAGAAACTTGCAGCAGTTACTATGTGGTTCAATCGGTATTTACCAGCTTGAGCTCAATGTCACGGGCTTTAGTCGAGCTGCAGTAGCCGCATTATGATGGAAACCAAACGCGAAAACGGAAATGTGGTTTGCGATTAATATGCCAGCCCGAGGGACTCTAAATAACCCACGTACTGCTTTGGGAAGTATAAATCCGCATGGACTATGTAATCTCTGCAAAAGCACTCATAATATACAGTGCTCTGCAACTTAACCGTCTTGGAAAATTTTCCAAGACGGTTCCGATAAAGTTGCTGAACACTATATACGTAGCCAGGTCTTGCTATTTTGGCTAAATGAAGCTGCAGGTGTTCTACTGCCCCACATTTGGTTTATGTGTATGTGGAAGATATTCGGTTAAAAGAACATTACATACATTCACTTCAAGCCATATTTTTTTTTTTTCATGCAAAGAACTACAGCCGCTGGTATCAAGACGAGGGCTCTACAGAAGCCGTAGAAAAAATAAAAGAAAAGAAACTGCCTCGACGCTTCTTGAACGACGAGGGAGGGGGGGGGTGTAAAGAAGAAAGAAAACTGCTAGGGGTGTGCGAATAGTACTTTTTCCAAACCGAATCGAATACGAATAGTGCACTCTTGCTACCGAATCGAATACGAATAATGTAGCTAAAAAGCGAATCGAATACGAATCGAATAGTGAAAGCAGCGAATCGAATACTCTGCAAGCTATGTTCATATCATTTGTACGTTGATTACAAAACATTAAAAAGTGTCTGAAATTCAATTTTATTCAAAATGCGTTTGATATATAGTTCACAACAATGTACAGCTGCGTCAACCTTGACTACAGGCGAGATAAAGTCTAAATATTTAAAAGCAAAAAGATTGCACAGAGCCATAAGCAAAAGAAAATAGCACTCAGTAAAGTCAAGTGGAGTTGGCAGGAGTTAATAAAATTACTAGATGCAACTTGGCTAGAAGTACAGCCAGGCACTACTAGAATGCACGACTAGAAATTGAGTACAATCAACATGGCATCAGTCAAACAACATCACATCAACTAGGACAAGACTTTCTCAGACTAGTCATTAAAAATTTTAAGAATGCTTGACTAGATTAAGGCTCTAACACTGCGGGGAAATCACACAGAAAATGCAGATACATGTCTAGATTGATCTGCAGTTTTTATTTCAGCCTTTAATGACTAGGACTGAAACTTGTTGCAACAGTTATGAGAAACGACCATTCACAAAGATAAAATTTGATATCCCAAAAGGTGGAACATTAGAAGTAGTGCAGATGCAGTGAAACAAAGCGCATTTCACAAAGCGAATTTCTCGGCAGATTAGAGACGTGTGAACTATGACACGACTACGAGAAGTTGCCTCCGCGATTCGTGATATGTCCAATCTTTAAGAATGTTTCCATGGGAATAGACCGTGTCGCGGCCACGCTGAATCATGTAAGCTCCCTAAAACGGTGATCTCTGCTTCTCGCGTAGGTTTATTGCGGCAGCAAGCTGTGCCTGCTCGGATCTGACGCTGCCTTCGCGAGAATGGTCGGAGGTAACCGAGACGTTAATTCGTGCCAGTTATTCGAAAAGTATTCGAAAATTATTCGAAAATTTGCGAAGATATTCGAACAGTTTCGAATAATTTTCAATTTCCACTATTTGATTCGTTTAACGAATCGAATATTATGATATTCGATTCGATATTCGAAAATTTCGAATATTCGCACACCCCTAAAAACTGCTTCTCGCTGCGCGAGACCCGCTGCCCCCCATCGGTCCATCTCTTCTCCCTGCGGCAAAGTGGAAAGAACTACGGGGAGGCGAAAGGCATCGAGGCACCCTACCGCGGGGGGCGACAGGAATGCCGAAGCAGAGAGAAATAGCGGCGAAAAAAAAAAAAAAAAGAATTGCATGCACCGCACACAGGGAGATTCTCGCTGCGTTTGCAGCTTCTCTTCCCCCCCCCCCCTCTCCCTTCTTGAGGTCACGTGGCCACAAGGCGGGAAAACACATCCCGTGCGAGCTAAGATGCGCGGCGCCACTCAGTCGGCGGCCAGCCTCCGTGTGGGCGCGATGCCTACTGCCTAATTTTATCGTCCGCTTTTATTTCGCGCAAATTCAATCTGTCTCAACCTCCTGCAGCAGTCAGCGTTTGAAAAGAACAACCCATATATGCAGCTGATGATTGCAGCCGCTATACAGATTCTTCGTGCCGAAGTTCACCAAAACATGCGTAAGTACATGATCTTTCGGTCTTGATCAGAGGAGCTTTTTGCTAGATTCGATGTTATACTGAACATAATGATGTATTGTTTCGGAGCATATGTTCGTCTTGTTAATACTCCTTGTATCTTTCTTCATATATATATATATATATATATATATATATATATATATATATATATATATATATATATATATATATATATATATATATATATATATATATATATATATATATATATATATATATATATATATATAATTGGTGTGGGCGCTGATCGCGCAGGAAGACTTGCTGAGCCGTTTGGAAACAAGGCTGCGGCTGGCTGCGGTGGCAGAATTGGCTCATTTTGCTGTAGTCTGGGTCCTTGGGTATCTCCTGCCCCAAAATGCTCGCCTTTTAATATGGAGGGACACTCACTATACCGATCAGGTAAGTTCAATTAGCACATATTTTGTTCGATACGACAATATACTGCAACTGTTTCTGGAGCGCGTATATATATGCGCATCTTGTTACTACGTACATTTTTTTTTTTTTTTTTATAACCGATGTGTGCGCATTTCGCTCTGATTGCGCAGGAAGACGTGCTGAGCCGACTTAAGAACGATGCTGCGGCGGTGGAATTAGCTCTTTTCGCTGCAGTCCGAGGTCCGATCTCCTCTGCCCCAAAACGCCCGTCTTTCACTTCTTCACATCGAAGTGCATGCACTGACATGTATACCGATCAGGTAAGTCAAATTAGCGCTGATTTTCTTCTATACGATAATGTACTGCAACTAATTATGTATTGTTTTGAGACTTATGCGCATCTTGTTACTGTAAATGCATATTTTGTAATTGGTGTGCGCGCCTTGCGCTGATCGTGCAGGGAGGCGATATCAGCTGATCTGGAAACTGGCTTCGACAGTGGAAGCTCGTTTCGCCGAAGCTCTAAGTCCTTGGTCTCCTCTACACTAAAACGCTGGTCTTTCACTTCTTCATGGCGGTGCACTTGCCGGACAGGTATTAGCGCTGATTTTGTTCGGAAAATTCGATTATCCGACTCACATCGATGGGACGCATGCAACCCAGTTAAATGTCAAATGATATGATATAAATATTGCAGCACCCCTCGCCATGGGAGCGATCAGAAGCTGAACTAGCATCATCGCTACTGCCAAGCAAGCTCGTGCCAGGACTGAGTACAAGATTTATGCCGTGTTTATTATTTTTTTTTTGCTGCTGTAATTATGTATATACGTGAAAATTGATGATTGAGTGATGCGGTATGCTGGCAAGGTAAGTGAGCCAGTGCGTTCATTTTGTGGATTTTGGAATTATATATGTGATGCACACAGATCTGAGCCGTTTCACATTGATTTTGCTCTGTGCGCTTGCTTTCTGGGCAAGCAGTTGTATTTTCATCGTGCGGATTATTTCCTGGTGCTTACATGCTCATGAGGTGTTCAGCTAACTTGTTTCAAGCTTTAAAAATTTACAACGGGTTCTATAAGCTTCTAAGAGTTGGGCTGTCTAAATAGCCGTCTTGGCTGATGAGACAATTTTTAAAATAATGCTCGGTTGTTAAATAACGAAAATAAATCAGATGACTTATCGTTAAATATCCGGTCGCTTTTGCTGTAAAAGTTTCATCTAGATTGAGAAAATTAAGCTGTATTCTACGGAATAAACTTATTGTAGGTTTCATGTAAATATCGCGGAAACTGTTTGTTCTGCCGCGTTGGAATCCCTCATACGCGCTCCATGACCAGAGGTGGGCAACCTCATGAGGTTTCGACCTCATGAGGTCGACCTCAACCTCAAAATGACCTCAACCTCACGGAGTGAGGTGAGGTTGAGGTGAGGTCGGCGACAGCTCGAGATGTTTTGAGTGAGGTCACGGAATTGGACCTCAACCTCACGCATGAGTTTGAGGTTCAGTGAGGTCGTCATTGTGTGAGGTCGAAATTGTGAGGTCCAGGCTTTTTGCTGTTGCCGCGGATTTCTTCGAAGAGCGACCCTTTTGACGCGGAGCTCGAGCGTACTGCCGCGGTGTGCCCGCCGACTCTCGGTGTTTGGTTACCCCCCGTTCGGACGACCGGATACCGCAGCCCCTGCCCAGCTTTCGGCATTCCACCGCAATGTCCACAGCCCGAAGACGCTTCCCTCTGGTCTTCTTGGAAGGAGATATTTCTTTTTTACTGCACGAACTCCTCATGCCCCCAGCCTGCCACCCCCGTTTCCTCTGACTTGTTTGTGCTGATGCTTGCCGCCGGCTCAAACACCCAGGAGTGCGCAAAGCACATAATTTATTCTGACCCGCGGTGTTTTGTCGGATGCCGCAAACAAACAAGCAAACTAAAAAGCGAAGCAAATTGTCTTTTGCGTAGACGGCGCGAAGCAGAACTGTTTGTCGTGTGCATGCCCGTTTCCAGGCGCTGACGTCACGGATGCTGCCTTACATTCGATAAAGGACCCCGCTGTACATTACACGGAAACTTTACAGAAAATGGTGTAGCGAAATTGTTAGAGGACGTGATACTGACAGAAAAAAAAAAAAGGAAAACCGGCACAATACCAACTGAGCATTTTATCGAAGTCCTCCCTTTCGAATGGTACGTCATCGGTCTATATTCCGGTCCTGTAAATTTATATTCTTATAATCTCCAGAATAACCTCTCTTTGGTCTTGTGCTGCTTGTTCCTTCTAACAGATTCATAGGTGGCCCCGAACAACTGCAATCGGATGAAGGTGCTAGTGTTCCTTATATAACCAATATAGCGGTAAAACATGCAAGAGGATGAAACGGATGGCATCGCTTATAAGACGCAGCTGGTATACAGGAAAGAAGCCTGCGCATGTTAACTATTTGCCGAGATAGAAGAGACAAAAAAATATATGGGGCTAGCATACAGTGAAAATGAAAAGCAAAAAGTTTTTGCACCGCTAAGGCCCTTTGATTCTCTCTCAAATTCTAGTGAAATCAAGCAATGCAGGAGGAAGGAGGAGAGCAAGGAATTCTTAACTTCATAATATCAGGTTTCTCTTGAAATCTCTTATTCAGGCGTAGAAAGAAAAAAGAAAAAAAAAGCGTTTTCCTACATGTTTTTATGAGCTAGAAAGTGTTGAGATGGTTTCCGGCTCGACATTTTGGTGTCTAGACGGACGAATTGGTGTCTCAAACTGAGCGTGTCTCTTTTGTGCTCCCGTCTGCTCGAGACGGACAAATCAATCGGATGAAAATTTTTGTGGCCAGATGTCGGAATAATTTTTTCAGACCTTTGTTTTTTTCTTTAAAAATCAATTTCGATATACGTGAATGAAACCAATTACATGCTAGCACTGAGGAATGCAGTACTAAGTCGATGTCTCAAACCTTCTATACGCTCTGGGAAGCGCTGTTCTCTTCTGTTTTTAGTGTGCGACATTTGTTATTACTTTCGTTAACATGGTATTTCTTGGTATATGTTTTCTTGTATGTCAATTAAGTTCGTACACTGCCAAAAAGAGAACAGGTTTCTTCCCTCACATTAGGCTCTTTCTTTGGCATCATTTCAGAGGCCCATAGCACAACCCTCCTTTCCACTTACCGGCGCGGTCATTTAGTTTTTTTCTTTTTCTTTTGCAAGTATTGGAAAGCGCAATCTAGTCTGAAAGCGGAGCTGGCACACATACGCCACTGCCTTTGGTGTATATTGGTGACAGTTCGGCATTCACTGTATGAGCAAAACCAGATGCCATGGAGACGGACGGCGAAGGGAGGAGCGCGTGCACAGCGGGGGGCACGGTCCCTCCGGGCTGCATGCTCGCCTCTTTTCTGTTGTTCTTGTCTTTATTTTACGTTTATGTGCTGTAACTATACGACACTAACGGGGAAACGGTTTCTCTAGATTCACGTACGGCGCATGCGGCGAAGCAGCTTCGGAGACACCGCCGTGCAATTTATTAGTTCAGTCTTCAAAGGAAAACAAGTGAATACCACAAAAAAGCTCGTCTCAAAATTGTTGGCGAAATGGCATCCAGTATTCAGTTCGGACGTACAAGTATTTATATCATGTGTTTTTTTTTTGTTTTTTTTTGTTTTTTTTTTTTTTTTTTTTTTTTTTTTAGGCGGTAGGCAGTTGGACATTTTGCTTCGGCGAAATTTGACGGGCGAGCCGATGTTCGCGACAGCAAAGTGGTTCACGTTTAACCCTCTTTCCTAGCAGTTACGACGCTTGTAATTTTTTAATGTAAGCGTGGTGTTCGAAGAAGCAATTTCGCCAATTCTTGCAATACGCCACGGGATCACAGAATTACAAACAAACGCCCAGCAGTGACCGGTTGGGACCTCATAAGATAAACAGCATTCCTCTTCGAAATTTTCTGAAGGTTTATTCGGCGTTGGCCGAGTTTTATGATTAATTGGTGTTTTGCTGTCTTTTCCTCTTTTGTTTGTTTTGTTGGGGATTTAGTCTTCACAAGTCGTCTCATGAGTGGCTATTATGGAAAATTTGTGCCCCGTTAATATGACATCCGTTAATATGGAGGACCCGAATTATGGACAGTTTTTCTGGGGGCGAAGATTTTTCAATGTATTTATGCCTCGTTAATATAGAAACTCGCTCTCTGAACAATGGACAGGGGATGAATGCCCACAGCCTATTCGGCCCATGTATTTTTGTCTCGTTAATATGGACATCGTTTGAAAAATGCAGGAGAGTCCGAACGCAAGTTAAAGAAGGATGCGCAGGCCGGGAACCTATGCGACAGCCGATACGGTCGGATGCCTGAACGAGTCCTGTGGAGTTTGAAAGAACCAAAGCGGGCGTGTCGTCGTTTTAGGAGGGGAGGGAGGGGGGGGGGGGCGCAAGAGCGGGAAGGAAGGGAGGAGGAGGAGAAAAGGAGGGTGGATGGCAGGGATCGTCCACAGCAAACCGAGGGTCAGCTAACTAAGAAAGACCCCAAAAGGAGGGAACCGGGAGAACGAGAGGCCGCAGTCGGGAAAACAGCAACATGTGGTCGCAATAAATTCTGCCGAACGTGAACAGAAGAGAGGCCGGTAAAAGCGCAAGAAAGAAATAATAGGAAGAAAGACAAGCGCCAAAATTGGGGGTGGGAACTGAAGTTTTCCTATCCCAGAACACAAAGTATGTTCCATGAAGCCGTTAACGCTTTTCGGTCAGGGTAAACCCACACTCACGAAGTAGAGCGACAAAAGAAACGCGACGACCACGCAACCAGGACCGGGCGTCCCGGCCTGGACGCCCTTCCTTCACATGCGCCTGGTTTTCGTCACTTGCGCTGTCGAACTGCTACATTTTGCACCACAGCGATCCGCATGTCGGCTTCGCCTTGAGTCAACGATGCGGCCTTGACAAGGTCTGAGCTCTTCGTAGTCGGCTAGCCGTCGTTCTAAACTGTACTTCAGCTTGGTGGTGGTGGTGAAAAACATTTATTAGATATTTAACCCTCAACTTTAGTCTGACTTTTGGCATGGCGGGAGTTAAACACAAAGGAACGGAGCTGAACTTAGGCGTGAAGCGAGAAATCTGTGAATACAAGCGGCAAAAGCCATCTCAGTCAATCCAAGCCGTGAAAGACTGGACCCAAGTTCAACTAGGCCTCAGCCTCGCCAGGTCGACGGTATACTATCTATATATACTACAGGACTCCGATAAATGGCTCAACGTCGGCATCGCAGTGAAAGCCACAGTCCGACAGCGCCCAGCACAGTTCGAAGAAATGGAGTCGTCCTTGCTAATGTGGTTCGGGAGTGTGCACGCGAATGGTGCTGTCGTGACCGACGAAATGCTTCAAGAGAAGGCTGGCTGCCTCGGCAACATTATGGGTGCTTCTTTTCCTCCGTCTTGATAGGTTATACCTTTGGTGACACACGGAATTTTTGTTCAGTAAAACAGGGGGATGTTTACTGAGAAATATTATTCTACGCTCTGTATAGGCGTACTGACTTAGCTACTCAAGAGGATGACCGACAAGGTTTAGGAACAAACATGACGTTTCGGGTCGACGGATTCATGGAGAAGAGGAGCATCGACGTCTCGGCTGTGTTTAAATACCTAAATTAATTAAAACAGCAGCCATTAATTATATTTTTGTCAATTATATACTTTTCGTTTTTATTCATGACTCGTTATTATGGATAACTCGCTTTATGGGCAGTTTTGGTCGGAAACCAAAGCGTCCATACCAACGAGGCACGACTGTATTCCTATTTTTTTCTAATTTAATGTATTCCGTCGCAAGACAATGTACAGTGTATTAAAAAAAAGCTCGGCAATCGTCAATTCTTTTTTGCGAATTAAGAAAAAGAGCAAGGATAGAAGCTTGGGCGAGTTGGTGTCGATTTTCTTGCCTCATAGCGCTAAACAGACAGGGACACAGCCAGACATACGGGACGGGGGCTAAAAAAAAAGCGCCCGTCCCGTGTGTCTCGCTGTGTCCCTGTCTGTTTAGCGCTATGTCGCAAGAAAAGAAAAAGAGTATATCGTCAATGTTGTCGTCGTCACTAGGGTCAACAGCATTTGTCTTTTCAGTTTATAGTAAGAACTGGCTTGTTTTATTTCTAATACGAATCTTATTCACGTGGGTCAGACGGGATAAACTCTTTGCATTTTATTATGAGCCTATGCGTAGTAACGTGGTACCCATATATAGGCCTTATATTGAGACCGACCACAAAACGGTAGGCGAGGAGGGACAGAGGATTGCCACTTTAGTGCAGATTTGGTCATGTAGTGTCCGGAGTTTTTCTGCTTTTATCCGGGATATTAATTGTATAAAATTAGGAGAAAAATACAGCCTTCATACAACAAAATTCTGGCTAGCCTATATACCCCAGGATTATCGAGAAATGTATATTTGCTTTAAGTTACAGTTTAATTTAATGATTTTTTTTTTCGAGGTCGAGCTCCCGACCTCAAAAAACCTCAAACATTTTGAGTTTGAGGTGAGGTTGAGTGAGGTCGCCAATGGTCACCTGAAAAGTGAGGTGAGGTCGCCTTGGGGACCTCAACCTCAATTGATGAGGTTGAGTGAGGTCGCCAAATATTTTTTGAGTTTGAGGTGAGGTCGAGGTTTTTGAGGTCAAATGCCCACCTCTGTCCATGACAAGCGCGGACACTTGGTTTTGCAAGAATTATTAAATTGCTGCATTAGCATACAAGAACGCGCTTCGGGAGGATAAGGTTTGAGTGCGCTACGGTTGCAAATTGCAACATCATGACTCAAAACAAAGTGATCGCGCCTCTTTCGCGGATTCACGAATCCTGATTACCTATTGCGGTTTTGCGCTAATGCGTTTTCAGTAGGGTCGCATGAAGTCAAGCGCATAAAATATATTGATGTGATAGTGCAGTTAGTGGCAGTGAGCAGACATTATTTTTTCTACCTTTCCACCCTATATTTGCCTGCAATGTAAAAGTCTAGGCGAAAAGGAAATATTTAATTAAAACACTTGTCTTCATACAGCTGACCAAGATGGAACCTGCCGCAGATCCGACCAGTCGCAGACATCAAGTGATCGACAGGCTGCCAAAAGGAGGAGACCAAGCCTCAAGCCTATCTTCCATATGTGGCACACGCGCAGTCATATGTCCACGCTTATTAAAAAGCAAATCGCGAGCTTTTTCTGAACGCTGTTGACAAATAAATTTTTCACCAAATACTGCAGCTTTTGTTTCTTCATGGCATCAGAAAAGCTACTGCTTTTCTTGGTGCATTTGTATGTGCTACCCCGTTATATATGCATGGGCCACGATATATTAAATGCATGGCATGATACCTGCACGAGGGGCGATGCCGGCCACTAACCGGCGTCGGGAAGCAACCGGCCGACGTACGGTCTTTCGTCAGCAAAATGCTAGGGCAGACGAGCGGACGACCATTCAGTAACGCTGGCAGACGGCAGGCCCACGTGCGGCAGGTGGTCGGTCACGTCGGGCCAAAAGGTCGGGCCGCAGTCGATTGCCGAAAATCGGCCGACGTTAGGTCAGTGTCAATCCCCGACGCCGGCCCTCATTCGGGTGCCGAAGGTCGGCCGGCCACTTTTTGGTCGGCGAGAAAGGTCGGCCCTACCTTTTGCTACACACTTTTTTTTGCTTGGGAATTAATCCTATAATTATTTTACTATGGCAGGATAGGAATCACTATAAGGCAGTTTCATAAGTAGACGATTTACGACAGCATTGATCATGTTCCAAAGCGTCGACCGCCGCGGCTTCGAAGCGAAACAATGTAGGCCTAGCGACGACTAGGGACGGTCACGCACGGCGCCGGCGTTCGCCGCGCTCGCACGTTCCACCCCCGCGGTAATTGTGTAACGTACCTCAGCCTGCTCGCGGCATCCCGTGCTGCAAGCGTTGCAAACTCGTGTACTTTCATAGCTAAGGCCGCGTATTTTTTGACGTTCTGCTCAGCAACAAGCCGTTCAAACGATACTCTAGGCAAGACAAGGCTTCAGTACGCAGTCGCTGCGCTGTCGGCCGTAATCGAAGACGTCGGGCGGCACCATAATCTATACATCGATCTTTAAACGTGATACAGTGGCCAAATGAATAACTTTGTGAAGCAGACCCGCTTTTACGTTTCGCGCACTCGGGCGCCGACGAGTAGCATTCCGTCAACAGACGCCGTCATAACGTCGGTTAACGCCGCAAACCGAGGTCGTCAAGCTCGGTTTGCGGTAACCGCGGTTAGTGGTGCAACCATGGTTTGGTCCGCCGTGTAACATAGGATAACCACGGGTTCGCGGTTACACTAACCGTCGCTGCGAGAACTGACTAACTCCTCAGGCGTGTGTAGGCGTGTGCGAGCGAGGACGGGTTGGCGCGAGTACGCCAGCGAGCGAGCGCGCGGCAACCGGAAGTTCGTCGAAGTGACGTATGTCTGGGCGGAGCTTTGAACTTGCTTGTATTCTTTGTTTTTTTATGGCTCCCTTCGGCGTACGAGTTGAGAGGGAAAATTGGAAGGGTCATTTTTAATCGCCGATATCTCTGGTGTTGCAGAAGCTAGATCGAAAACTTCTGCGGGAGAATGATGGGTGGTTCAATAACTATCAGTGTTATGGCGTTGTTTACCCTTCTTTGTGACCCCTTTCAGGGGACGGTTGACTGGCAAGGCTTGCTAAAGCTGCCATTCGCTGCGGTCACTGCAACCATGACCGCTACACCCAAACCTTAAATTTCTCTAAGCTATCATAACCTGAGTCAGATTGTCTGGCGTTTGTGGGAAACATCAGGTACCCACCGCGCCGAGCTGTCTGACGCCGGTCGGTCAGCAGCTTTCATCCGGTGTTGCGGGGTCACCGGTGCCAGTTGCACGCTCACGCTTGGGACATCTGACCGCTGCCTACTAGTGTAGCATCACGGCCACGCTTGGGTCATCCGACCGCTGATCACCAATGTTGGGCCGTAGGGCAGCGACGGCCGGGGAGCCCACGACGCGTCCCCTCCTTGCAAGCGACATGGCACTCGACGAACGCTCGCGAAGCTCGGTGTGTGTGTGCTAGAGGCATATTATTTTTTATTATTTTTGGGTAGCCTCACCATAATATATGTAGCAAGAAGGAAAAGAAAATGCACAGGCCTGCTACTGACTCTGTAGCTAAGCCACCTCCGCTGCCTCGTACGGACAGAGGAGAAAATCTCGGTTGTTGTTGCGACTGTAGGAAAAAAGAAAAGAAATGACGGGCCTGCTACTGGCTCTGTAGCTGAGCCACCGCTGCCTCGTGCGGACAGAAGAGAAAATAGAGAATAAAGAAAAAGAAGAGGTAGAGAAAGACGCGCGTCGCAACAGCGTCGTCCACCACCGAAGCGGTGGCGGGTGCAATGACGACCTACAACAGATAAAAAATTCAGGGGCACTTTGGCTCACTAAAGTGTTTCATGGCGGAAGCCTTCCCCGCCGCGCTGCTTAGGCATGGACTGCGACACCGTTTGTGATTGACTAGAATTGTGACAGATACTGCGCCTTTTCATCGCTGTCAACCAATTTTAAACACCGCTGATGCCTCCTGTACTGCGTCTATTTCTATATATGCTGTGTGGTGCGGCGTTCGAGGAAGTGGCAAATGACAGGCGCCGCACGGACGCCTGGATCGAAAGCCCGGCGGGGTCAGCTTGGTATATGCATGAATGTTCCGGTGAAGTCATCAGCAGTCATGATCGGATGTGATGTCATTATCACTTCTGTTTACTGGACATGACCGGATGTGACGTCATGATGACGTCACGGTCGATGACGGCTCACGTGAAGGCTATATGAACGTCTCGAAACGTCTAACTATTACTATTGCTTAGTGATAGTTAACCGTAACTTGAACTTTCTGAGTACTAGTTAATGTCTGGTTAGTGTTAGTTAAACACGCTTTAACTAGTAAGTGATGGTTAGTGATAGTCATGATGACCTCCAAATGCATGGGTTCCTATGGGCACCTGCTTAACTATTTTATTAGTCGTAAATTATGAAATTATCTTGAAAATGCCTTAAATCATGTTCCGATATAGTCTGATTGCTATTGATTAAGTATCGATTCAATGGTGATTGACATATGTACATATAAGGCATGCAGCCGAAACGCGGACACATTTGCTGACGATAGTATGAGGCATTAAAGGTTTTCGCCTTAAAAATCCGGTGGCAGGCTAGCCTCCGCCTGACCTACCAGTCCCAGCCCCGTAGAGACAGGAGCAGCCACCCCCTGCTCCCCTCGGCCTCTCGGTCTGTTGTTGTTGTTGCGACTGTAGGAAGAAGGAAAAAATGTACGGGACTGCTACTGACTCTGTAGCATAGTCTGTAGCTCTCGGTCTCGAGAGGCAGTGTGCTCGCGTATATAGCCTGGAAAAGCCGTCGGCACTCAAACTGTCCAATCCGGAGGCACCACGTGGCGGCCGCCCGAGAGGTCCAATCAGCGAGTGCGCTGATCCCTCGCTTCAAATCTGCCGCGCGCCAGAGGATCGGCGCCAGGCTGACTGGGATTTTCGGCGTGTTGGAACAAGTTGACCGCCGATGCTTCCTAGCAATGCGCCGCTGTCTTGCGGAGCAGCTCCGGCGCTTGTGAAAGGGGTGTTAGCAGGAGAAGCTTGACATTCAGTTGAGCGGAATCCGGGCGGATTGGCCCGTGCACAACACTACAGATTTAGGAGAAGAACACACCCACTACTGCACAGCTTACTATTCATGCGGAGAGCAACAGGTGGTGTTGAATAAATGTCATATCGATACCTTCTCTAATCCACACCTAATTTTCAGATTTATTGCCTCAGAAATTGCAACATTAGATCACATAATACGGGAAAGTGGGGCCCATCTATCTCGTATAGAAGTCATGCCTGATCCCTCCCTTGAGACGTACGAATGAAGTAAAGGCCAGCGACGACCAAGACATCCAAATCTGAGCCACGGCATGGGCCTGTGTCACCCAAAATCGTCATGGTCTCGGACCCACCTGCTGACCACCTGCCTTAATTACCCCAGATGAAAATGGAAGCTCGGCCGTATAATTTCATCAGAGGTACCCATTTCAACTGGAAAAACACTTTTATAGTCGACTTTAGAACTAGATTGCCGTTTTCCGGCTGTAATCACACCCTTCCAGCTGAAGCTTGAGTGGAGGCCGATATAAATTTTCTAGCTGCGGAGTGTGAACGGGTGTAGCACGCTTCCCCTGATGGCAGTTTCTGCGTGTCGGATGCAATGTGCCATCTCTCAGCAGTGCCGAAATCCCGTGAAGTAAGAGGCACGCATGTGTTTCCTCGTGTGCGGGTTCCCCCTGCTCACAATATCCTTTCACCCTACCCTTCTTGTCAGCAGAGGCAAGCGACAAGCTTGTACTCGATTTTTTTTTCTTTTCTTTTTTTTTTTTTTTTTCGCTACTGACGGTGGAGGACGCTTGAAGGCGGCGAGAGCAGTACGGGCTCTGGACCGAGGCGACTGGGTTCGGCGAAAACGGGGAAAATGTCCTTTCTTCCGCATTCTTTCTGCAAGCGTTGGCGTGAGGACGCAATAAATGATTGTGTAAGAATCTTCATCGAACCCATATTACGTAGCGTGTTCACACATTGGCGGCTGAGGCCACGAGTGCCCGCTTATCAGTACTCGGTGGTATAAGCTGCGATGCCGATCATTGCTTCTGCGCAGGCTTGTGTACAAGTGAGTGCGGCTCCACGGTGTCGGTGCAATATTACGTTGGAACGGCGCATGGCGGCGTTTTAACAACTGACAACTGCTCGGCTAATTCAAATTGGCCTGCTTACTAGTGTTTGGGAGCACTATAAACGCGTACGTCGAAGGCGACAGGGATTTGTAAGTACCGAAAGCGTCCCTCAACTGATGTGAAATAAGTCGTATTTGAACAACGATGAGAAATAGCACTCTTCGGAATGAAATAATTTTTTTCTTTCATTTACATGGCCCGATAAGACGAGAAAGGGTAATGAAGGCCGGCCCCACATATTATTATCCAGAGGGTGGCAGGTGAAGCTATTAAATTTACTCCATATTTTATGTGCTGTTATCAGAATAAAGTGGTGTAATTACTCCCTCCGCATTTAACGTCATGCGTAGTAGCAATATACACCCGATTTCTTTCTTTTTTTTTTTTTACTGCAAAAAATTAGACTCGAAAGTAAAGGCACCTCTTAATTTCAGTCTGTTTCAAAATTTTGTTTTCAGTTTTGTAATGTCAGTAAGTCTTCAGTAAATCTACTTCGACCGGCGTTTTTGTTGTTTTTTTTTATCTCAGTATCGCTCCCGGCTCTCATTATCTCCCAACGTTACTATAAGCTACGCACGGCTGTCCCCCCTCTCCCCTTTTTTTTCATACCCATCCGCCCAACCCTTGCCATTGTTTAAAGGTGTGAGGAGAGAGGAAGGGTGGGGAGGGGGAGGAGGCACGTCGTCAAGAGGGGTTGTAAGCAATGGGAGAGGGACAAAAAAGTTCTGAAAGAGCAGGGACTCGAAGGCGGGAGAGGTAGCGCCTTTGCAATACCGCATGGAAATAGAGGCCTGGGTTTCGACACTTTCTTGTTTCGTGCACACCCCGTTCGAGCTGGAAATGATTTCCGACTCAGTAATTCAGCGGGAAATAGATGTCATTCCAGCTGAAAAGATGTGGTTTCCGGTTCAATAATCCCGCTGGAAACAAAGGTCTTTTTTTTTTTTTTCACCAGGGATATACCCCCATTTTTCTTTAAATATAATGTTTATCTTGGCTTACCATGACTTGTATCGTGCACGGGTGCAAGTGGATGAAGACGATGGTTTCAGTGCAGACAGAAAGGGGCTGGAACGTTAGAAGAGTTTGGACTGTAATTATGCACTGATGAAAGTGGATGAAGAAGGCGATTTTCATAGCAGAGTGCGAGAGGCGTCCTAGTCAACTTTCATCCTAAAAAGTAGAAGGAATTTGCATGAGGCAAAATATGAAGAAGCTTATAAAATAGCAACCTAACAACAACAAACTGTCCTCCACGGATTCCAAAACACCTGCGTCGTACACTATCGCGATTCGCTGAGACGGGCGAAACGGATACTCGAATTTTTCGCGCCGCAAAGCTCAGCAGTGAGAAATGTGCGCGCCTCGTGGAGGAAACGTTGTGCACTTGGCACTATTTATTCAAGTATAAGGACGACTAAAAACGTAACCTTAAATCACAGTCATGTTGCGTGCGCATTCTTCTGCTCGAGGTATGTTGGTACCTGCCCACCATTTTGAACAGTGCTTCACTGTCCGCAACATGGCATATAAGAATAACGCCAACAGAGCGCAAATATCACTATACCCTTGAATGTGTGCACAACAGTGGAGCAGACTGCGATCATCGGTTTTGCGATAAGCGAACGTGAAAAATGAACTGCTTTCGATGAATGGGCACATGAAAAAAGCGGGATCTTTATACAAAAACGTTTTCTTTATTATTTAACTGCCATGCTCAATAAAAAGGTTAGTGAAAAAAAAAAAAAAAGCGACATCTTTACACATAAGCTTTCTCTTCCTCATTCAACTGTACATAGAGGAAGCAAAAGACAATGCTTAGTGTATCGCGTCTTAGGTGCCGCACTGGTAAGCTGAGATGAGCACCGAGGGGCAGCGTATTAGTCTGTCATTAGGAGAAGGAGCAGAAGGTAACTGTCACAGTGCCAAGCCTTGTGGTCCCACACCAACAGTTATTAGCAGCACATCGGCAGTTATGAGCACGACACCAACCGTTGTGCTCTCTGCGAAGCCGCAACGTTACGGACTGGATGATTTTCATACTCGGCTGACCTGGCTGCGGCGCCGACTTTTTGTACACATGACAAGCACACCGTCCAGCAGTCGTCGAGGCAACAACGCTACGTCTGGCCAACTGTCGACTGCAGAGCAGAGCTTGTGTGAAGACGAGGCCACATCGCGGGGACGGTCGTCACGCCATCACCGAGGCGAACAAAGTCAGAAGCGAAGTGCAGGCAACAGGAAGATTCTGGAACAGGCGTCAGGAGACACACGGCTCTCTTGGCACAGAGCATTGTTTCGTGGTCATTCCAGGGTGAGCTTAGCAAACACGTCTTCCACGTACGACGCACCTGTCCGCTTCCCAAGCCGTCGCAGCCTTCCTCATGACAAATCCCAAAGCGCCGGAACTATCGAGTGCAACGCTCGCAGGTCACGCAAGGTGTACAGACTGACATCCAAATCTGAGACTTACTCTGATTCTACTATTCCTTTTGTCGCTGCCGAAGAGGACAGCTGCGCGGGACAACTTGTGAGAGCTAGACACCTGTCATCAAAGCAAGCGGCCCCCGTGGCAGGCAATATCAGTATTTCTCAGGAAAAAAGAGCTGATTCAAGCAAGAACAGTGTATCGACGCTCGCTCATGAAGACGTTCAATGCGATGCGGCCTGCGAGGTTAGTCCTGTCTGCGACTTAGCACCAAAGCAATGCATACAGCGCGCGGAACACTGTGATCAAAACGGAATTGCATGCTCGGTGGAAGCTGCCCTGGTTTATCGAGTTCAAAAGTTTTCCTGGGACAGCGATGATGAAGAGGAAGCAGGCTGCTCTGCTCGTGCCACAGTTTCCTCAGCGAATCGATCAGAAAGCGTGGACATGCGTTTAGCGAACCCAGTGGAAATATTTTCTGTCACTGAAAGTGGACACGTTCTGGAACGACATTTTCAGGATCCATGGCTGGAAACAAGTGACCGTAGCACGTCTTCTGCATCCCTGGTTCACGACACATCAAGTCTGGCGCTGGACGGCGTTCCTCTGGAGAGAGAAAAAAGCGAGCGCGCTGTAATCTCGTCTTCGTTAAACCGCGACTCTCGCCTCTTTTCGGCCAAGCGTAACGATCAGGCATCAAGCGGCGACACGGCGCAGGATTTGGCCGATTGTGAAAGCACAGCTCCAGTCCCGTCCCATCCATTACCGGACAGTAACGGGTCGGGCCACGCTCTCGCTGACCGAAAAACGTGCCGCACGCCTGGTACAGAAAAACAAGGTAACCGAGCCTTTGGTGATTACTCGGAGAACAACCTGAGGACGGTTTACCCTTTGCGGAAAGCGCTCCAACAACTTTCGCCAATGATGGGCGAGTGCGATGCTCGTTTGCCTCCAGTTCAGACGTACATATGCCATACTATGCAGAAAGGTGGCCTCAAGAAAAACTTGCGACCCGTTAGCGACGGTAGTAGGGCTCCTCCTGGGATGAGCCAAAACAATAGGTCACTGAGTGCTGACCTTCTCGCGAAGGGAATGAAGAACTCTAAACTCGATGTCCTGGAGCGCGCGTCTCCCGCAGCAAGCTGGAATCGAGACAGTCGAGACGGCAAGCACATGCTTAAGGTACTAAAAGCTTCGGGGTTGAGCGGGTTCCGCGCAACTCCTGAAAACAGTAAAAGTCCTCCTCAAGCACTAGCGCTCGACCTCCCCGATGACCTTGCAGACCACGATTTTCTTCTCAGCTCTGCAAAGAAGACAAGCAGCGCTACACCACTTAGTGAGCCGCCTGCGGTAGAACAACAACAACCTTTCTTGCGCATAATTTTCATGAGGAAGAAGGCGGTACTCTACACAGCTATTCTTGTCGCTTTGGCTTTGATGTTCGGACTCTCGGCATCATATTTGCACAGTAAATTACTTGCTACTCGGAGTACCCAGTCCCCTGTAGCGCGCGCATCGAAATCCTTGCTGCTTGCTAGAAACGGAACCCTCGTTGGTCCAGACGCAGTCAAGGAAGATTACGACACCTGCTCGACGACGACGTGCAAGCTCGATGGAGCTTACCTCAAAGGGCTTTTGTCCTGGGACCTAGATCCGTGCGACAACTTTTATCGTTTCGTGTGCAGTCGCTGGAAGGGCAATGACGGAACTGTCAAAGGGGACATCGCGGCGGCTGCCTCAGATGAATTAAGCCACCACCTAGAACAGAGTGTACACGTGCTCATTCAGCGTAGCAGCTCGCCGGAGGACCTCGCCCCTCTCAAAGCACTCTTCTACGAGTGCATGAACACGCGCCAGCTGGACATGGACGATTGGAATCCGCTACTGGAGCTGCTGTGGCTGGTCAGCCTCGAAGGGTTTCCGTTCAGCTCTACGCCGCGCAACAGCACTTCGCCGTGGAAGATTGCCGCCAAGGTGCTGAAGATGACTGGCGCCGAGGCCCTACTCAGCATGCGGGTTGTTGCTCATCCGACGAAGGCCGACATGGGCATACTCAGTGTCGGCGTGCCCACTATGCTGGCAACCAAAGGGAGTGACCAGGCGCAGGCAACTCAATTCTACAACAGCACCGCTTTCGCTTGTATAACTGCCCTCAAAAAGCAGCGAAATCCAACAGTGTACTCGCTCGAAGTGGCCGCGTTTGCGTCGCGCCTTGAGATGCTCGTGTACAGTTTTACCGTGCTGGCCGGATTGTCCACCAGTCGCATTAAGCCTCTCAAGACTCAGCTGGAGCTGTCCTCTTTCTTGGTCGAAGTGTTTTTGAACAGTGACTCAGCCCTCTATTCTGGCAGCCACACAGAACTGCTCACTGAGTCGCCCGCCTTCGTCGATGCGCTCATCAACCTGGTACGGAACACAGAACAGTACATTGTCATGAACTATCTAGGCGTTCGCCTTATGATTGAAGTAGCTGCATTTTCTCCCTCGTCGGGCAGACCTTTGGTCCACACGCTTGTTCACCACCTATACGGTCGGCCTAGGCCGTGGCTGCCACGGTGGAGGCTCTGCATACGCTCGACGGAGAAAGCACTACCCGACTTGTTCTTGCACGCCGGCAAGCTTGCTTTCAAGACACATTACGCACTCGACATGGTGCAGCGGCTGCTGGAAGCGCTCCGCCTTCAGCTTGTCCACAGCCTGTCCAAGTTTGCAATCCTCGACCGCGATTCACGAGCTCGAGCGGAAGCCTTGCTCAACAACACTCGCTTTCGTCTCTTCCGACCCGCTTGGCTGAGCAACCACGAAAAGTTTGAAGGCTACATGAATGCACTACCACGCGTCGTCCGAGGTCAAAGTCTGCGTTCCTTTTACACGCTGCACAGTCACAGCTTCACGGAAAGGCTGCGTCGAGACGAGGCCGACCGCTGGCAGGGCTCGGCATTTGACCACGACTGCACCTTCGAAGGCAAAGTAGTGTACGTTCCAGTTCTTCTCTTCAATTTCACGCTGTTCAGCTACGACGCCGACCAGAGCCTGCAGCTACCAAACTCCGGCGTGCGCATCGTGCGGTGCTTGCTGCAGTTGATACTCAACAGCGTGAACAGTGGATTCAGTGGGAACACTGTCGCCAGCCGAGTCTGGTGGCCCGATATGTCCAGCTCTTTTTTAGCAGTGGCCCAGCTCTGCCTCCAGCAGTATGGAGTGCGCCAGCTGGGGCCCCTTGAGCTCCTGCAGCACACCGCCGCCCTCAAGCCTGCTATGGACCTTTTCCAGAGCGAGAAACACATCGACGTGCGTTTCGAGACCTTCCCGACCTACAGCGTTTTTCACCTGTTCTTTGTGTACTATGCGCTCGCTCTTTGCGAGGAGCCGGCACTGGACAACACAGCGGGCAACACAGTGGCCAGCTTCCTGACAAACGTACCTCTTTGGAACAACCGGCTGTTCCAGGAGACGTTCCGTTGCCCCGTAGGGTCGAACATGAATCCCGTGAGAAAGTGCATCGTCTGGAAAGGGGCGTATTAGCCTGTTGTTTATGCGAACCTCTCCAGTTTCAGTGAACAGCTGTGCACCGTTTGTGCTAAATTAAGACAGGCGAATAGTGCACGAAGGCTTTTTCGGCTCCGTTCGTGAACACGAAAAGTCTTGCTAGGGATCAGTGTTTTTCTGTATACTGTTCTTGCTAAGCAGCCATTAAGCAGAGCCAGAGGGAAATCAATGGGAACGTGAAAAATAGTTACTGAGATGCTCGCAGTAAAAACAAATGCTGTTCAAGATGACGTTACCAGGTGTAATCGTTTTGGCAAGCTTATATACTATGGTCTCTGTAGAACATTCTTCGGCACAAGTAGGGCTTAGGACCTTAAAATTCGATACGCGGTATGAAGGAGAGAGAGTTCCCTGTTAGTCTGCACGCCAACAATGCAAATAATACGCGGCTCAAAACAGTACGAATAAGGCATACGCGCTGACTCGAGTTTAGTCTACAGCGCAAGCAGTTAAAAACCCACGAAGGTAGTTAAAACAACCGGGAATAGAAAATTTCAGCAGTATTACTGACTGGTCACGACGTGGCTCTGCGTTTATGCGATATACCGGTGTGACCTACTATAATGCAGACTAACAGGCGGACTAGTCACTGCATAAAGAAGCGCCTTAGTGGGTACAACAACGAAAATGAGTTCTACATGATACTGGCCTAGAGGACGGCCTTCGGCATTAGCTGCCCGGATATGGAAAATCTACCCAATTGGACTCTTGGTTAGTAGGTTATTCATACTCCATCGCCTTCACATGATTGCGTCCACAGATGCTGCAAGGAGGGGAGGGGGCAATCTTAGTTAACAGCATACGGTTATGTCATTCCAGCAAGTGCATGTCCCCTTTCTTTACCAGTATTATTTTCAAACACCGTGACTATAGATTCACGCGAACTGCCAGAAGCCAATGACACAGATGCCTAGACATTTGTGTAAGTGAACTATCCGACAGGGCTAACAATTAGGAATATTTTTTTTTCGGTTGTTTCCAATTTTGTCTGTTCGGTTGATTTTGATTAGGTGCGATTGTTCGGCCAAATTGAATTACATCTACATGTCGGCGCTTGTGTCCTCTTCTCCCTTTTTCTCCGTGTCGTATTTGCACTACCTTCAAGTAGGAAGGATAAGATAGTTGTTTCTTCACTAATTCAGTTGGTAAAAGTTTACTTCTACCTGGTACATTTTGTTGCGACAGGGTGTCTTGTGGCTTAAAATAGTTACCTACAGATGCAGATACAGGCCGGATTACCGAAGGAAGTCCACCAAGATGTATGGTGTGGTTGGTACCCGATATCAAATCATCTACGTTCGGCAGTCGACTTAGGAGTGATCTGCATCGATGCAGATGCTTCTGTCGGCGAGCGTGTGAAGAGATACTGTTCCCGAGAAGGTCCAGAGACAGTGTCCAGCGCCTACCTCTCATAAGGAGCGGGACATAGAAGCAGAAGTCGTCGAAAAGGGCATGATACTCCACCTATGACTGAGCCAGTTTTCCAGTGCAGTGCCGAAAGATTTCATCATCATCTGCCCTGTGGTCTCAACACCACTGTGTTGATCTCTACGGTCAAACCGAATTTAGACCAAAAAGCTCGAAACTTTTAACTGAAGCGGAGGAAGACGACGCTCGAATGAAGACGACGAGCTGAAGCACAAGAACGGGTTGGTTGGTCGATGTCTGCCTGCTCCATGAATGTGCTTGAAAGGAAGAAGCTTTGAAGAGCGTCGCTCACTGAACCATGCGGAAATGCCTCATTTGGCTAATCACATTATGTTCCCTTGGGGAGGCTACGAGTGAGTACTCTTCTGACACCGAAAGACGCGGTCAATCTACGACAGCATGTCTGCATACGTCGAGAGCAACATTAAGAGATCAGCGGAATTAAGCGGACATTTTAGGAGCAGAACAAAAGCAGCCCGTACTGCTAAATAATTGTGCTGTTTGTCGCGCGTTCGTTTGCTGTAAGAGAAAGTCGTATTTAACAAGTCCCGACGTGATTCGTATTTGCTGCAGTAAGCTTTTAGCCGAGGATGCTCACAATAATTTCGCACTGGGCGCTGACTCAGGTGGAGTTCCTTGTACTTATATACCGATATGGTACGTAAGTACAAATGACGGTAGGAAAGACATTTATAAACTTGAATATCGGATTTTTCCCTCTCACGTACGTAGGTTTCGATGAGATCCCACAAAGAGCAACGAACGCATGAAAACGGATGTACTCAGTACCAGTGCTGGAATGGCCGCGTTAAGTAACTTTGGATGTAATGTGTTGAAGTGGAGAAAAATGGGCAGCAAAAGAAAGCTCGGCATCATATAAATCTGGCCTTACTCTAATCGTATACCCACCGTAAAGTTATTTCACTAACAGTCTTTGCCACACATTTTTTTTTTTTTTTTTTTTTTGCGCAGCCAGTTTACAAACTGCGCGCCAGGACCATAAAGAACACAGTATGTCTCTATGGATTCTATTTAGGACATTGATGTTAAGTCTACCCGCGAACGGCGAGCAACGGAAGTGTTACATTTCACACCTCGCTACCGGAGGAAGGCTGCAAAATTCGCGTAGACTTGCGTAGTTTCTGTTGCATTCCTCTGCGGCCAGACACGTGCGTAGCAGACGTGCGGAGCCCTGCTGCCCGTTTGCACATGGACGCCGCCTAGCGCGCAGCAGCGCTCGGGCCGTCAGCAGCGCTGATGACGGGGCTGACGCGGTTGCTTTGCGCATGTGCTCTCACGGAGGCCAGAGCTGGACCAGCGCACTCTGGAGCGAGCGTACCGTCGCGACGTGTGGCTGGCGAACAGCCTGCTGGACTTGATTGTGGAGCGGTTGGCGCGCGAGCCGAGCGTGTCTGGTGTCCTGGACCCGCTGAACCTGGACGAAGTGGCCATGGATCGCGGCCGCATCTTCAACGTGTCCGTGGAAGGCTTGAGCCGGCTTCATCGGTCCGCAGACACGACACTCCAGCTGCGCAACGCCTTCACTGTAACAATCGAGGGGCAGCTGTCGTTCGGCAGCCTCTTCATCAAGAGCATGTACAACTTCAAACCTATTTCCGTGCTCGAGCTAGAGGGACACATGGATGTGTTGCTGACGGGCCTCACGGTTGGCATCGAAATCTGCGTCAAGCATGAGATCCCCGTGCTCACGCAGTTCAAGGTGACGTTGTTCAAATTCATACCCGTGAACGGTTCTTGAGGGCAAATTAGCGTATGTAGAAAGGTTTGCAAATGCGTCGATGTCTGTTCGCTCGCTGCACACTCCTGGAAGAGTGCAACGTTAAAATGTCCATTTCTAAAAGCCTGGCTTTGAAGAAATTTTTAAGGCGAAAGCCTTTCTAGGCTTATGGAATGAAATCTCGTGCGCGATAGTTGTGCGCGAGATCTGTGCACGATATCTGTCATATTACACGAGAAGTTTTCTTGTCTAGCATTCCTGCCATCTGCAATCCCACCCTTGAACGCGCGCCAAAGAACGCCACGCGACAGTAGCGATGGTGTACCGTCCAAACTCCCACTTGCCGGAGAAAGTGCAACAGCTACTGCACCTTTCCTTTGCTGTAGACCAACTATATTTATATGTAGCACTGCAACGAACGCCAATAAGAGGCAAACGATGAGCGACAAGTGATTGGAGAGGAATGGTATTAAGAGACATTTAAGAGACCCTCTAATTTTTTACTCTTGGTCGCCTCCTTGGGGCGCAGATATTGGACACGCGTGCATGCCCGAGATAACTCTACGAGATGTTTAGGCTTATGCGAACCGCTCATGGTAAGGTACTTTTTTGCTTTTGGAGTATAAGAGTTCATAGCGGTTTCAACCCATGGCATCACTCACATTCGCCCTGGCCTGTTGGAAGGCGGACGCTTGCGCACGTGTCGGGCCTCTATGGTGGTTTCGGATTTCCCGACATGGGCGCCTGGCGGCGCCGCAGATGGTTTCAGGAACACTGTCATCAGTGCTCGCTTCAGTTGGTCATAAATTGTGCACCATTCGAAAATACGCACAGAGCAAGGTTGCCCGCTTACGTAAAAAGCAGAGTACACAAGGAGCAAAGCCGTCCGCCTGAAGAAGGCGCCAGATTTGTCAAGAGAAACCGAGGGGTATGTTGCCGAGCTGATAAAATGAACTAACAGATTTATGCAGGCGGAAGCAACGGCGTGGGCCATGGGACACTGCCGCTTTTTGCATTTTTTTTTTTTCTGGCGAAGTCGTGCTCGGCAGCTACTCAACCCACCGCAGCGTGTGAAAGAGAGATGTTTCAGGAGTTATTATTGGTCTGTTGCACTGCCGCTCACAGCGTCAGAGATTAGACGTTGCCGCACTTTCTCCGTTTCACGAACCATGTAGTTGAAGATCTTCTGTCGAGCACAACAGAATTGCAACGCGCGTCGTTTCAGGTTGAAATGCCCCCCTCGCTGCGCCTAGGTGCGCTGCTGGCGTTCGCGAATTTTCGCCAACGAGTTTCTGCATGTTTATCTTTGTGCGTTGGCCCCTTATGGTCGGCGATCGCTTCCGAGGCACGAAACCGACTACGTTGCAGCGCCTTTCGTATACGCAATTTTAGAAGCACCCCTCTGGTTGGTTGAGAACACAGCGTGATGCCCCTCTCGCCCTTGATAACAACCTTTATAGGTCACTCTGCTCACATCCCCTATCGCTCGACCTAGACATCATTATTTCCTACAGCGTTCATATCCACTAATTCTTATGGAACCATGCCTTATTGCTGGGCTACTGACGGACGGCTTAAGTTCTTATGGCTATGAAGTAAGAGGGAACACAGGGTCAATGCTTGGAGCCTAACGACCAATGAACTCGGTTCCTTTTGCTGTTTCCTTCGCGCCGCAAACCCATGTCTAGTGCGTCGCCACCCAGGCATCGCTCTTGCTCCCCATATGTCCTAATATTTCGGTAGACGCGCGCCTAATCAACTAACGCCTGCGACGAGATCTGACATAACTTGGACTGTTACAAAGCTCCGGGACAGAGCTTGCAAATAGGGACTTTGTGTGCTCTTATCGCGTCGTGCGCGCGTACATGCACGCACATGTTGAAGAGTATGTTTTGCGTTTGTTTTCTGTCCTGTCCACCTGAGATGAAAAGTACAACACTCGCGCAGGTGGTCGATTTCGGAGTGGCCGATGTCACGCGCTTTACGGGCGCCACGATCGCCCTCAACTGGCTTGGCCGCATTCTGACCACCGAGCTGCTGCGCCAATACAAGGAGTACATCATCATCACCATCGAGACCAAGGCCAAATCTTTCATCGATTCGGTGCTTGAGAACATTAAGCTGCCCTTTCGCAGCAAGTTTCTCCAGATCACAAACCACGCTCGCAAGACGCACAGAGAGAGACGAATTATCCGTCGGAAGCATTAAATTGTCGTTTCTGTTCTCATACCGGCAGTTTTATCACTCTCTATCAGGAGCGTAGTAACGTGAAAAGCTGGAATGTGGCCATGGAATAAGGCAGCGCATCGAAGACGCACAGTGGGAAAACAGGACAACGCAACGTAATGTTAATAGAACGCAGAAAACAAAATTCTAGCTCCAACGTATACAACGAACATTTAAACTGGGCAAGCAACTGTGCCAGCACACACAAGCAATTAAGCAAAGAACAGCAGTTTTCGTATTCGCTTTCAAAACCCTTATCTTTAAATATTAATCAAGTCGACCACGCATTAATACTCATATCACCTGCCCTTGCAATGCCAGTTACTGCCTCTGTCAAGCGTGAGGATGCATTGTGCTGTGCAATATTCAAAGTTCATCAATTGAAAGTTGAAATCGACACGGTGATCAGTCGGCGGCGAGGTGGGAACGGCTGTCAAAGTGCGAGCTCTGTGTTCCCTCAGACGAATTTTCGCTTATCGTCCGAATTGGCCAATAGAAATGTAGCCACATGACGCGTTTAGCTGCTGTATCATTTCGCAGACCCCTGACGAATTTCATGACGTAGTCCGTATACTGCATACTGCGGTACATGCATGCACCGACTTCTTTGGCGCAGTGTTTCACTCTCTGTTGTAGTGGCATATGCAGGAGCTGATTCGGAGCGATGCGCATATTCTGCTTTTAAATTGGCCGATTTGCCACAATTTGTCCCTAGTACTTTGCCTTCAAAATTTTGCAGAGATTCTTAGGGCCACCTACATGTATGATTGCGAAAGCTCGCCCACGCTATGCGCTGCCGCGACGCCCCCTACCGACGCTTCGACGCGCGGATGCCCTCTGTATCCTTTCTGCGTCTCTGACGGCGCCCTCTCCGCGCATCCTCCTCTGATGGCGCCCGCTGCGCTAAGTTACGTGGTGTGGTGGGGTAATTAAGGCATACAATCGGAGGCATGCACATACCTCGTCGGTTCGAATCCCTATCCCAAGCCAGCCTCCAACTTGAGTAGCAGATGGATGCTAAATGGGAAACAATTATGGTACGACACCTCATAGATTTTCCCAATTTTGACACGTAAAACAGGAAATGTGGCTGCAAATGGAGGTCCTTCAGGGATGCCGTACGAGCAAATGGCACGCCAGAAGCGACAAGGGGGGAAGGGCTTTCCCTCTCCCCCCTCTCTCTGTGTATATATATATATATATATATATATATATATATATATATATGTGTGTGTGTGTGTGTGTGTGTGTGTGTGTGTGTGTGTGTGTGTGTGTGTGTGTGTGTGTGTGTGTGTGTGTGTGTGTGTGTGTGTGTGTGTGTGTGTGTGTGTGTGTGTGTGTGTGTGTGTGTGTGTGTGTGTGTGTGTGTGTGTGGCATGACAAGCGATGGAACACGGCGACATAACAGAAAACAGAACGACGTGATGACATAATGATGAAAAATGCTTTAATGGCCAGCGGGCCTATAGCGCGAGCGCTCCGCCCCGCGCCACTGCCTGCTTCGTCGTTTTCGTAACATGACCCGGGGCCACCGAGCGATCGTCCCGATCGATTGCTTGTAATCCAATGCATGATGTGACAAATGAACACAGGCGTAGGACTCGGAGATGGAATGCTTGGCACCACAATGAATGCGAAGATGGGATGAATGCTTGCCCCGGAGCATCAGGTCCAATGTTCACCGTTTTCCAAAGGCCAAGGCTCATGGACACGCCGAACAGCTTGGGCGGGGGTGCTGTCTTCGCTCGAGTGGTCGTGCGGTCGCTTCGTTGTGGGGTCGGTCGGGTCGGCTTTGGACTCTTCCTGGTCGTCGTGTGTTGTGTTCAGGGCTGGGGACGGGGCTAGGGAGAGCAGCTGGTCGGGTCTGAGCAGAAAGGGCTGGGGCAGAGCTGGGCGGCGATCTCCACGGGCTTTCAGCCGATGGACCCGGCGTACGGTTGGCGTCGACGGTGCAAGGCAAGGATGGGGATGAACCGCACCTCCACCAAATGTTGCGTGGTGGCATGACAAGCGCTGAAACATGGCGACACACCAGAAAACAGAACGACGTGATGACATGATGATGAAATATGTTTAATGGCCTAGCGCGAGTGCTCCACCGCGCGCCACTGCCCGCTTATATATATATATATATGTGTGTGTGTGTGTGTGTGTGTGTGTGTGTGTGTGTGTGTGTGTGTGTGTGTGTGTGTGTGTGTGTGTGTGTGTGTGTGTGTGTGTGTGTGTGTGTGTGTGTGTGTGTGTGTGTGTGTGTGTGTGTGTGTGTGTGTGTGTGTGTGTGTGTGTGTGTGTGTGTGTGTGTGTGTGTGTGTGTGTGTGTGTGTGTGTGTGTGTGTGTGTGTGTGTGTGTGTGTGTGTGTGTGTGTGTGTGTGTGTGTGTGTGTGTGTGTGTGTGTGTGTGTGTGTGTGTGTGTGTGTGTGTGTGTGTGTGTGTGTGTGTGTGTGTGTGTGTGTGTGTGTGTGTGTGTGTGTGTGTGTGTGTGTGTGTGTGTGTGTGTGTGTGTGTGTGTGTGTGTGTGTGTGTGTGTGTGTGTGTGTGTGTGTGTGTGTGTGTGTGTGTGTGTGTGTGTGTGTGTGTGTGTGTGTGTGTGTGTGTGTGTGTGTGTGTGTGTGTGTGTGTGTGTGTGTGTGTGTGTGTGTGTGTGTGTGTGTGTGTGTGTGTGTGTGTGTGTGTGTGTGTGTGTGTGTGTGTCGTTAAACTGGATGATACCCATTAAGGTGCCTTGCGACAGCCGTTGTCCATCCACTAGCCACAGCCACAGATAACCCTGAAGCAGGGCCCCTCCACCCCCCCCCCCCCCCTCCCTTGTCGCCTCTGGCGCACCATATATTGTAAGCGAGATATTGGACCGGTGAAAAAAGCAAGAGCAAAAAGGAGACATTGCAGAAGACGACGAACCTGTGAAGACGACAGAGCGGGCGAAGCTTGAGATCTCGCTGTAGAACGCTGGCCTTCGTAGCAGTAACGATACGGTAGAAATATTACCTTGCGAACTACCTAAACCACCTTATTACACTTGGTGGAGGTGTCGCCTTTTCCCAACCTAGAGCTCCGAAGTTGCACCTTGCCCTGCTCTACCATGACAGACGCCACGACCCCGCCTGGCCCGCTTGTTCCCAACGCTGTCATCAGCTCGGGACCAATGCGGCAGAGCGTCCCACCCATCTTCAGCGGCACAGACGACACTGATGTAGAGGACTGGCTGACTTCCTACAAGCGTGTGAGTGTGTACAATAAGTGGGATGACTGCTTTAAACTGACCAACGTCATCTTCTATTTGACTGACGAATAGCTAACATGTGGTTCCGAAATCACGAAGCTGATATTTCTACCTGGGCAGCACTCAAAACTAGTCTCACGAAGGTTTTCGGCCGCCCCGCTGCTCGGAAACTTCGCGCCGAACAACGGTTGCGTTCTCGTGCCCAGCAGAAAGGCGAACATTTCACAAGCTACACTGAGGATATTGGTGCCCTCTGTAAACGCCTTAATCCATCTATGGCTGAAAAAGACAATATCAAGTATGTCCTCAAGGGTGGTTGAAGATGTAGCATTTCAGATGCTGGTCGGCAAAAAAACCTCAAACCGTCTCTTTAGGGCAGACTTACGACGAGCTCCACAAACTGTCTCATGACGCAACGTACCATTTCCTCGGATGAAGCACTACCGACACTGGATCTTCCCGGTGCTCCTCAGGATCAGTCAGCACTTCTCCAGCAAATAGAACACTTTGGGCTGGGAGAGGTGTCTCGACAGTTGTCTTTGGTTACCTGCCGTCCCGACCCATTATCTCTGTCGCCTCCTCTACAGCGTGTCATCTACCAACCAACCCCCTATGGTCGCCGCTCTGCTTACGTACGCCGAAATTGCAAGCCGGCCACCGCTTTCACCCGCCATGTCAACGTACGCGCCCCCGGACTGCATCTTCCCTCGGCGACAGCCCGTGCCTCCAATGCCACCAACGCAGCCTGCTCGGCCTCGCACAGGTCCTCGCAATCAGAATCCATGGCGCACACAGGATAACCGCCCGATATGCTATGTCTGCGGTGTAGCTAGCCATGTGGCACGGTGGTGCCATGCACGTGGATCCTGTTTTTACGACTACGGGCGCGCTCCAGCGTACGACGTACCTTTCTCCGAACGTCCGGTCGTCCGCCTTCGCATCACTCTCCGACACGTTCCGATTCATATACCCAGCGATCGCCATCTCCCCGCCGCCGATCCCGCTATCCTATGACCCGCCGATCACCACCCCTTCAGCCGGAAAACTAGGCGCCGCAGTTCCGGAGGCAAGAACTGCGCTCTCAGTAACTGTGTCAAGCCCTGTAAACATCATTGAGATTTTCGGCGATGGTGTTGCTGTTGATGCGCTTGTTGACACTGGTGCTGCGGTGTCTTTGATTAGCCGTAACCTGTGTCGCAAACTTATGAAAGTGACGACGCCGATCCCCAATATTTCATTGCAAACCGCAGACGCCGAACAGATTCGACCACTTGCTGCGTGCACCGCACGGCATAATATACAAGGCCTTTCCTACATTATTTAATCATCGTTTTCATGAAATAATCCTCGGATGGGAATTTTTGTCTAATCATCATGCCATCATTGACTGCGCACTTGCTCACATTGATTTGTTGCCGTTTTGTGACACTCTCATAGAAACAACCCCTGCTCCCGCTGCGCCCATCCTCGCTGCCGACGACATCAATGTCCCTGCCCCTGCTTTCTCTTCTGTTCTTGTGCCTGTGACGTGTGACGCCATTACTGACGCAACTGTAATACATACACCGTCTGTCCGTTGCGCTCATCGCAAATATGTGCTGCTCCCGCATGCCGTGCTCACTGTTTCTGGTGGTAGTAGTGCTCTGTACGTCACCAACCCGTTGCCTTTTCCAATGACTTCTTCGCAGAGAATCGCTTGGCACTGTTGATATCATTGATTCCGCCCACGCCTCTAGTTTTATTTCGGATCCTATAGTGAATCTCATTACTGCCCCCACTCGAGTCACCGACTCGACTACACCTGACATTTTCAACCGTTCTGTCGACACATCCGTCTGCCGCCTACCCAGCGCGACCAGCTCGTCGCCTTACTTCAACGATTCGTCGCCTCCTTCAACTCTCACCAAACTTCGTTGGGAACTACAGCAGCGCGGTTCGCCACCGTATCAACACCGGCCTCCACACACCACTGCGCCAGCGCCCTTCCCTCCCCGAGTTTCTGCCGCGGAACGCTGCATCATCGATGGCAAAGTGAGTGACATGCATCTCGAGCGCGGGGTGACCCCGCCCTCTCACAGACCGCGTGCTTCCCCCGTCGTGCTCGTAAAGAAAAAACGGCTCCATTTGGTTCTGCGTCGACTACCGCCGGCTCAACAAAATTACTACCAAGGACGTTTATCCTTTCCTTCGCATCGGTGACGTCCTTGACTGTTTGCAGGGAGCTGAATACTTCTCTTCGCTGGACTTCCGCTCTGGTTATTGGCAAGTGCCAATGGCTGAAGCCGACCGCCAGAAAACCGTATTCGTAACGCCTGACGGCCTATATGAATTTAATGTTATGCCTTTCGGTTTGCCCAACGCTCTAGTCACATTTGAGCGCATGCATGGACAACATCCTCTGCGGGCTTAAATGGCAGAGATGTCTTTGCTATCTTAGATGATGTTGTCATCTTCTCGAAAGACTTTCCATCTCATCTCCTTCGCCTCGAGAGCGTTCTTCGATGTCTGAGCGACGCATGCTTGCAGCTAAATTTAAAGAAGTGTCGGTTTGGTGCTCGACAGCTGATCATACTAAGCCACGTCGTGTCTGAGGACGGAGTCCTGCCGGATTCTGCCAAACTTCTTACCGTGGCGGAATTTCCCAGGCCCACCTTAATGAAAGAACTGCGCAGCTTTGTAAGGCTTTGCTCGTATTTCAGCCGCTTCGTCAGAAATTTTGCTGACATTATATCCCCCTTGACCAAGCTTCTCGCTGGGAGACCCGAATTGTCTGCTCGGTCACCTGCATGTGATCAAGCTTTCACTACGCTCCGCCGACTTCTAAAGTCCCCACCTCTACTACGTCATTTCGACCCGTGCGCTCCTATCGAACTCTACACGGAGGTCAGCGGCATCGATATCGGTGCCGTTCTCGCTCAGCACAAACCTGGTTTACCTGAGTACGTCGTTGCTTACGCGAGTTGTGCCCTGACCAAAGCAGAGACCAACTGTACAGTAAGATAAAAGGAATGTCTGGCGATTGTTTGGGTCACCACTAAATTTTGCCCTTACTTATTGGACGGCCATTCGATGTCATCACCGATCAACATTCCCTGTGCTGGCTGCCGTCCCTCAAAGATCCTTCTAGCCGCCTCGCCCGCTGGGCTCTTCGTTTGCAAGACTATGCCATTCTGTCCTCTATCGCTCTGGTCGTAAGCACTCCGACGCAGACGCCCTTTCCCGCTCCCCAGTGATTTCTAACCCTGAACCACACTGTCGCCGGCCTCACTCCTTTCTCCCTTGAAACCATGGATATGGATTGTGAGCGGCGCAAGGATCCCTGGATTGTTTCAATCATGAATGTTCTGGCCAACCAATCAACTTGCCTCCCTTCTCGGGCTGTCCGACGTCAAGCCCATCACTTTGCTATCCGTGACATCCTCCTTTACCGCCGAAAATGCCTCCCTAATGGCCGAAAATTTCTGCTCGTAATTCCCCGACATCTCCGCTCTGTCTTTTGCGCCAGCTACCACGACGATCCACAGTGCGAGTGCGCCCCATCCTGGATTCTAGAAAATATTTATTCGCCTGCGTCATCTCTAGTACTCGCAGGACATGCATCGTTTTGTTCACCAGTACGTCCGCTCTTGCATCAACTGTCAGCGTTGCAAGAACCCACCACACCCTCAAGTTGCCCTGCAGCCTCTACCGTGTCTATTTCGGTCATTCGCACGTGTTGGAACCGACCTTTATGGGCCTCTACCCTGCCCTTTCGTCGGCAACAGGTGGATCATTGTTGCCATCGACCACCTCACCAGATATGCTGAAACTGAGACTTTACCAGCTGCCACTGCCAGTGACGTCGCTGGTTTCATCCTTGAGGACTTCATCCTGCGCCACGGCGCGCTACAGGAATTGCTTAGTGATCATGGTCGCGTATTTTTGTCTGATGTCATAGAAGCCATTCTTGAGTGCAATATTGTTCATCACACGATTTCTTCCTACCATCCCCAGACGAACGGAACGGTCGAACGATTTAATCAGACCCTCGGAGATATAATGGCAATGCATATTTCTTCCACTCAGTCCAATTGGGACCATGTGTTACCATTTATCACCTACGCCTATAATTCTGCTACTCAAGCGACTACCGCGGTTTCTCCCTTTATTTCCTTCTGTACGGCCAGGAACCTTCTTGCACAATGGGCATGGTCCTAACCTACCATTCCATCGTCTTCGGATTTACCCCACTTCTCAAGCCGCTGCCTATGCCGAAGAGTGCCGTCAGATCGCACGTCAAATCACAACTCAAAGCTAGTACCACCAGAAAAACAACCGCGTCGGTTACCGTCCCGACTCGTTGGTGTGGCTATGGATACCCTCTTCTACCTCAGGCCAGTCGCCCAAGTTTCTGAGTCGATACCAGGGACTCTGTAGAGTGCCTCAAAAAACTTCCCCGGTTAATTACTTTATCGAGCCTTTCACGCCTGCAACAGATCACCGCCGCCAAGGACGTGAAATTGTACATTGACCGCCTCAAACCCTACTATGACCCTGCCACCGTGGCTTCCGCCTAATCCGCCAAGATGGCGTCTTTTCACAGGGAGTATTGTAAGAGAGATACTTGACCCGTGAAAAAAAAAAAAAAAAAAAAAAAAACGACGTTACAGAAGACGACAAAGCGGGCCAAGCTCGAGATCTCGCTGTAGAACGGTGGCCGTCGTAGCAGCAACGATAAGATAGAGATATTACCGTGCAAACTACCTAAACCGGCCTCACTACAATATATATATATAGCATTAGTAAATAGATGTACTTGGTTGTTAGAGGTTATACCCAAGTGAAAAATAGCTTAATATTGTTTCCAATTTTATTTGGAGTCGACGTTTCGGCAGGAGCCCTGCCTTTCTCAAGAGTTGATAAATATATATATATATATATATATATATATATATATATATATATATATATATATATATATATATATATATATATATATATATATATATATATATATATATATATATATATATGGAATTGAACGGCGGCGCAACACGGAAACGGACACAGACAAGAAGGGGACACCACATGCGCACACTACCAACTATTTAATAAACGGAAAGGTGGCATATTTATACGTCCATCTCAAGCATCAGACGCATCGCCACAGTCCGCTCCAAACCCAACACGTGAACGCCAAGCAGCACCAACAGAAAATCACACAAGATATTTCTAACCTCAGCAGATAAACTATCAAAAACGAAAAAAAAAAAACATTTTTTTTTTAAACGGAAGGCAGGCCATATATCTCATAGCAAATGCAGTGTGGACCGAAAACAGCAGAGTAAGACATGAGAAGCGACCAGCCCGAACCCTTAACAAATAAAAAATAAAACGATAAAACAATCGTAGCAAAAGCAGAGTCAAAACAGTTAAGCAAAAGCAGTCAGAATCCTAAGCAACAACAAAAGACGATCGTAGCAAAAGCAGAGTCAAAACAAATGAAGCAAAAGCAGTAAAAAAAACTAAGCCAACAACAACAAAAGACGATCATAGCAAAAGCCGAGTCAAACAAAGGAAGCAAAAGCAGTCAAAAACCTAAACCAAAACCAACCAACACCAAGCAAAAGCATAGTCAAAACAAAAGAAACAACAGCGGTCAAACCGAAAACAACAGCAACAAAAAGCACTGGTAGCAAATGCAGAATCAAACGAGCGACGAAATTAACAACCCGCCTAACTAAACATCACAAGGCCGTTAAAAATTCCGGGCTTAAAGTCGCACAGTGCATGCCGTCACAAAAATTATCAAGGAATGAAACTTCATTTCTACGGAGGGATACAGACGAGTCGCTAACACAAATGCTACCCTTCTTTTTTTATCATAAAGGCTTCAAGAATTTCCCGTGCCACCTGATCGCGACTCCTGCCCAGAATCCTTATACTGTTAAGCATTAGCTCACAGTTGCATTCCTTGCAATGGGTAGACAAATTTAACCCGCCTCCGTTTTCTATGAGAAACCCGCATGAGAAATCGTTAGAAAACGGAGGCGGGTTAAATTTGTCTACCCATTGCAAAGAATGCAACTGTGAGCTAATATATATATATATATATATATATATATATATATATATATATATATATATATATATATATATATATATATATTAGCTCACAGCTGTGTGTATATATATATATATATATATATATATATATATATATATACACACACATATAGCATAAGTAAATAGACGTACCTGCCTTTCTCAAGGCTGAGGGTACATGATTCTTGTTCGTCTTCTTATAGTGTTGGCAAGAGGTGATACAAACAGAATATGGGCACATACAGGTGAACCAGCTAGGCACGCACAACACACATACACACACAGGTGCGGAGAGCAGGCAAGGCTCAAAGGGTCATCCACCCAAGGCACCGGCCGCCGGGAGTCATCTGTATACAATACAGGCAGCCGCGGAACGACTTCGAAAACAAAAAGAATAAAAAAAGAAACAGGTGGGGGAACGTGTTTGCTGCAGATGGTGAAAAAAATGCTTTTCCGTTCTCACTAAAAGATGGGAGCACCAAGCATGAAGGAGGTTTTTGGGAGAAGTGGTCAACTATCAATGGTCAAGGCCTTGGCTTTGAGAGTGATAGAGAGAGATATATATATCACACTTTTCTTTAAAGCGTCGCATTGTCGTAACAAGGACATTATGATTAAAATTTTCCGGCGCAAAAAGCTGAACTATTCAAAACTGACGTCTTTACATAGAGTAATATCCAAAATAGCTGTCGCTTTTGAGTTGTCAACAAAATTCCCTTATCCCTATAAGTGCATTACTAAGACCAACATTATTGATTCGCTTTCCTTCGTCGCTTGCTATTTGTTCGTATCTCAGTGCATTTGTTACGGTATCGCCTCCTGTAAAGAATGCTGCTTCGCGTCGAAGCTCTTGTTGCGGCGAAGCTAGCCACGCAGGGATTGATTTAATGGATCCTTACTCTTCGACTGAGACGCATTGCCCCCGCGCCGGTGCATTGGAGTTGACGCCAAACAAGACGCGAGTAGGACATGCCTATCAGCCGAACGTGCAAAACAGGTGCAGGGTTCTGTCGTTCTTTATGCCCTCTCTCCATCATATCCTCCTATTCCCCAGGCCTCGGAGATCATCTAGCTTCAACGACTGAGGCTAGATATTGTAGCGAAAGCTATACTACTGTAGGTTTTCAAGCCGTCGGCGTGGCACCATGGTACCGTGGAAGACGAAGACGAAGAAGTAGAAGATGAAGAAGAAGAGTAGAGGCGAACGACAACAGCGAATTGCTAGGACAGAAGGTTCGTTCGAACGTTGTGACGGCGGCACATTAAATTCAGGCGTCCGTACAGCTTTGGCTCTATATCACTAGGTCCAAGCCATGCTTAAACTCCGACATTTTTATTGCGTAAGCAATACGTCAGGTTTCAACCCGTCGCGTAAAACCGGCCAGTAGCCACGTTTGACCTTTAGAGCGACCGCAGATGGGGCCCCTTTTCAAGCCGTCGGGTAAACCCGGTCGGTAGCCACGCCGCGCGGCAGATGGCGTGTCGTTGTCATAGCTAGTAGGGTGCCTCGATACCAGCGCCGCCGTACAGGGTGGTGACACCCTTTGGCATGCCTCACGCCGCCGCTTTCGCCGCGCTCGCCTACTTGGGGCAAGTCGGTTCGGGCCGTTGCTGCGGAGTGTCCGAAGCGGTTGCGCTGTGCGCTGAGTGCTGGGCGATTGAACTGTGTTCAGTCGCGAAAACTAGCATGCCAGGCTGTTATGTTTCATTGTGTGCTGGCTCAGCAAAAAAGGAAAAAAAAAGGAACCAGATGTTTTCGTTCTCCATGGGATAAGAGACGGAGAAATGTATGGGACACGAAAGTGAAGCGTGAGGACTGCGAAGTAAGCCACAATATCTGTGCTTCTTTTATGCATTCATAATTTTTTTTTGAGTGAATAGGTGCATTTCAATCGTGTAAAAAAGTCTAGCTCAGACACAGACCACTAGAAAAATGACAAACACATGCACACAAGCGCTTGTGTATGTGCGCGTGTCGTCTTTCTTGCGGTCTGTATAAAGCGTTTTAAACGATATTTGTGTACTCGTCTAACGCAGTTACGCACTTCTGTTTGGAATGACTTTATCTCACGCCGCTTCACCCATCTGCTTGTAATCACGAGCTTTGTGCGGTTTTTGGCTTCCCCGTAATTGTGTGCAACAGAGTTTGGTCTGCCTTCTTCAACGTTGAAGCAGGTCGAAGCATCGCATTTCCTGGCATCGAGAGTAGCGCACTGTGTTTTTTAAGTGTAAATTTTGAATTTTCAGCGTACGTGAGGGCTTATAAACTAAATATATGGACAGTTGCGTCTGCTATGTTGTAGTCACTCGGGGAAATTTAGTGTAACTTTCAGTCAGTGACACTCGACTTTAATATCATTCGCGTAGTGTCACACAATAATATCTGTTGTTGAGGATCTGCCTTTCTGTGTTCATAGCCGCACCAAGAACATGTGGAGAAAGTCGAGCCTGGTATTTGTCAAAGGAATGCACCATTGTGCCCTTTCGATCGCTCCCCTTTACACTCGATCTTGAAAGCTGGTGGCAACCGCCGAGGCTACAGATTCACACAGATTACATTCCCTTTGTCCTTCTCGGGAAATAATACAATGGAGAGCGACGGATGGCATGTCATCTCGCGACAGAGTAGGAAGTGAAACGCAGTTTGTAACAATTATTTTGGTCGCAAAAAAAAAAAAAAAACACCCCGTGAGTTGGCCATGCTGGAATTTGGCAAGTGGGCTTATCGCTAGTACAACATTTCGCGAAACAGATAACAGGTCCTCTGAAGCTGTTCTTTTTTAATTATACACAGGAGCAGTTTTACGCGAGGCTTTTGAGATTCGCAATAATATAAGAAGTTGGGTTCTCATGAAAATTAATTCATTTTGAGCATATTATTGGCAGCTCGACAAGTCTCAAAGAAACTGCTCTCGTGAGCTGGATGGTGTAGCGGCATCATCTTGTGAAAGCGGTCGTGAGCTAGGAAGCAAGGTTCTTGCGCAGTACAAAAGTTTATCCCGAATGCAGCTTTTCTTTCCCTGTATAATAATTACGCATCGCGAGGCGATGTTCACACCCCGTTGTCCCCGCAAGTACTCGTCTGAGGTTAAGCCAAATTTAGGTGAAGCTAAATTTGACCGCCTGACACCTGAATTAGTGCTGTCGCTTGTTTGGCATCCACCGAAAAATTTTGCGATCGTACATATAAATATCGCATTGCTTCCATAATGTTTTAGAGCGCAGCTCTTTGGCGTCCGTTCCTGGGTTTCGCGTCGGCGTCGTCGTCGGCCTCGTAACCAGCTCCGCCCCCCTTTCATCCCCCCAGCGCTAGCAGCGACCTACTGATACCGCTGGATGCCGCTGACGCCACGCATTCGCGCGCTGCGATTGAACTGAACGGAGTTAGCTGCGGCAGTGACTCGACAGCCCAGCTCCGGTGGTAGGCTGATATGTTGGGGATGGTTACTGCACTTGCATCATCACGTGCACCGACTGCCTGAAGCCGACGAAGAAATCATCGCAGACCTATCGGCCTGCCACTCCATAAAGCCACGGCTGAAGCTGATTTCGTCCACTCAAACCACGGTTGAGAGCACCACAATCGTGACGCGCGAATGCGCCAGTCACGTGATATGTTCTTTTGTATTTCGCGGGCTTTTTTTACCGCCGTGAAAAAAGATACTGGTGAGACTTTCATTATCAGAAATAAATGAAATGGGTGTTTCAGAAGGTGCTCTCAAACTTTGCAAATATCATTTATTGTTTAAAGACAGCAGTTAGTAAGTTAGAAAAAGATTTTAATTACTGATTAGCTAATTGCAACATACAAATTGCCTTTGGTGCGCCGGATGGCTGGTAGCTTTATGCAAGTTGTTTTTCTGGCCTACCCTTGGCTAAAGTTATGTTGTACGCCGGACCCCTTCTGCGCATGAACATTGACATCGCGACCACTGCGCCTGCTTGAAAGGGGTCCGATAAATCGGTATACGTCAACAATAGTACGTCTCCGGCAAGCTAAATCCCCTAATGGCGGCCAGCCGAACATGTGGCACCACATGTGGCACTACATGAGTGCGAACAGACGAGCTACACTAGCCCAACTAAGCGAGTGGTTTGGGGCTGGGTGCAAAATCAAAATCAAAAGATCAAAATTCAGCTTTAGTAGATACTTGTTTCTAACCTCTAATTATCCCAAACTAATTAAAAGAAAAGCGACGAAGAAATTGGGCATAGGCAAAAATAAGATGCATGCGCTATCAGATGTATGCACGTGATCACAAATTTGCACAATATAGTGTAGCCGAGGAGTTCTATACTGACCTCTACAGTAACCAAAGAAGTCAGAGCAATAATGAGTTTGGCGGTAGAGAAAAGCAGTCAGACGTTCCGACAGTGACGAAGAACGAGGTTAAGAAACCATTAGAACTATGAAAAGGGGGAAAGCAGCTGGAGAGGATCAGGTAACTATAGATTTGTAGAAGGACGGAGGGGATATAGTGCTAGAAAAACAGGCCACCCTGTATACGCAGTGCCTGGTGTCATCGACGATACCGGAACCATTAAAGAACGCAAACATTATCTTAATTCATAAGAAAGGGGAAGCCAAGGACCTGAATAATTACACACCAATTAGCTTACTGTATGTTACGTATAAAGTATTTACTAAGATAATCGCTAATAGAATCAGGACAACTTTAGACTGCACTCAAGAAAAACATCAAGCAGGTTTTCGGAAAGGGTACTCTACTATCGATCGTATTCATACCATCAACCAGGTGATAGAAAAATGCTCGGAATATAACCAGCCCTTATACATAGCATTCATTGATTACAAAAAAAGCATTTGATTCAGTAGAATCCTCGGCCGTCATGCAGGCATTGCGAAATCAGGGTGTAGACGAGCCGTACGGGAAAGTGCTGAAAGATATATGTAGTGGCTGCACAGCAACAATAGTCTTGTATAAAGAAAGTAACGAAATTCCCATAAAGAAAGGTGTTAGACAAGGAGACACGAACTCCCCAGTACTATTCACAGCTTGCTTAGAGGAAGTATTCAGAGACTTGAAATGGGAGCAGTTAGGGATAAGGGTATAGATGGAGAATACGTCAGTAATCTGCGATTTGCTGATGACATTGCCTTGCTAAGCAACTCGGGGGATGAACTGCAAATAATGATTGATGACCTAGACAGGAAAAGTAGAAAGGTAGGCTTGAAAATCGATATGCAGAAGACTAAGGTAATGTTCAACAGCCTCCGGAAGGAACAGCAGTTTACATTAGGTAGCGAAATACTGGAAGTAGTAGGCGAATATGTCTACTTAGGACAGGTAGTAACCGCAAATCCGGACCACGAAAAGGAAATAACAAGAAGAATACGATTGGGACGGAGCGCATTTGGCAAGCACTCGCAGATTATGACTAGCAGCTTACCGGTATCGCTCAAGAGAAAAGTATACAACAGTTGCATCTTACCTGTACTCACCTATAGGGCTGAAGCGTGGAACCCAGAAATGTGGCGCAGCAAACACAGTCACATAAGCAGAAACACAACACAGGCGCACACTACCAACTGTAATACGGATCTGAAACGTGGAGGCCAACGAAGAGGGTTCTTAAGTTGAGGACAACCCAGAGGGCTATGGAACGAAAAATGGTAGGGGTAGCATTAAGAGATAGGAAGCGTGCAGAGTGGGTCAGAGATAACTCAAGTTACTGACATACTAATAAAAATCAAGAAGAAGAAATGGGCATGGGCGGGATATGTAGTGCGAAGAGAGGATAACCGAAGGAAAGCGTAGCAGGTGGCGGCCGAAAGTTAGGTGGGCGGACGAGGTTAAGAAGTTCGCAGGGGTCAAGTGGATGCAGCTAGCAGAGGGCCAGGTTAATTGGAGGAATATGGGAGAGGCTCCCAATATATTTTATTTATTTATTAATGGGGCCTCAAAAGTTTCCTCGTGCAACTTTAGATGAGGGGTGGGCTTGTACACGACGATAAATGGTGACAGGCTGACAGTATGCATGGCTATGATGAGACAGCTTGATGGCAGTATTGAAGTGCAAATGATCACCGAGCGCCAGATAGTTGGGAAGGCCATTCGAGTCGCGGGCGGTGCACACGAAGAATGACTCATGAAACGTAGTCGCGCGGGTACGCGGCGGAATGACGCTCAGGTTAAAATGACGCGCTAGTTGAATGAGCTGTCACGAGGTGTATAGAAAAAAAAAGTGTGATAGAGACAAATCTAGAGACTAGAAGCGAGAGGAGGAAGTTGTAACTCAGTGTTCATAGGGGAGACGCTGGAGGAGTACGAGTAGTCCGAGAGAAATGGGTAGCACGGTTTTAAAGTGATGCAAGAACTTTAATAAGGTTAAAGTGGTGTGGATCAAAGATAGCAATGACATATTCAAGTTGAGGTCACACAAGGGTTCTGTAGGCTAGTTGTTTTACACAAGAAGGTGCGATGGGCAGGTTGTGGCGGAGGTATTTCAACAGTTCGATTAGAGGAACTAATTGAGTATAGCTTACCTGGCAAAACCATGTATGTTAAACCATTAGTGTGATGAACATTAAGGTACCTAAGAGAATTGGTTGGATCAACATTACTATTTTTAATTTAGTAAGTAGGGGTGTGTAGTTTCAACGGTGGTGGAAATAAATCAATAGAGTTTTAGAGGTATTCATTTGGTTCCCTTATACACAGCAGCTTTTAAAAATCGAAGGAATACAACAAAAGGCAGTTAGATTTATATTTAACGAATATAGGATTGCTGATTCGCCATCCCATTTGCTTAAAAAAGCCTCTATTCTTAGTTTACAAAAGCGCGCCAAACTAGCACGACTAAAATTACTCTACCAGATATTACACAATGCACTAAACATAGATAGCTCGTTGTATATATCCTTAGATGAATGCAGACCTTCCCGGCATAAGCGCCCAAAAACTCTCAGAGAATATGCTTTCCGCACCGAGTGTTTTAGATAATCATTTTTTTCCACGTGCAACTACGGAATGGAACGGTTTGGATCCACGCATCACTAATAGCACATCATTGTCGAAATTTGTAACCCCTATAGAAGAACTACTCCACAATACGTAAGCCATTTCGAACCAAATATAACCAAATAAGCTATTGTATTACTACATTATTTACCATGTATAACTGCATTATTGCCAATCAGATATGCTGTGTGTGACATTGTTTATTACCTGCTAACTGTTGCAACCTTTCTATTGCCATTATTATAGTCTGCGTTAGGTTATATGCCCATCCTCTAAAAATCCCAATGGGCATTGACAGTATACCTGAAATAAATAAAATAAAATAAAATAAATAAACTCAAGGGCATAAGCCACGTACGCACCACTGCTATATGCGAATTAGATCACTTTGGAGGGCAGAAGCATGAACGAGTTACAGAGTGGTAAAATGCGAAATCATCAGCGAAAAGGCAGATGGTTAAGTACTGATGAAGGGAGATCGTTAATGTAAATTAGAAAGAGTAAGAGGCCAAGGACAGTACGCCATGGCACACCTCAAAGAACACTTAAAAAAGACGGGGACTGGGTATTAGCGGAAATAAACTGCATGCGGTCGGTTAGCAAGCCTTGGATCCTGTTAAAAACTAGTGAATGGAGGTTTAACCGAGACAGCTGTGGGATTCGGGCATTCCGCCGCTGCCTTTGAGCGGCCGCCGCCTGCTTCCCGCGATGTTCACCTTTCCTGCCTCAGGCGATGGAAAGGTGACCGGACGACATGCCGCTGTCATTCGGTGACACCACAACTCCTCCCCGGCGCTCCAATGGCCTTTTCTGATTGGCGCCTTTTGGCGAGAATACGGAACTCGTTGCGCTCGAGCGACGGTTGAAGTGGGGCCGAGAGAGAGACCCCTCTGAAACATTGTTAAGGTGCATACGGTACTGTTCTTTTCTGCCGGCTCGTTTTGCCCGCACCGACCATTGTGTACTCGAGCTCGTCTTTGAGATCACTTGACCTTGTTAATCAGGGTCCAGCGATCTCCGGCAGGCGTACCTAACATTGGTTGCCCACTCTCTCTCAAAACGGCTTTGCGGTCACCGCGAGAGAACACAGCACGCCATTGCGTACTTAGTGCCGTGCCCAAGTGTCACACATAACTCATCATCCCATCATCATCATCATCCGTACAAGACCTCCGGTAGCCAAACACCCCTAGGTAGCCCCTCTCGCCAAGGCCAATTGGGATCTGGGGGAGAGTTTGGGGTTCAAAGTGAGGGTCCTACCCGGACGAGGGTAGAGCCGCGCGGTGCCACGACAAGAATAGGCTACATCAAGCGCAAAGGCAGCCTGTCGCGCCATCGTGGCACTGAGCCAGCGATGCATTGAATCTTCATGACCGCACAAAAGGCCTCATTGAGGACGACCACTTCCTGCAGTGAAGTCATATCGAGACAGTAAGTGTTCCACATGTAACCGAAAAAGTCACAGACGGCTGACACCAAAGCTCCGGAGCCTCCGCTCGCCGAGGATGCAACGTCCCTACTGCAGGTGAAACCAGATCTCTTTCCGTATCTTTGCAGTTACTTCATGGAGGCTTGGAACTCTGCTGCAGTATGCGGCCACACAGCACGCCAGCCATACTTCGTACGCGCACTCCACGAGCAGGAGGACGAACTGGTTAACGGCTTCGCCTGGCAACGGATTCAGGTATTGCGCAGTCTGGTACGGCACACCCGGAAGCTGGAAGAAGTCAGCTACACGACAGAGAAGCGCCTCAGAAAGAAGAAATGTGAGAACATATACAGTGTCCTTTCTACCGCCACAGGACGGATAAGTTGGTCGCAAGCTGGCCCGTGCAAATGCCGGAGCCGTAATGAAATGCCCCTGCCAAGGCGATACATGAAGGACGCTCTGCTTATATCCAAAACGTCCGCTGTGATGTACCGCCAGCTGGGCCTAACATTAGCAAGATCATACTAGCGGAGGTGAGGAGGGAGACTTGGAGTGAGGATCCTAACCGATTTCTTAAGAAGAGCCGAAACTACATCGTTGTCTGCCTCTGCCTTACCGAGACTGCCTGGGCGTAATAGGGCGATGGAGAGCCCGACCGTGGTACGCAGTGAGTATACGTGCCATGGGCGAAGAGGCGGATTCGAGTGCTCAGAAACTAAGAAGTCAGGCTACGAATGAGATGCATGTCCGAGCTCAGCGCCACTTGGGTCCGCTGACGTGCAAGGCTGAGGCTACGACGCCCAGGTCAGGGATGCCGAGACCCCCCCATTTTTAGGCAGTTTCGCCACCGGCCTTCTGACCTTGTACGGAACCCCTCCCCACAGAAAACGAAAAAGGATCCGCTTCAAGGTCTGCTTCATCCGCGACGACCAAGGTGTTACGCCGGCGAAATAGGTCAGCACAGAGTACAGGAGAGACAGCGTGATAGTGGCCCGAACCATGCGCGGGCACAACAGCTCGTCATCTCGCGCTCTGGAACCGATCTTCTCTTGATGCATGGAACAGTTTTTACCTGACGGACCTTCCGAATTGAAGTAAAAGCCAAAGAGGCGGACTTCAGCCTTCACGAGAAGACCGTGAGCAGGCTGTGGACTGGATGGTGCACAACCAAAATAGAAGGTGGCACTCTTCAACCTACTAACCTTTTCCTCAATCGCCCTACAGTACACCTCCATGACGTCCAGAAAGGAAGAAAATGATGTCTCATCCGGCAAAACAATGGTCAGGCCGTCTGCATAGGCAAAGACGGGGGCTGAAGGTGAACCTGATTAAAAGGGCAATCGAGCGATCCTAATATCCCAAGATAGCCGTTGTAGAAGAGTTTCGAACGCGAGCATGTAGAGTGCAGGATGTTGGGAACATCCCTGCCGGACCCCACGGCCCGCCTCAAAAGCCTTTGGTGTACGACCTAGCACAGTAACTGCGGAAACTGGCCTGGAATATAGAGCTCTGACCATGCGCTGGAAATCAGTCTAGGTATATACCAGCTTCCTCCAGGTCTTGGAATAAGCAAGGTTGGCTAACGACATCGAACGGCTTTTCCTGCTGAAAGAAGCAAATTAAGGATACCGGGAATATTTCTATGGTGAGCCTAGAGGAAGAGGTCCTGCAGGGCAAAATCGTGGAGTTGTGTAGAACGACCTGGAACATAGCAAGTCGCATATGGACCGATAATATCTGGTACAAACAAGGTGAGTCGAGAGAACATGCACTTGGCAATGAGCTTGTAGTCGACGTTCAGGAGCGTGATGAGACGCTAGACTCGCAGGTCAGAGCGTTTCGACTCATCCTTACGAAGGAGAGGGATCAGCCCTTCCCTTTGAGCATCTGATAGCGTTCCCTCACTGAGGAGCCAGTTCACAAGGGCGGTGAAAGGCTTCCCGAGCTACCCCCAGAACTTGACATAAAACACAGTGTTAGGCCGTCCAAACCTGGCCTACGATTCCTATGAAACGGCTTAATGCCGCTTCGAGTTCAATCTCATCCAATAGAGCTCCTGTGGATTGGGTTGGATGGCGTCTCAAATGGTAAAATAGCTACGTCTGGAAGGGAGCCTGGTAAAGAGGACGTACGGCAGTTTTATAACTGCCGTACGTCCGGCGTGTTTGCAACGAAGCCCGTAATAGGGTCTATAAATTCTAAGCGACTTCGAAGGAGGTGCCTGCTGCACCAATATTCCGTCTCCCACAGCTCAGCGAGCGCCATAATCCTCAGACTATCCCAGCGGCGTTGGGGCAATTTCCGGAGCCGGATGCGCTGCGAGGCAAGTTTTTCGGTGACTCCTCGGCCAGCAAAAAGAGGTTTGGAAAGCAGGAGGATCACGTCAGAAATATTTGTAATCTCCTGGCGCTCCTCGCGTGCTCGCCTCATTCCTGCCGCTTTGAAACAGTCACGCACTTCAGCCTTAATGCTGTCCCACACAGCGCCGCCTAAATCCAAATTGGAATTCAAAGGATTTCTAAGGATACCGGAGACTTCTTTAACGATTTTCTAGTCCTCTAGAAGCCGCGGATTGCGTGCAACGGAGCCTTGGTCCTCGCGCGTTCCCGGGACGTGGTGACTGAGCGTAGGGCAATGTTCGATAAACATCTTTGCGAACTTGGATGCTTGTTGCACTGCAGCGAATCGCTCTCCTTCCCTGAGGTTGAGTGAGCGTTCTAGTGCTTGAGTGTGCGTGTGTGGTGACAGCTGATCGAGTCCTCGGTTCGCGCGAAGCTCGAACCCCCGGTGGTTGTTGGCCTGTTCCCACTATAGCAAACGCACAACTTGGACAGGAGGCGGGAGTGAGGCACTTCGTGAACTGTTTTCTTAAAACCTGGAAATATATAATCTGTAGGGATGTTGCGATCAAGATTGGAATGAATATCATAAAAAAACTGTGGGTTTCACGCGAATGCCTTTTATGGAAGCCGTGCTGGTTAGGGTGAAAGAAGTAGAGAGATGACAGAAACCAAGCGACATACAATAAGTGACTTGTTCCAGGGTTTTAGAACACATACTAGTCAGTGAAATTGATCGGTAATTTTTGATAACCTCGGTAACTTTTATTGAAGAAAGGTTCCCAACCCGCGTCAAGAAAGATGGAACCGTGGTATAAAATGACTGCTGAAAAATTAGGAACATATGATAATGCTGCAAACATGTTAAGTGTGTTTTTTTTTAACTTTGGACTTGACTCGGTTGATACCGGAGGAGGACGAACACTTTAGTGATTTCATTATTTTGACCATGCCGTGTGGGTTGAGAACAATTACTGCCAATGGTAGATGCGAGAAAGGCAGGAATTTGGGAAGGTCTTGGGTGGATTATTTAGTAAAAAAAATAAACAGTGGCTTAACTCAGCTAAGCCAGGATATACAAAGCGGCGATAGTAATAGTAGTGGATGATACCGAATCGTTTCTCTGTTGTTGTCCTAGTCGCATCTTCTTCTTCGTCGCCTTACGTCATCGCTTTGAAAGTCTCTCTTCTCGCTCTTCGGGAGTTTCCACCGGTCGTTGTCTCAGCTTCGTATTTCCTACGTGTCGCTTTTTCACGGCGAGTGATGTCGGCAGGATGAGTAGATTCAGCTTGTAGGCGAGCGTAGCGAGCGCTCGCATTTGTTGCCTCATCCACGGCATAGCACTACAGGCTCGCCGCAATTCTCAGCTTATATTGCCTTTTCAAGCGAGTGGCTGCTTCACGGCTTATATCCCTGCTGCGGCGCGGCGCTTAAGAGCACCGCGCATCCGCAGTGCGGCGCATATATAAGTGATGACGTCACGCGCGGCGCTCCACGGAGACCGGCGAAATGTACAGGTACGAATGAAGTTTGCCAGGTGTGCGAAGAAGCAGGTGTGCGACGCAGAAGAACCGAAGCAGAGGCAGAAGAATGGATCACCAATATTTCGTTTATTGTTCATGTAAATATAAAAAATGAACCGCCGCCCGCTCCCTGCACCACAAGTGCGAAGAAGAGGGCAGCAAGCTGGCCGCGCGCCACTTGGCACGTGGCTGAAGGTCGGCTGCAGGTCAAACTCCGGCGTACGCGAAACGCGCCGCAGCTAGCCCTGTGAAGCTTTCGCTTCAAAACAGATATTGGTACAGGCCTATACGTCAGATACAAGTACAGGTGAGTCGGAGTTGTCACATAGCGAATTAGTTGCCCCACGGCTGTCTTCCAGAAGCGTTTTGGGTTGGTCTGAAGCACGGCAGGAATAGTAGTAGAACAGAACCGGTGTTTAGTTTTGGCAGCAATGTTGGAACAACGGTTCTTGGCGGTGTGATATTCGTTCCAAACTAGTTCACTGTTAATAGATTTTGTAGGCCAGAAAAGGGTTTTTTTTTAGGCGTTGAGTGTTTCATTAAACCACAGGAAACGTCTTCGCTGTTATGATGATAGTGGGAACATAAAGCCCTATCGAGCGTAATAACTCGGATTTGAAAAGCAGCCAGTTAGATTTAGTGGAACGCAGATGATAGGTAAAGCCAAAACTATCATAAAAGGCAGAGAGATCAAGATTCATGCTTGTGTAGCCACCTTTGTTGTAAAAAGCTAGTGTGCTGTTTCAAACGCTTGAAGTAAACGTGGCGTGAACAACGACGCGATCACTGAGGCCAGAAATGCATGAAATGGCAAATAATTTGACAGGGTGAGATGCCAGTATAAGATTAAGAATGTCAGGTGAATGATAGTCTTGCGCGTACCTTCCGTAACAATTTGTGACAGGCCGAAGGCATATGTGTTCAAAAAGTTACTAGCGTATTGTTTTTTAAAGGCCCACTGTCCACCCTCCGGTCGAAAATATTTTCTTTCTCGGTGACTGTGAGACTTCGTCCCTAGAACGCAAGGCCGCAAAATGTTTTTGAAAAGAGTAACTAATAACGCAGTTCCAGCCACCGCAATCACTCGATTCTGTCATGCTTCTCTCCTTCCGTTCCCTCGCAAAGGTTTTTCACTCTCCTGCCCGAGGTCGTCTAGCCTCTGCAAGACAAATTCCCCTTCCTCCTCCGCGTTTGGCGGGAGATGGGGCGTGGCACTCCGCGAGCGCGGGGAAAAAAAAAAAAAAAAACGGGGAAGCTGGCTTCCCAAAGGAGAGCATGAGAGAGCTTTGAATTGTATTTTCGATGCTTTGCGGCGCGCGTGTCACTGTAGAATTTTGCACAGACTATCTCCGGTACCTGATCGAAACACTGGGCTCCTTTGCTTAAAAGGGCCTTCCCTGGACAGTGGCCCTTTAAGGTGCAGGCTATATTATTTCAATCTATTGATATAAAGTTAGTTTTTGGGAAATTAGAAGTGAGTGCATAAAGAGTTGGTGATAATGCAAATACGTTAAGCCTTTACTGCCTCATCCGGTAGCATGGATCGGCAAAAAGACTTGCTAAAGACAGCCACCCAGAGAAGTTCCTCGCACACCTTCAGTGATATGAAAGCTGATAAACCTGAACTAACTAAATTAATCATTACGGCTTAAACAATAGTGTTTACCTGTTTAACTCCGTTCCCTTCACCTAGCACTCCCTTCGTATGAATTGATTGTTTCTTCCCCCCCCCCCCCCATTGTCATACACGGTGTCGTGCGCGAAAGTATTATGCCACACTTCGCATTGCAAGCCTCATTACAGACGGTACCCACATCCTCCGCAGAAGTTCTTGGCGGCCTCCTCGGAGACACATATGATATAACCGAGAAGGCAAGCAGTTGTCTCCGCACGTCACATCCGCCGCTACATTCTGCAGGGAGCGCTAAAGTGCCAAGCAGGCGGCGCGGCGTCTGTGCGCCGCACTTTGCTGCGGAGACGGTGGACTGCTGCTGCCGATGCACCTCCAGCATGCACAGCCTGTCGCGGCGGCGTAGCGGTTACGGTTCCCGCGCCATTTAATGGGCGTCCCTCGCGTATACAATGGACCGACTGATTGGATGCATCACATTCGTCACAGGTAAGCCCTTGGACGGCTTTTACTTCCGGTAACGTTGTTAACCAAGGCATGTGAACAGGTTACGGGTGGCTTGTATGGATTTCTAACAGAATGCATATGCGGAGAAACATGCCACAGATCGCGTACCCTTGGCCTTTAACATCAGCAACAACTTGTGTGAAAATGACCATGTCAGAACTACCCCGCCGGAGAACGCATGCACTGCCATGATACGCGCTCGAGTGCAAATGATTAAAAAGAAATACTTGTGAATATTGGCGCTTTACACGTCGAAATGGGCATGCGAAGAAAACTTCATATCCTTGTTTCGACGCGCAAAGCGCCAATAATGAGTTACTTAAAAAAACGCGTAGACGACAGATCACTGCTATATTATACCTCGAAGACTCACTGCGAGTGTAAAAGTCATTCCGCGAAAATCTAGAGAGAGAGAGAGATGAAACCTCTAATAAGCAAAATAATAATAAAAAAAAAGAGGATGAGCCAGCGTAGATGGTGAATGTCAGCATCTTTTTGGTCCTTGGCGTCCAAAGTCATTGATAAAAATCTATACAGCGCTATAGCTGCTCTGGCTTTGTATTCTAAAATGGTCACTAGAGTCTTGTGGTTTGGATTTCAAGAAGCACTTTCGATTTCTTTGCGCTTTAGCAAAATATAATGAATGCCTGAGGCTATAAAAAAAGTGAGCAAGAGAAGCGCTACACATTATATATATATATATATATATATATATATAGAGAGAGAGATTCACTGCTCTTCGGTCCCCCCCGCCCCCCCCCCCCCCCCCCCCCCCCCCGCTGCGGTGGTTCAGTGTTTGGGGCGGTGTCCACTCCTGAACGCAAGAAGGGTTCGATACCGGCCGCGGCAGCCGCTTTTCGATGGAGGTGAAAAGCAATGCGCACATGTACATGACGACATCAGTGCACGTTAAAGAATCCCAGGTGGTCGATACTTGCAGAACCCTCCACTACGGCATCCCCGTAGCTTGAGTCGCTTTGGTACATTCAAACTAAACGTAACCAAAAACATTCACTGCAGTGCTGAATGTTAGCGTGACAAAGCGGACACATGGAAGCTTTGCGTACACGAATGCACTAAAATAACTTAATAAAGTAATTTTCAATAGTTTCAGTAACAGATCCAACCTCTCGCCAACTTTCGCCTTTATGGACAAGAAACTTTGCTTCTTGCGCTTTATTTCTGAAGACACGGACGTTGGTTACTACAGTAAAAACCGTAGGCAGAAAAAAAAAACGATTTTTGCGTGCTATGGCTGGTATCGCGGTATCTACTTCAGTCACCACATCGCAGGTATATTTCATTCGAACACTGAATGGACAACAACAATAAGTAAAGGCGACTGCTTGGTGTTGAACGTGTGCCGTGTGATATAATGCAGTGGCACGTAAGAAAGTGACCTTTTCTCTACAAACGAACATGGTTCGGTGAAAAGGAGAACATGGAGAACATTGGAGTACAGCATGCACTGCGGAGACATAGCTGCCTTGCACAACCTCGCGACTTCCAGTCGTTACTACAATCACCAAAGTATTAAAATCATAGAAGAAAAATAAAGAAAAACGCGGTAGTTACACCATTTTTTCCCCTCTCACAATCTCGTTGCAATATCCTGCGTTCGTCTTTAGAGAAAGAATCACCAAGACATCTCTCGCTCCCAGCAGTGTCAGATCATAGCACCTGAAGATTCGAAGCGTCCGTGAGCAAATGCTTTAGTTTACCTTAACTGACGCCCGCGCGCTCGACCTTGGGGAAGTCCTCTGAAAGCACGAACGGGCCCCATGGTGAGTGGGGGTGGTTGCCACTAACAGGCTGAGCCCTAGCTTCGTGGAAAAGGCGAAACCGCGCAAAACATCTGGTGACGCGCAGCATGCTATTCGCACAGGCCTGTAGCACTGACGCCAGTCGAGATGAGGAAAGTTGTACTCGCGTGCAATCAATAAATGCTGAATTCCGAGCATGTAAGAAATAGTAAGATTGCTGCTCGTCTTGCGTAAAAACAGCAGCACACGCTGCATCCATGGCCCTGTGCCCCGGCGCCCATAGCACGTGGGCACATTCTCGCTAAATACAACGCGTGTAGACAGACTGGGCGCGTCCATGCCGCTCTGATAAGAGACGCCGCCCGGTGAGAAGAGAGAATGGCGGCATGCACTGAATATGTTGCTGTCGGTTGCTCCTAGCTTACGCAGCCAGCTGCAGGAAAAATAAGAGACGCAGTGTTACCGGCGCAGCTGCTTGTCGCAGGGGCGTTGCCGGCAGCTGCCAAAGGTCCCATTGTGCCCGCGCTCTCAGAGTTGATCCGGTTCGTCGGCTGCGTAAAGGCCAAACTCGCGCCCAGGCTACGCACAACAGCCACGGCGCTGGGAGGAACTGAGAAATCTGAACGCGCCTCACATATCGGCAGTGTTGGAAGTAGCGCACATAGACCTCAGAACCAAAGAAACGAAACATGCGGCAGAAACAACAGCCCCACGTCTCAAGGAAACAGAAGCCAGTGAGACACTGCCGTGATAGACACTCGGGTTCGTGTCAACCACGTGTTGATGCACAGCTGTGTCCAGAGCACTCGACTGGTGGGCGCGCTCCGACTTCGCGGTGCCTCCCAGCGCTGTGGCTGCTGCGCGTAGTCTGGGCGCGTGTTTGGCCTTTACGAAGCGATGTTAGTTTGTGACGAAAACTTTTCTTGGATCATGAGTGGCGTAGACATAGAGTGCCGGCCAGGAGAACTCTAGTTCACTATAGCTAGGAGCGTCGGCCAAATATGTGTGCGCGCGAATTTCTGTTATCAGATGTATGGTTATTAAACAGAATGTAATAGTTAAGGAATAGCTGATAAGGACTGTAAATATGTAATGATACTAGTGAAATTGCTAGAAACAGTGATAGTGATGATAGCGACAATGATGAAGATATTTGGCGATAGTGATGATTATAATGATAGTTGGTATAGTGATCCTGGTGATGTCGGTGATAGTGATGATAGCAACAGCAAAACGTCATGGGTTTGAATACACTGATCACGTTATAGTAAGCACGTAAGAAACAAAAAACAAGATAAAAAAGAGGAAAAAAAAGGGGAATGAGGAAAATAAGAAAGAAGAAAAAAAAGGAAAGAAAACAGAAAATCAAAGTAAAGGGAACGGCAGATGGTTTCGCGCAATACTGTATTTTTTTTTTTTTCAAAAATGCTAGCGCTCGATCAGAGCTGCATAGACATAGAAAGCAAGAAAGGCACAAACACCGCGCCTCGAACAGAACAGGTGAAGTGATTTTTCATTTGTCTCTAAGCGCATGGCTCCATGTATTTAGGTTCCGTACTCCAGGCATGCGCAGCCACGTGTGTACGTCGCAGACACCACCATTTACAAGATAGCACAGAACCATGGAAATAAAGCGGCGAAAAAAGGGAGCGGTTTCCCGTCATACTTCAGCGAGGTATAATGCACATCTTCATCATTAAATATATATATATATATATATATATATAATAGAGCGAAGGGTACGCTTCATTTAAAGAAACATTTTATTAGACTCGACGTTTCGATCGGAGACCGATCTTTCTCAAGAGTGAATCTTCTTGGATAGTGTTGCGGCTTTTTGAGCATTTGGACATAGCCAAGTACGTTAAATGTTCTCGCATCCTATATATATATATATATATATATATATATATATATATATATATATATATATATATATATATATATATATATATATATATATATATATATATATATATATATATATATATATATATATATATATATATATATATGAGCAGATAAATGAAGGGGAAATGAGGGTACTCGTTATAATACATGAAAAAAAAAAAAAAAAGCATCCTCGCGGACCGTTGGCTTCTTTCTTTCTATATATATATACCTACTGAAGGGTGAAGGCCTCTCTCATAACCCGTCCTGTGCCAACAGCATCCACTTGACCCCGCACACTTTTTAATCTCATCCGCCCACCTGACTTTCATTGCAGACAACTCCTGAATGAAACCCTATAGGACAAGCGCTGAGGTTTTCTGTGAGTGGTATTGCGCTGTATGTGCCATAAAAAACCTAAACGAATCTGAAATGTAGATAATTTCTTTCGGCTGAAAATACAAGCGTATGTAGCTCGAAGGGATTATTCGGCCATTAATGTATCAGCAACAGAAAAATCAATGATAAAGAATGTGGAAACTTCTGCCTGTCAGTTGACCGTAACCGAGTGGAGAGAAGCAGAAATGTAGAAAAGAAAGAGGGCAAGAGAGAAGAGAGCGAGGGTGAGAGGATGTAAAAGCTGATTGAAAGCCATCTAGGAAGTAATACCAAAGGTAAGAAATGGAGCCAGATGGAGGATGTGATTTGTTACCATGGTTGTGACGTCAACACTAAGTGGACCTATTGACGTCAAGTGAGGTGATAACGGAGAGGGTGTGATTCCGGTCTAGTAATTCACCTCTGGCAGCCGGACGTGTTCGTACTTTTTCAGTTTTCTCTTCACAAGAGGATGCAGCCCTTCCTTTCTACGCTTAAGACTGACGTGTTTTTGTGTTGATTCCTTGTACGAAGGCCGGCAATGGAAGAAGGCTGAAGCCATTCGTCGTAGGCGTGCAGCGGAAACCGAGAAAATGCGGCAGCACAAAAGGAAATATGTGAACGATCTTTAATGAAACACAATGAAGGCAATCGAATTTAATCCTAACGCATTCGATCGATCAACAGATGAGCGTCTTCACAATAATAGTTTCGGCATGTAGTGCGTTCAGCATTCGCTCGTGCAAAGACAGAAATAGCGATTGGCGGTGCTCGGCGAATAGAGCGCGCCTGCATGAGCATCAGACGCTCGAGCGTCTGAGATTCTTCGCGGCTGTTTCAAAAGTCTCAGCCAACGCAGACAGAGCGAGAATAGCCCCGCTCACTGCCGTTGGATCGACGAACGGCACAGATCGAGGAATCTCCTTGTCAGGCTGCGGCGCAAATGAATGAAATATCGGGAACTGAAAAATACGCATGAGGTTTTATTGACTGACTGAAATATTTCCGGAAACAAGTAAAGCAACGCGATAGGTATCTAGAAAATCGAATCAATCAACGTAAAGGTAGTTCTCCACGGTAGCAGCGTTCATGCTGCTTATTTGCACAAAACTGATAGTCAATTTAGTGTGCGCTCATAGACCAAAGGATTGCTGCTCGCGTTCAGTGCTGCACCTTGCTTTTACTAAAGACAACGATTTACACAGTACTACTTGCAGCGGCGTCGCCAGCGTTAGCAACCTGTGATGAGGCGTTGGCTGTCACGGGACTCCAGCAATGCAAGGACCAGATCCACCAGATAGACAAAAACATATTTAACGCTTCCAACGCCGACCACAAAGAGCAACTCTGCTGGTAAGCGCATGTTGAATTTATCCAAGAGAGTGTTGTATGACGGTCGCTACAAATGCCGTAGAAAGACTTTTTGACAGTGTATCCTGAAAGCCGCAGCGCCGTTTTTTTTCTAGAATGCGTCTCTAGGCTAATTAATACGGATCCATTTGGAGAGAAAACTAACATGCACAGAAATTCCGAAGGTGCACATAGCCTTACACGCGCGGAGAATGCGTAAGCACACCAAATTTTGGGTCTGGTCCACTTGTAAGTCGCCACTGAGTTGGCCATATATAGTCCAATTAGGTTAGACCCCGGTGGACAACAATTGCGGTGAAAGTTGGGTGAAGTCAAATTCTGGGGGTTCGGTGGGCCAAAGTTTGGGGGTGTGTACCTAAATTTGAAAAACATCACTGAGTTGACCATATAGGCTAATTAGGTTGGACACCAATTACTGTGAAATTCAGACAGTCAAATTTCTGGGATCCAGGGACCGTATACATTAAGCGTGGCCTAGCCAAATTCGGAGGTCGCAGTTAAATTGGCCATACTCGAATTATGTTGGACACCAAATCCGGACAACTCAAATTTCGGGGGAGCGGACAGGAACTTTCTGTACGAACTTATTGGGAACACGTTCTGCGGACACCTACTGCGAACGCTTATTGCGCAAATAGCCTAGTAATGCTCGCGCATTAATATTAGCTGGAATGTTAAACCCTACAGAATACTATCAACCATGACCGACCCATATGCTCCAGTGCCGTTTGCTCGTTCGATAGAAAAGCATAGTCGGCACCGGGCATCGGAATTAATCGTCGCTAAGTAAAAGAAGAATCGTATCATGGTAATATTTTGTTCTAGTGACTAGTGACTGATTGGTGTGCGACACACGCAATGACAAGTTAATTGAAATCATTGTACCTGATTTATTAATTAAAGAAATACAAAAATAGAGGGGGGATTAAAGGTGTCAAACTGTTCAGAGTGGAAAGTCAATTTTTGATGATGCTAAGTATCAGTGTATAAAAATAAAGTAAAAGTAAACATTAATGAGAACAATTAAAAATAAAGTAAAAAAAAAACATTGATCGTGTGTGTGAAACGTTATCGCGTCACACACCGAAACGATATATATCGCTTCGCTAGTCGACGTCGACTTGCGACCATACATATATGCGGCAGTGTGTAGCAACTGCCATGAAGAACACGAGCAATGAGTAAGCTGCGATGGCAAGAAAAATAAAGACAGCTACTGCGCTTCCTGTATAGGGAGGGAGTGCAATTCTAATACGAGTGCAGTGATGGCTAGTTTATTTTATGCTATTAGAACACAGGTCCATACCTTTATGGCCACTGGCCATGCTCGTAATTGATCTGAATTTGTTTTGCACCACCACTAATAATTAGAACCCACCTGTCGGAGGTATACCATATGACAGAAGTCGTGGTGCATGGAAATCTTGAAACTTGCCATTTAGAGCGTTTTCCGTCTCAATTACAATAATTTCACTTTTCTTTTCAATATGCCGGAATAAAATGCAGTGAACAGTTTCATCTGCGTGACTACGCTGAAACTGTACTGTATGTTATGGGGCCTTGAGAAAAACTTGAGACACATGTGCTGGTGGCAAGTCGAAATAGAAGAAGGAAAGAATATGTCACTAATGGAAACCAGTTAAGTTTCGTACGAATTGAATTTAGATGTTTAAAAAAATTAACCGTAAGGAGAACTACATTTAGGCAGAAAGAACGCATTTCACAGACAGAACCAGAACAAAAACGGGACAGAACCGCGTCAAAAACACTACAAAACATTCAGTAGTTCTGTTTAAACGCCAGACCTTTCTGTTCGAGAACAGTGGGTTTTTTTTGTTTTGTTTTTTTTTTTTTTTTTTTGCAGTTCTGTAGCTACTTCTGGAGTATTTTCTGCAGTCTGCATGCAACTCTCCAGTAAATTTGTGTGCAACTGCACAAAATTCTAGTGTTACTACAGGAATTTCTGTTCTCACCACAGATTCGCGGCCAAGAACCACGCAGAAACTTTATTGTGACTACAGAAATTTTTCTGTAGCTTTTTCCGACTGGAAAGGAACCTCACACGTTTTATCACTGCTACGATCCAAATAAACTGATTCATGTCCGTGTATACATATAAACACAGCTAATCTGTAGAGCGGTGCAGGCACTCCGGAAAAGGAGGGAAGCGAACAGAAACAGAGCAGCTTCGTCTCTGGGCCTATGCCTACCACTCGGTCATGGCCGCAGTTTATCGCATTAGGCAACCTCTCACGCTAAATCATTGTCTTCACCATCACCGAAGCGTTGAGCATTGCGAAATACCGGGCAACAGTAGTGCTGACGCAGTGGCCGCGCAGTGCAGCCGGATAAGTCGATAGACAGGCCAGTTTACAGAGCTGAGAAGGAGGCCTAACGCTTCCTAAGGGGCGAAGAAGGGCAATCGCTATAACGCATCAGGCAGCCAGGAACACTGAGCGTTCTGCATAACGCAGAAAATACAAGCGGCTGCGCTCAATCGTTCTTTTTTTTGTATTTTGTAAAAAATTTACAAAGCTCCTCCTGTCCTTTCTTGCTGTCACTCCCCTCTGTACCTCTTGCTATCCTCTCCTTGTCCTTTTTTTTTTCCCTGCAGGCCACAGTTCGGGTGCTTAAGATATTAGACAGCAATTTCCACGACCGGCAACATTCTCCTCCTTCCTTTTATTTATTAATAAAGCGCAGGCTGTCAAGGAGACCCGTCGCCCTGGTCGAGAATATAATTAGGCGAATGTGCCGGTAGTGGCGGTATGGGCCCTGGCCGATGTCCGAGTGCAGCTACCATTACCATTCAGCCGGCCTGGAATACGCATTTTCTGCAGAGCATGTCATAATGTGACATCAAACGCGCTTTTCAAGCTAATGTGAAAACAATATTCGCGCTGAAAGCTGAAAAAAACATGACCGTTTGTAGCGAAAACCTGTAAAAATTAAGTTAAGTAAAATTGGTTCACAGGAAGGGAAAGGCGCAGTAAATGTCACACTTGCTCTGTGGACACCCGAACCGCGCCGTAAGGGAAGGGAGGAAGGTGGGAGTGAAAGTGGAAAGAGAGAAAGAGGAGCCGTAGTGGAGGGCTACGGAGTAATTTCGACCACCTGGGGATCTTTAACGTGCGCTGACATCGCACAGCACACGGACGCCACTTCGTTTCGCCTCCACCGAAACGCAGCCGCCGCGGTCGGGTTCGAACCCGGGAACTCCGGCACAGTAGTCGGGCGTCTTACCACTGCACCACCCCGGCGGGGCCTGTAAAAATTACAGGATTGCGCTTCAGTCTGCTTAGGAGCGGAAATGCGAAAGCCCTTCTCTTTGCTCAAACGCGTGGGTCGGGTTCGAACCCGGGAACTTCGGCACAGTAGTCGGGCGTCTTACCACTGCACCACCCCGGCGGGGCCTGTAAAAATTACAGGATTGCGCTTCAGTCTGCTTAGGAGCGGAAATGCGAAAGCCCTTCTCTTTGCTCAAACGCGTGACGTTATAGTACACCACCATCGTCACTATCATCATCATCAATATCACTAAATACATTGTCATAAAAAAAAACTCATTTATTTATAGGAAAGGAAAGGCACGGTAACTGTCTCACTTGTTTTCTGTGGACACTGCAACCGCGCCGTAAGGGAAGGGAGTAAGGTGGGAGTGAAAGTGGAAAGAGAGAAAGAGGAGTTGTAGTGGAGGGCTACGGAGTAATTTCGACCACCTGGGGATCTTTAATACATTGCCATATATCATCAAAATCACTACCATAACCATCGTCATCGCCACTATCATCATCTGTGATTAGCTACCACTACTACAAACTATCACTACTACTACCACCAACGATGATATCCCCATATACTGTCAGCAACTATCATAATGAGTACTTTGTGCCCATAGGATGCGGAATAGAATTCCGGCGCGGCGGCCGCTTTTCGATGGAGGCGAAAAGCAAGGCGCTCGTGTGCTATTCGCGGCGAGATCGACCTACAGGTGGCGCCACCGTCACTCCGGTAGTGTGGATCGGCAGCCGGCGGCGCTCGCAGAAACGCACGCTGCGTAGGTCTGCTTCCGAGTTTAAGGCGGGTTTGTTGGCGATGAAAACGTGTCTTCAATATTGCAGAAAAAAAATCCAAGGATTTCGCCAATGCAGCAGAAGAAGAGCGGATTTCAGGAAAACAAAGCACGCAACCACCAGTCTTCTAGATTTACTTTGCACGTTTCTTGCGCTGTACCAAGCTCACGCGCCTAATGCTTGGGCCTGCCTAATGACAGCTTTGTTTTTCTTATCGACTTTTAAACTGCTTGCGCGTGTCTCATGCGAGTGAGACCGGCGAATCCAGTGTCAAGCCCACGCAGATACAAGGTTCGTGCTCTGACCTGCAGTAATTTATATATTGAGAAAGCCTGCTTTATTATATCGTACTTGACTCGAGGATTGAGCAGGTTAAATGTAGCATTGGCAGCGCACTGCTTGTCGAGTTGCTTTAGACTGAGTGCACATCAACTCTGGCCCAGACAACCACGCACAAGTATTCCCCAAAAATGAGATCACGCCGACACTATACAGGAAACCTCGGCGCACAGGAAAGCTTATTGTTCACGTGTACAGCGCTGAGTGGATTGAATTTGCCGGGATGCTTTTTGCGGCCACTGTCATATAATGTGATAGTGTATTAATGCATGCGCCACTAACTAAACAATTTCCTGACACCGAGGAAAGTATAAGGGATTTCTGATGTGTGTGATGTTAATATATAATGGTAAATTAGTAGTGTAATTATTTTGTTTTGCAATGCGAATAAATTTCACCGTGTGAGAGAACTTTTCACACTTGACAGAATTTACAATAATCAGCGATTATTTTCAGTGACGTTAAAGTGCAAGCTACGAATTACTCGCTGCGAAGACATCGTTATAAACTGCGCATGGGCACTGTCATGTTCTGGGAAGCAATTTTACAGGCTGAAAATTTCTTTATCACTAATTATTTAGCAGTGACTAAATCTTATGCGAAGTAAAATATTAGGGTTGCTTCCAAAACAGATGCCGGATATAAAACTATTGCGAAAGAAATGGAGGTCATCTTATCATGCGACTATAAAAATGTATTCCCGAACTAAACACCGATATTTAAGCCCGCATGGAGCTGTTTTACTCCCCTTGTCAGAAATGACGAGTTTTGTCGGAAGACAGCACTTGGACGAAAAGGAATTATAATGATTAAAATAGGCTACCAGTAAAGTACATTGATCTAGGTGTATTATGTAACATTTAGCGTAACAATTAGGTGCAGGGAATATGTTTCCCAAACATTCGAGCATTTCTCTAAAGCAAAATGTGCTCACTAAAACTTTTATGGATGCACAGAAGCCTTCAGCAACAACAAAAAAAAGAAAATAAATGCATATTGGCTCGGGTTTAACGCATGAAAGCGGCATCGGCTATGACGGATGATTGCAGAGGCTGGTTTTGGTGTCGTTTTTTTTTTTTCATTTTCATTATTAACACCACATTTACCACGTGGGATTGTTTATTGTGCAGTCAAATCCCACAGCAGGGGACGCCTTTCGAAACGGTTGTGATTGATTCCCCCGTTCTCGAAATCAGCAGTCGAGCGCCCTTACCATTGAAACACCGCGACAGAGGTTTAAAAGCAAAAAAAAAAAAAAAAAAAAAAGTACTCACACAACTCTATTGTGCATACAGAGGGCACAGTAGGCATAGAGTGGTCTGTTCAAACTGCCTTCTGCTATATGAAGCAGTCTGCGGTGGCGTGTTTTAGTAGCTGCGGTATTCCAAACAGAAACGGGAATATGCGATTTCTGAGCGTTTGCATTACCTTTTATTGACGGCAACGACCTGTTTTGCTTTGACACGGCGGTAACTACAGTACCACTTCGTTTGAGACATTGCATGTCAAAGGATCTCAAGCGCCGAAGACCGCGATGGATGATGTGCTTATCCAAGCATGACATGCTCGATACGGACAGGTATATTTTTTTTTTTAATGAAGCGTGGGGTTATAGACTGTTCATATTTATTTTGCAAGAGGCATATAGGTAAGCAAAAGCTCACAGGAACCGCGAAACAAACAAAAACACTCTTGTACACGCCGCATGCGCGCGCGTAAATCACTGCGGGCTGACACGCGACGCGAATACGCATCCACATTGAGTAGGTTTCGCCGCTGAGCCGCCAGGTGACGACTCTGCTCGATCTCGAGGCCATGATGTCAGTGCACGCTAAAGAACCCCAGGTGGTCAAAATTTCTGAAGCCCTCCACTATGACGTCAATCATAGCCTAAATCGCTCTGGGCGGGATATATATCCCGCCAGGGTGGCGCAGTGGCTAGGGCGCTGGACTACTGTGCCCAAGGATGCGGGATCGAATCCCGGCGGCAGCTTTTCGATGGAGGCGAAAGGCGAGGCGCCTGTGTACTGTGCTATGTCAGTGCACGTTAAAGCACCCCACGTGGTCAAAATTTCCGGAGTCCTCTACTAATCGCCAAATGCAATTTAATTACATTACTAATTACTTTTCTCAAATAGTAATAACATTGCATTACAATTACTTCAGCAGAGTAATTGCCTTTAAATTATTTTCTGCGTTCATCCACACAAAAAGTAATTAAATCTAGTAAACAAAGCAGCAACCTCTCTCCAGACGTGACGCATACATTATTTGCCTTCTTGCCAAATTCAGTCCCAGTCCCTCCCTCTTTCCAACAGTACGCGCTGTCACAAAGATTAGACACTTGCCGGCTACAAATTAACCAAAACAGAAGCGCGGTCGAACGCTCGTCGCTTTCTTTGCCCTCAGGACAAAAACGAGAGCGGCGAATCCACCGGCTTGCTGATCCGGAGCTGTCTCCACCCTTTGAAGAGCTTTCCTCACCCCCCTCGAATCATACAGGTTATCTATTCAGGCGAAAGCCTTTAACCGCTCATACTAGCGGTGACCGTCCGTCCGTTACATCCAAAGGCTGGAAGAAAAACAAGTAAAAGGAAAAGAAGAACCGCTGGTGGTGATAACATCAAGGATGCCGGCACATAAACCTAGGGATGGGTCGGTCCGGAGCGAGCCGGATCTCCGGAGCCGCTCCTTTCAAAGAGCGGGTGAGCCATTTGGCTCCGCAAAGTCGGAGCCGGATCCGCAGGAGCCGTCGGATCCGGAGCGGTCGGAGCCATCGGAGCGATCTGATCTTTCGTTGCTGGTTGTATCTGGTTGTGTCGTTCAGTGAGCCTTTCCGTCACAGGCGGGTGCGACTTCCGCACCATCTATTAGCGATGCGAGAAAGCAACCTCCTGCCCTTTTTCGCAAGATTCGCAATAATGTCCTCGTCCTCGGCTGTCTTTTGAGCGGATTGCGCCGTTCTTTTGGAGAGCGAGTGAGGTGGTTCTTTTGCTTTTGTTCTATGGATGGAGATCTGTTAGATGGCTGGAACGGCGGTTTATTTGAAAAGCCGGTTCTCTCTCGTTCAGTGAATCTTGTCTGTCGGAGCCGGGTGAGATCTTTCAAAACGCAAAGCGAAAAAGCAATTATACCGCCCTTCCTTGTCAGTGTCAGAACCAACCCATTACCTTCGGACCTTCCCGCGGGTACCGCAGCCGCACTGCCGCTGGTACCCGTACTTTTCTTCTGTCTTGCAGTTTTGTGGTTTCGTTCCATGCCGACGAGTGGGGACCGGTACTTGTACTCTTCCGCTGTGTTAAGTGGTTCGCGGCAATCCCTTTGGCACTGTATGCACGATGCCACTAAAGGGGGGAGAGGGGGGAGTAAAGAAGCCTAATTGGCAAAGAATGGTGTCATTCATTACCATGCTGCTGTTCGAACAATGTCTCACGACACTCATGGGTCGTGCAATGTTCGGTGGTGCAACACCACCATTTGAAGACGAAGTCTTTCGTGCTTCAAGACAATCGAACATGCAGTTTACTTTTTTGATGAAATAGCACGTAGGACGAGGACAAGGGACACAGAGAGCACTGACTACAACTATTATACATCTGATCGAAAGAGAAGTGAAACAAGTCAGTAGGTGGTAAGAAGAGGGAAAACATGACCATATGCCCGTCGCGCTCGTCGTACAACCGCCCTTCGCGTCTAACACAAAGGAGCATCGCACCGACAGAAACACGACAGTTGCCGTTCTGCCATGCAATGCCTCCTTACTGACGGCGTGCAAACAAGGCGATGCGCCGAGAAGCCAGCGTGCCGAAGCGCAGTGGGAAAAAGAGAGAGAGAGAAAAAAAATGCGAGCCAGCGTTTGTCCTCTAAGATTTTTGTCGGGACGAATGTAATAGACCTAATTCTGGAGAAATAATAATACTATAAGAACGCGTAAAAAAATAAGGCCCACGTGTCCGTCACGACATTAAAGGTACAGCTACAGGAGAAAAGCAGAGCGACATGGTCCGAATGTTCCGCGTTCTTTCGTAGCACTTCCTCAATCGTCTCAACAGGCAGAAACCGCAATCACAACCGCAGGCAGAAACTGATACTAAATGCCACCGCTTGCTATGTCACGTGAGGGCCAAAATTGATTTCACTATTTATTACTATTACTATTAATATAATATATATATATAATATATATATATATATATATATATATATATATATATATATATATATATATATATATATATATATATATATATATATATAAGATCCCCCCCGGAGTGCCTCTACAGACGTAAGTGAGCCAGTGAGCCGTTCAAGTGAGCGGCTCACTTTAGTGAGCGGAGCCGCTCCGATCCGCTCACTAGAGTGAGCTGTATTTCCCCATCTCTACATAAACCTGCCGCGTCAGGACCAATCAGCTTGTGCGCCCCCCACCCGCCCACGCGCGGTAGAGGGTCGCGGTGGCGGATCACGGTAAACTAAAGCTGCGCATAGCAACAGTGACGTCACTTGCACCAGAAGGCGGGGCGAGTACTCCATAGAGAAAGAGATTGGTAAAGAGCGGACACTCGGCGAAAACTGGCCCCAAGAAATGACGCGCGACTTGTTGCGCTGCCGTCGATTGATGGATGGCAGCACCAGCGCAGACATGCGCTGACGCGCGCGACGGCACTTGCTGCAGCGGTGGCCCGCCGGAGCAGACGACAGAGTGTTGTTGAAGGGAGCGAGCGGTTGTCTGCTCGTGGCTCGCCGCGCCTGTGCGGCACAGGCCGCATATTTTTCATCTCTCGTGGGCTGCTACGCGGAACGACGTCAAGGTGAGCAACGTTTCTTGCTTAACTACGCTGCATTTGAAGCAGTTTACCATGAGCACGCCGGCCAGTGCCAATTATGTTTCGCAGCTCGTGAACAGGCGCGCCGGCTGTTCAGGCATAGAGAAGTTAAGGCGCAGTTCGTTACGCTCCGGCAGTTTCTAACCGCGGCGAGGTTTAATATGTTGTGTTCCAGCGAAACTGAGCTGCATTTCGAACAGTTTATCTCAGCACGCTAGACAAAGTGGCATGTGAAGGCACCAAGGCCCGCCGTTGCGCCAACATGGCGTATTAGCCGGCCGGTGCGGCCAGGCCTGACGCGGTTTGCCGAACGGCTAGTTTTCCTAAATGTCGCGTTTAACAGGGCAACGGTAAGGTGAGAAATGTTGCATTCTTGACTTTCTTGTCAAACTGCGCAGTATTTCAGGCAGTTTAGCTCAGCACGGTGGCGACTGCACTTCACAAAGTCGCGCGTGGAGGGCAAGCTAACGGGCATGACAAGGCGTGCTGGCAGCGGTGACGTGACATGGCGTGAGGCTGTTTTGCGTGGTGTTGCGTTTAACAGGGCAACCGCAAGGTGAGAAATGTTTCATTTTTGTCAAATTGCGAGGCATTTCGAGCAGTTTAGCTCAGCACGGCGGTCTGCGCTTCACAAAGTTGCGTATATGAAGGGCAAGTCAACATGGCGTGCTCGCCGGCGGCGCTGAGGCCAGGCCGCGGTTTTGCGAACGGCTAGTTTTGCGTGGTGTCGCAATGCATTTAACGGGACAACGTTAAAGTGAGAAATGTTTTTTTATGCTGCAAGCTTCATTGCTTCAGCTGTTCAGTGCTTTGGAGGAATATTAGTTTAGTGGCTGTTATTTCACTTACTGTAGAAATGCATTTTCAGATAGGTTCGGTTAGCCTGCATTTCCTGACCTCTACGTTGCAAAAGTAGCCTTTGTATCAATTTTACGAATGACAACTTTCCTGTTCTGGACCATAAATGCTGCTAATAAACCTTGAGTATGCACCCACATGCACAGATGTGTGCGCGGTGCAGTGGCCTTACATTTCATTGCAACCTTCTGCATCATGTTCATTCATTTTCCAACAGCACTGCATGGACCCACGGACTGCAGCCGAAGCACAGTAGATGCGACGAGTGGTGTGGCCTTTCCCCAAGCGTCAGTACTCCACTCTGCCCTGAACAATGCACGTTACCCTTGCTAAGGTAGCCGCGACTGGCACTGTGTAGTTTATGTATGCTTGTTTTGTTATATATTTGCCATAATTCGGTAATCAACTTAATGCTATTTTTTGTCTACCTAATTGCTGTTCCTCGCCTTGTGTATTTTTATTTTCTGTACTGTGCACATCGCCTAATATGTGCCAAGTTTTGTCAATGCATCCGTCTACATCTGTTGCATCTCTTATGTGTTTTATATGCCGCAAAATAAATGCTCACTTCACAAAGCACTTGGCGTATTTTCTGCAATACTGTTTTGCAACGGCTGTGGCGCAGCTGCGTCGATGGCCAGTTTAAGGAACTAGGAATCTATTTTTCATGTTTTTATGGATGCTGAAAATATAGAAACACTAGCAGACCATGTAAAACCAATATAATGCGCCAAAAGGGCAGGGCGCAGCGCATGCTAGCATTCAAATCGCGCACCTTTCAGCAAGACCGGAAGTAGTTGCCGCCGGCCGCTTGGTGCGCTACAGTCAAATGGGCCGCTAGGCCTGGCTGGGCCCTATGGGAGTGTCCGCTCTTTACCAATCTCTTTCTCTACGAGTACTCGCAGCGACGGCGCTCCTTCAGACGTGTGGTTGCAGTAGAGTGAATCGGATGGCTCCCAAGTGGCCCAATGATTCCGCACAAAGCGGTTCAGATAAGCGCAGGAAGGCGGATTCCTCCAACACCGAACGGCGGAAGATCAATGAAAGAATGCGTCAACGGCGGCTCCAGGCTTCTCCTGAGAGATGCGGAACGAAAGCGTTTGCGACGGCGCAATGCTTTGCCTGGGATGAAAGCAAGGGAGGCAGAAAGGAAGTACCAATAGCGACTAATTGGCAGACGAAGTGGCGCCGCAAAGGCTTTCGCCTAGTGCACTTTAAGCTGGCAAAGTGCCCCCACAGTTCTTCCGTGGTTCCAGGAATCGACCTCTGTTCCTTTCGCTGAATAATGTTCACGCCATTGACTTTTTCGCCTCTGTCACCACTCCTTCACACCGCGGCCACGAGTGTAACAAAGTCTACTTTGCCTTAGCCAACGCAACAGGGAGTGCCGCTGCGAACTCCTAACTACAGAGGGTATTCACTGACGCGCTGTGCGCGGTGCATTGTGGGTAATTGAGGCATAGTCGGCCATTTTTGTGTACACGGAACGAACACGGCAAGCAGTGGCACCCGCAGCTATATATTGTTTATTGAGCTATCGTATACTGTAATAGACGCGTGCACAGTGTGAACAACGGAAGCTGAAGAGCTGCGCGAAAGAAATCGGCATTTTAAGGTTCCGGAAGTACATACGAACAACTCCACCCGAACGAAACAATTCCCAGAGATGCGACGCCACGTATGGCTGGCACGGCACAACCGCACAATTATCATGGAATATGAGAAATGTATGACAAAATGGGCTGGACTGGAATCTTCCGGATGCGCCCTATAGCAGCCAGCTCTTGTCACTATCTGTGCACGACTGTTCTTCACGCACTCGGAAGACGCATTCCCGGTAAAAGAGTAGCGCGGCAATGTATCGCTTGCAGTCATGCGCATGCATTCAGCGCGCCGCCAACACCTCCTAGTCGTGTTTTGCTGCAATAAAATCCTTCAAAGAGGGCTCGCTAAACTTTGTGTTTGCCGTACTTGCTTCATTCGAACAGAAGTCGGATGTTCGCGTCGTCTGAGTCGGCTGCTAATTAAAGCAGCTCGCATGCAGATTCGGCGAAGAAACGTAGGCGGGCAGAGTTGTTTTGCAGAAGGTTTGAAGAACTTTATAAACAAATTTATCTCTAGTAACAAATCAAGTTTAGCTTGGACAAAACTGCGCTGTATTTCAAGAGTTTTGTTGCAAAAGGTTATTTCGAGCCCGCAAGGCAACGATGTGGCGCTACCGGTGTCATCTCTGTGGCGCGTGGCAGCGGTTTCTTTTGCTTTCTTACCGCCATAGACGATGCAAACATCCGACTTCTGATCGATTGAGGCAAGTACACCAAACAAGATTTGTATAAAAGATACTGACTACCAAACGCCATTTCTATGCAGAATATCAGCTACAAAAACTCAGCGGTTTGGTTGGTATAAACGTTGGACGGCACGCACGTAATTGCACAAAGAGCGAGTTCGTCTGCTTCAACCGCGGCTCTTAACCCAGCCGCTTGTAACGTAGTTGCGTTCTTCGAGTGGTCAGTAGGCTTGCGATTGGTTTCTTGTGACGAAGCTCGTCCGTAGGACATATAATTCATGAATGTCGCACATATTTATGCGTGGGCACAGGCCGACGCTTACCGTGAAGTTGCGCATATCGACTGCACACGGGTTGGTACCAAAGTTTTATTTCGTACAGGTCTCTGTCCTCATCGCGCCCACTTTGCTGATAAATCGAACGGTCACTAATGATACCGATTGAGTTTTCATAACAACGGTGCTGGCATGAGGCAGAGTGACAGAGCAAACGGACGCGCACGAACAGCTAAACTAACCACCGCCCCGCGTACTACTAGGTTTTCCCTCTGAATTTAATCCTAGCGCCAGCGGAAAAACTGAGCGCCGACTGATATAATCTAAGCGCCATGTAATTCGAATACAAAGCATTTAATCATAGCGCCAGCATATTTAATCCAAGCGCCAACTCGGATAATGTCCGCGCCAACCAATTTAATCCGAGTGCCAACGCAATTAATACAAGCGCCAGCGAATTTAATCCGGGTGCCAACAAATTTAATCCACATGTGAAAAACGAATGTGGTGGAGGGCTCCAAAGCATGAAACATAAATTCCAGAAATAAATAGAAATTGAGATCATATTCCAGACCATGCGACGAAAGCGAAGCGTTAGCTTATGGGATGACTTTCGTCAATATCATGACAAACTCACAATTTCGGCACTGAAATACTGAAGGGTCCCAGAGCTGTGGCTTACTGGCTCTATATTCCAAAAAGACAATTTATCCCACAAATGTGCGCACTGCTGATTACAAAATATATACAGAATTAAAATGTCTTCGATGAAACGCAATTATTTTATCACACAATTAAAAAATGTTTTAATCAACCGTATCTAATTTAGCTATATGTAATTTCATCAGCCAAACATTACACAGCCAATGCCAAAAAGTTCCAAAGCAGACGGCAAGTTTTCCGCCTCCGTTTACTCGGTGCCGAATTGTCTGTTTTTGCGCTATGCTAGGAGAATGGATGAAAGCACAGACACGTGAATTCACTATTAGAAATAGGTGTACTTTCTTTTGCAAGAAATAGAAATGTTTTCTCAAGAGCATAAAACAAAAACTGCTAGAAACGCAGAAGACAAGAGATTTCAAAGCAGGCGGCAATCTTTGCGCCTCCATTGTGTGTGCCGCGTTGTCGTCTGCATTTGCACGACGGAGTAGAGCCGGACGGTGGTGGTGCGTACTCGTATATTATAGGCAGGTGGTAGTCTGCGTGTTTTCATTAATTTTGCATGAACTTTAACACGCATTATTTGCTTCCATGGAAGCTGATGAGCAACCCGACCTCGGCGGCTGCACTTCGATGGAGGCGAAGCGAAGAGGCGTCCGTGTGCTGTGCGATGTCAGCGCACGTTAAAGATCCCCAGGTGGTCGAAATTACTCCGTAGCCCTCCACTACGGCTCCCCTTTCTCTCTTTCCACTCCCACCTTCCTCCCTTCCCTTACGGCGCGGTTCAGGTGTCCACAGAGCAAGTGTGACAGATACTGCGCCTTTCCCTTCCTGTGAACCAACCAGAACCAGGAAGCTGATGAGCAGTGCCCTGACATATCCTAATCAGGCACCGAAAACGGGGACCGCCGTTCAAGCCTCCAGGTGCACAAAAAAGAAAGAACAGCAAAGTCTCTGAGCTAGCATGACAGGGCCAGAATTCTCGAAGTGTCGAGGCGTGGAGGAGATGTGAAAAAATTGGCAGACACGCTGGGCATCAATTTAAAGACGACGAGATCCATTGCAGCGAGCGATAGAGAAGCGTTGAAGAAAGGCAGAACATTGAAGAAATTCGGAAATGAGGTAGTAACAGCTCTAAAGAACATTGTGGCTAACAACCCTGCTTTCACGCTAAAGCAAATAAAGCAAGTAATGGAAGAATTGCCGGGAATAGCCATCAGCACAAGTAGCATTGATCGCCTACTGGATTCGCATGGTTACGCTATGAAGTTGATGACTCAGAGGCCGATTGACCGTAACAGAGACGTGAAACGCAGCCGCGAAACATACGCGCAATGGTTGCAGTGTGAAGGAACTCACTTGTGCAGGTTTTACATCGATGAGACCAACTATAACATATGGCGTTCAAGGAGCTTCGGCCGTGCAGTGAAGGGACAGCCTGCGGTGCAGATGACGACGTGCACCAAAGGAGCAAACCTTAACATTCTCGCCTGCATGTCCGCAAATGGTGTCATTCATTGGACGGCCGTAGACAAGGTTCACTGGGTCGTTTTCAATGAATTTTTGAGCGACATATCAGCCCGTGTCGAAAGTGAAGAACCTGGTTCTGAAGCGGTTTTTATTTTTGACAACGCTCCAGCTCATAGTCGTGCGGAACAGGCAAGCCTGGCCAGGCAGACGCATTCGATCAAGCGGCTGCCTTCTTACAGCCCGCTTTTCAACCCTATAGGGGAAGTCTTTTCGATGTTCAAGTCGGAAGTCAAAGCTTTCCTCAGCGAGCGGAGAGACCTGGTGCTAATCATTATCATCATCAGCCTGATTATACCCACTGCAGGGCGAAGGCCTCTCCCATATTTCTCCACTTAACCCGGTTCTGCGCTAGCTGCATCCACTTGACCCCTGCGAACTTCTTAATCTCATCCGAACTTCTAATCACTCCTCCCGGAATGACTAAAAAGGACTATCGGCGCAGTTTGTTGCTCGACGCTGCCCGACACTCTATTCAGCAAATACAAAGGGTAGAGTGCGTTGCTTTTGACCGCCATAACTTTTTTATATGGGCAGCTTTGCATGAAGACTATATGTAAAACGTTCCGAGTTATACTTAGACCTGCCTAATGTTGCCTCGAAAATAAAATTGCATTTTAGTCTGCTACTTATGTGCTTGTACGTGCTTAGTTTGTTGGCAACCTACGATTGCCGTCCAGGCAAATTAAGTACTGCTGCTAAGGTGACCATAGTGAGAAGCCAGTAGCTATTCCTGGCCTCGGTTGTAAGCTCCGCTGTACATAGTTTCATTCACTCTACCGTGTCGCGGTCAGAGTGAAAGCAGGGGCGCGCTCTCTCTTTCCGTGGAACCTACTGTGCGTTACACTGATCCTTTTCTGCTAGCGGTGTTAAATCATGATTAGAAACACTAATACATTTCTGCACTGGTTGCATTTTCATAAAAACAGCCGGCTGTTGTGTGAAGGCCGCAGTTGCCATCAGCATGCAGATTCAGTGTGTAAGACAACCTATGATAAGCAGTGCTTAACCAAACAATTAGAAGATGACAGGTATATTTATTCACTTGCCATGCGTCTAAGCTAAAAGCTGCAAGAGACGTGTCACAAACCCCTTTTTGTTTTTCAGCTGCACATATGGCTCTTGGTTGCTGCAAAAATACAGGAACAAAGAGAAATAGTGCATGCAGATGTGACGCTTACTCGTCGCATGGTCTGGAATGTGATCTCAATTACTATTTATTTCTGGAATTCATGTTTTGTGCTTTGAAGCCCTCCACCACATTCATTTTCCACATGTGGATTAAATTGGTTAGCACCCGGATTAAATTCGCTGGCGCTTGTATTAATTGCGTTGGCACTCAGATTAAATTGGTTGGCGCGGACATTATTCGAGTTGGCGCTTGGATTAAATATGTTGGCGCTATGATTAAATGCTTGGCATTCGAATTAAATTACATGGCGCTTAGATTATATCAGTCGGCGCTCAGATTATTTCCGCTGGCGCTAGGAATAAATTCAGAGGGAAAACCTGTAGTACTAGTCAAAACAGGACGCAAAGATGGCGTCGGCTGCATACTGATGTCAGCTGTAACGTCATGTGAATACCTCCTATAGTTTTCAAATCCGGACGTCTTCCAACATCTGTCCCTTCGACCGCCTCTTGACCCCTTCAATTTCGCTGCTAGGAGAATGTTGCGACCACGGTGCTAGAAGTACTGTGGTTTTGATTATTCATATGATATCGCAGTAAGTGATCTGGCTACACAGGACATCTGAGGCCTCAGAGGCAGTTCTACTCAGTTCTATTTTTGCCGATCCGTTACACTGACCCAGGCTTGTCGCGTGCCGCTCCTGCTTTCGCGGCACTCAATTGTGTAGCCTACTAAAATAGCAGTAATTTAATTGAAAAGGAGCTAATTACTTTTACAGCTAACTACTGCCCTAAAATAATATTACATTACTAAATTACCAGATCAAAAAAGTAATTCATTACATTACAAATTACCGAGAAAAGTCAATTACTGCCATGTCTGAAGCTGGCTTTCACAGGGCAGGGAAAGGTCGCGCGGTTGCCATGGCGAGGCCCATCCGACGAGCCTGCCGTCGGCTCGTCTGCTGCGAACACTGGCCATGGACGACGACAGCGGAATGGCACCACCGCATCTCTATCGTGAGAAAAGCCAAGACGACCTCGCTATGAACGAAGGTAAATCATCTTCAGAACACGAACTTGGGAATTGGATCTTGTACCAAGAAAAAATGAAGGCCAGGGCGACGCCGCTACCGCTGACTGAGTTGCAAACAATCGTCGTCAGAACGCAGCATGACCTCGACCCCTACGAGCTCAAGCTCCATCACATCTCTGTCGCCATTAGGCAAGAAGCCTACCTAGCATCCCACGAGACTCAAGTCAAGGACTGTCCATCCATATCAAGGCACGCAATAACATCACTGTTGTGAAGACCCCGCGTCCTTCAGCAGCGGCGAAAGTTGCTACTATGACCCACCTTCCCTTCGGAAAGTTTAGGCACAAGATCACGGCAACATCACCGCGTCCGCAAACTCCTGCAAAGGAGTTTTTTCATGGACTTCCCTCCAGACCAACTAATGAGCAATTTGGAGACTGGCCCAACCATCCTGGCAGCATACATGATGGGGCGCTCAGAAACAGCCATCACATTTGGAACGAACAGTCCCAAGGACTGTGCTCTACTTTAGGGCCATGTTCCGATCCTGTCCGATGCAGTTTTGCTCACTGTGCCTCAAATAAGATCACAGAGCTGATAACTGCCCCACAGAAACCATGATCCTTCAATGCCAGAAATGCATGAAGCAATTGTAAAGACCTGAAAAAGAACAGCTCTCTCTACTGTGCCTTCAATGCGGTGGAGAGCATGAAACAAACGACCCCGCCTGCCCTGTCAAAAAAGCGTAAAGACCAATGGGAAACAAAGAAAGCTTATCTCTAGAGACTTCGGATGAGAGATTTTGAGAGTGCAATGATCCAAGAGTCATCTAAACAAGGATTGTCCGAGAGACGCAATAACTTCAGCAAGCCTAAACAGTTACAGGGCGCTCCCAATTTCGTACAGCCTGTCACCACTCGCAGCAAAAGCTACCAAGAGCCACCCCCAGTTCCCATTCGCAACGAGCTACCCCATCGAGCATCGCCCTAAACAAGATGGGCAGCATTTCATGCAACGAGCATCTGGCACTCCAACCTACGAAGAACCAGCCAGCATGATAGGAACGGGATCTAGCACGCGCTCAAAACCCATCACCAATGCAGCGACGTCAGGGTTAGCCCCCAGCTACCCACCGTACTGCATCGCAACCGCTCCCCCACCATCCGGACATCAGCAACACAGCTGTCTAAGCAGCAGGCACGCACCCTCACGCTCAAGATCTAACCACCACGCCACAGAAAGGATCAAGAGAAGTTCAAGCAGCTGCAAACCCACCGGCCCCTCCCCGTCGGCAACATACCGAAGAGGTGAGCCAGTCGAGCAGTTTCGCTTCACAACCCCTAACAGTCCTTCCCACAAATCCGGCGGCCAAAGTTGCTCCCTTAACGTATGGCCCAACCCCTGAGTGCCCTGCTCCAAACTCTCTCAATGAACAACAGTTTTTAACATTCGAAGAATTTCACCGTCAGCTCAAAATGCAATTCGAGCAGTTCGGGCAGTTCGAGCAGTTCAGTTCAGTCAGTCAGATTAACATCCAATATGTAGACATAAGTTTAAACCACATGCAAGGTCAACTACAGCAACACCGCCAGGAAATGCGGCAGCACCACTAGGAAACGCAGCATCAATTTCAACAGATGCAAACGATGCTTCAATACCAGATTACTGAGGCAGTAGCAGTCTTCACTCAGGCACTTAAACACATGCTACTCCCACTGCTACGGAGTCCGCTCGCGAAGCCCGCAGAATGCACCCATACGCCTCCGTTCCGTGCACGGAACACACGCACAGCGAAGATGGCACACAATAAAAAGATGCGCTGGTCAGCCACCTCCAGCATCACAGTCTGGCAACGGAACTGCCGCAGCTTCAGATGAAAAAAAAGGCATCACTGCGATTCTACATTCAGAACCACGCAACTAGTCCTGATGTCATAGCCCTTCAGGAAACAGGCGCCTCCACCTTGATTGCATACAATACCATCTCGCTATCTGCACGCACTGCGATGCTCGCCAAAAACACTCACGGCCATCGACCATACACTCAGCAACCAAATCATTGCGCACACGCCCACTGAAATCCTCCAGCATACACCAGACGCCCCGAGCCTCTTCAAAGTGAACGTTTACCACGCACCTCAAGCCACATGACACAGCTTCCTCACATTCCTGGCCGACATCAAACGCATACCTGGGTCACACACACACTAATAGTAGATGATTTCAACAGTGCACAAACAACCTGGGGATACCTTAAATATATGCCCAAGGGCACACACCTGTACATCTTCATACAACTCCTTCACCCTTATCACGGACCCCAATGCCCCTACCCGAATCGGCACTAGGAACTAACACCACCAGAGACACCACCCCAGACCTTACACTCACCAAAATCCATTTCTCTCTTTCCTGCAACGTAATACCAGACCCACTGGGCAGCGACTATTACATTATTCAAACTAAACTGCAACATGACGCCAAACAGTTCACATCCACGACCAAGCATCTCGCAAACTGGAACAAAATTCCGTGAGCAATTAGCGGCAGCCATTTCCGAAGACAGCGATCTCCCAAACCTGGATGGATAAGTTCCAGTTTGCACTCAAACGCACCACTAAACACATCCAAAACACTTTGCAAGCACTCGAAATTGATCCTCACATTCTGCATCTCTGGGAGGCAAGGCGAAGCCTCATTAAATATACGCCTATTAAATATAGATAAAATAGATATAGATAGATAGCCTCAATTAATATAGAGAGAAACGACACAATAGAAAACTTCGCCTCCGGATCGCACACGTTCCCACCGACTCCAGTACACAGCTAATTTGGCTAACTCCAACTGGCGAAACCTCTGCAACAGCCTTCAGGGCACTTTAGACCAACGAAAAACTTGGAATGTCCTCCGAACTCTACTGGACCATGTAGGGAACGATCTTCCATTGTTCCCTTTAAGGTCGACTTTCCACTGCAGTCGTTACTTTAGTTATCACGAGATGGCACCAGCAGCACTGCAGCACGAGCACCACCCATGGCGTCACTGCCCACACGGGAAGGTCAGGGAGCTTCGGCATTGGGAAATCGACACGAGCAGATGCATCCTCGTGGGACTACGAAGTTGCCAGCGAGGCAAAGCCTCGTGGGTCTTTTCCCACCTGCTTGCTCCGTCCGGCCTCGGAGCTTATCTCCTGCCCTAGCGTTAACGAACATTCGCCCGTAACCTTGCTGGTGAGTAGGACGACCTAGATTCATTAGCGTGTTTTATTGCTAGTTGGCGTTATTTCAGCAATAAATGCCAGTTATCAGCATATGTTGTATCTTTGTTCCCAAGAGCACGTGGTCGGCGGTTTGAACTGCCAGCTGCGAGAAACCGGCAAAATGCATTTATTCTCCTATTAAAACCCCCCCCCTCACCAAACAAGACAACCATCAACATGCACCGCATCACTCACAATGCAGCACAAGGCAGACATCCTCCAATACCTCACACAGAGATATATTTCACCCCCTCCTATCCCTTTCTCGTCCCCATCCCCATTCCCCACCTAACCCGAAGCTGGATGAGGACATAACCACCGCAGAGGTATAGGCCACCCTCACTCACATCATTCGTAGCACCACACCCAGGCCTGACCAAATTACATACTAGCTCCTTCGAAACCTTGATGATATGTCCCTCTCACAACTTACAGCATGCTACAACCAACACTGGAGGGAGGGAACTTTACTGGCATCTTGGCCACACTTCATTTCCAAGCCCGGAAACCCCTTTCCTTAGACAACCTACGTCCCATCTCTCTAACAAGCTGTCTCAGAAAACTCTATGAACATCAACCTGAACTCGAATCTACTGCCTTTCTGCTCAGACTCAATTTGGCTTCCACCCACATCTCTGTACCTAAGACATTCTACTACACCTGGGAGAGGCCGTCCTCAACAGCACCATCCATAAACAGGCCACACGGGCGATACTTGCTCTTGATATACCATGCACAAATGGCATTTGAAATCAGCCATGACCACATTCTGTCTACCCTTGCCACAACTAAATTCTGATTAGGCATCTGGCACTACGTTGAGGCCTTCCTATCCAAACGGCCTTCCTATGCACGGCCCAAATCACACTCTGTTCCTACACCTCTCCGACCATCCACTTAGCCAACCGAGGCACACCGCAGGGTTCGGTCTTCGCACCCATCCTCTTTAACAATGCTCTAACTCTCTCAGCACGGATACTCGAAAATTTACTCGATCTTCAACAAGCCATATATGCAGACATCGCCCTCTGGACTAGGAAGGGCTGCCCTGGCCGAGTTCAACATACTCTGCAACTCGCTACGGATGCCTTCCAGATATACACACAGGCTGCAGGTCTCTCATATGCATCGCAGAAATCTGATCTCATCATCAAACCTCCCCCACAAGCCCCAACCATCACCGAACTCCTCAGCAACGATCCGATCCCTACAATACGACGACTCCGAATGTTGGGTCTACACATTCAACAGGACACAAGAGCAGCCCACACCAAACACCTCTTGCAGAGCCAGCTCCCACATCCCATCCGCCGCAATCACGACCTCAAAAAAAAAAAGGACGCTTCAAGGCTCGTAGACACCGTCATCGTTAGCCAACTAGTCTACCACCTCCCCACCACCACCTCACCAAAACCCAGCTCACCAAATGCCCTACACCGCTCAGCCATTAAAGCAGCCCTCCATTTACCTCGTCATACCAGTACAATCCAGCTTCTTCAATGGGGCGCACACAGCAATGTTGAGGAAATCACAGAGGCGCACCTCTCCAGCCAACAACGCAGACTCCGCACAACATCTATACAGACACTCATCTCTTGGGCTTAATGGGCTACAATGCCCCTGAACTCCTGATCCCTTACTTCACACTCAAACACCCATCCCCCCGCATCTGCGGAGCCTACTAGAACTCAAACCGTTCCCTTGAATCAGCACCGCCGTGTTCACAGACATTCGCAGGTCAGATTCAATGCCCCCTCCATCCAATGCGAAGCACCCTCTCACACTCGTCCGCTCGAATACTGTCAACGCTACTGATCATCCTCAATCCCATCACTATCACATGGGTACCTCGCATAACTATACCCCGGAAACGAGCTAATGCGTTTGTCCAAGAACTGAGCTTCTGGGTGCCGGCAGATGGCCTCCCCATCCTTTCAGTATGCACCCTTGTTGAACATCTTGGCTACAATACGATTGTCTACGACTACCGTCGCTGCCACGTCACGTACCCGCCACCACATCACACACACAATCACACCGAAAGCACGTACTGGCGACAACTGGACCCGCATTCAGAGTTTGCATCGTTATCGAAGTGTCGCTGTCTCACGTGACCTCAAGGCATCTGATTGGTCGAAATGCCGGAACCGGAGGTTAACCCCTTCACCGTTTTGTTATATCAACAAATTTTTAACAAAACTGCTTATTTTTTTTATTCCTGATTTCGGTTATTATTGCAATAAAAAGCATGCATTCGAACTTTAAAAAATTTTTCAGGCAAATACGAAGTCAAATTAGCATACTGAACTTTATTATTTCTCACAATACGGAAGAACTGCTCAGCACAAAGTCATCACTATCGTCCTCGCTCCCTGAAACAATGTACACTTCAGTGTCTGAATCACCATCGTTCGAAGAAGATGACGAAGAAAAGCGTCGTTTCCGAGAAGACAGGCCAGCAATACACGCGTCGCCTCCGCCGGATGCCATTTTTAAAACCCATGTTGCCATACGAAAAAGAAGTTTATGTGGTAGAAAAAAACCAAATTATCAGGTCAGTGCTGCCATCTGTCGAGCAAAATGCCACAAACGAGCGCTGCTCGTCCGAAACGCTGAAGAAAAGAACCTATTCAGCGAGGACGAGCTATAGTCGTCCAAAACGGTTTGGGGACGGCTTGGCAAGGACGAGCGCAGCTCGTCCGAAACAGTTAAGGGGTTAAGCATGACTTGAACCTTTAGAGCGAAAGCTGTATATTGCAGCGATAGTCTCTGTAACACTGCCTTTTCAATCCGCGGTTTTTCATAATTTTTCATCACGTTTTAGGGAAAGAAAGGCCATACTTTTCAGTGAATACCTACACCTAACCAAGTCAAGGCCATGTTTTTGTTTTCTTGTAAATTGGTTTATAAAAAGGATGGCATAGTATATGTCAGACTTGAGAGAAGGGAGAAAGGTGGGAGTGAAAGAGGTCCCGTTGTGGAGGGCTATGGAGTAATTTCGACCGCCTGGGGCCCTTTACCATGAGCTGACATCGCACAACACAGGGCTGCTTCTCTGTTTTGGGGAAAGGAAGGCACGATATACTGTTGGGTGGACACCACGGAATCGTGGACACCCACAATTATGTCAAAGGTCACTTGAAGGTCAAATTTAGTGCCACGCGAGACCAGCTCTACCTAGCGTAGTGAAGCTTTCACTTCATTCGTAAACTGGTTTATAAAAAAGGAAAGGCTAGTATCTGTCAAAGTCACTTGAAGATCAAAATATCAGACGCGAGGCGCTGCTCTAACTAGCGTAGTGAAACTTTCGCTTCAAAATTGCTGACGAACAGAATCATCATTCAGTCTGCATTCCCGCGCATCGCCCCTTTTGATTGAGCAGCGCATCTCTCAAGGAAAGAAAATTAAGGTTTCACGCGCAAACCTCTCAGCCGATAATGGTAATCGGCTCTTGCTAATTAATGCGCTAGGCCGATGAACTTGGCTCCACTAATTTTTTCATCTCTATAACTCATTATCCCCATTATCAGTGTTGAACAAAATATCACGCCAGGCTATATGAGGTGCCTTTTTTCGAAATAAGCCAAATCTAGACACTGGCACAGCCTAATTTTACTATAAGAAGCTTGTCCATCCATCTTTCCTTTAAAAATATGGTTACAGCAAAACTTGGTCTGCAACATAAAACAGCACGCAAATTCTTTACCGAACAAAAAATATCAACCAGATTTTGGTGCTAAACTGTGCTAAATCCACTAATTAAAGCATTTTTTTGTCAGCTTGAGCCTTATAGCGTGGATTGTTTTAAGCATGGTTTCATTTCTCTTCCTCTAGCTCTACCTACTTTACGATTAACTGTAGAAATGAATAGATTGATACAAGATCTGAACCAAAAAAACGATAAGGAAGAGATCATTAGCCCAGTCACCGAAAAACCAAGAATGCACCTCTCCTACACTGGCCTTTAAAGTATTTAGTTTGGAGAATTGGTATCCGCTTCCTAAACTCAGTTCTACCGATGAAATGGCAAAAGCAGAGAGGAAATGATCGGGGTGGTCTGCCGTGCTGTGTAGTCTGCCTCTACCATTTTGATACAAATCGATATTTCACGATGCAACTTTTAGGAACCTCCTATACATTCTACCTAGTTTACTTCTCTGTTGCTGAAGTGGGAACATAAAAAAAAGGAGCTTGCTATTCACATTGAATGGTATTGAAGCTCTGAAATGCCCCTGATTGTGCACATTGTACCTTCCAAACCCTTTTCTGCTTACTTTACATAACTTTCATTTTAAATCGCTTTCATAAATAGGGCTTGAATCATTACAATAGAAATAACATTTTTGGAACAAAACCGGGTCAGATTTACAGTTTCCCATCGGAAGCAGCCAAATCCAAGGTTTATACCTCTATATTGATTTAGCTATTTGCCTAATTTTTCAGTAAGTACATGGTGTCTTGGAGTTTCACTAACTTACGCACACAGTACATCACATAACCCCTTCAATAACGGTATGGTTTCCATGGATAACAAACACTCGTGTTCTTTTCACTGTCTAGGTGGACTTGGCTCATTTCTAAAAAAAAAATTGTATACTTCCTGCCGTTTACAATATTACTGTAGGTAGGTGTACCAGATAGGGCCTTTAGTTTCTGGGTTTCATTTCACTTTAAGTTTGAGTGCAAGGGTTGATGGTAAAAATCGGATTTTCATTCTTTCACTTCACTTTATTCACCTTAAAGACCACCCTGGGAGGGTATTACATAAGAGGAAGGTATCCACAGCAGTGTGGGGAAAAAAGGAACCTGAAAAAGTTGCAGTACGAGATGGGGCCAGGCAATCTGAAATGAATGTACAGTGCGGCGAGATATACAGGTTAGATGAGTAATGTAAGATATTTGATTCACAGTGCTATGGAAAAACTTATGAAGCAAACAAAGGCTTGTGATGCGGCGGCGAGTTTCGAGGCTTTCAAAAGAGAAAATATTTTTTCAGAGATGAAACGCTTATGGAATACGAATATGCAGAATGAATGAAGTGGATGGAGCGGTTTTGAACTGATTCGGGTGCATTTGTTAGGTACATTTGGTGAGTGTTCGACTAGCATACTCAAGTTTAGATCTGATAAGTGTTTTAAAAGCCAGTAGTTTAACATGCTGCAGTGCATAACAAAGATGATGTTTTAGGAAACCTAGAGATCTGTTGGCAGGTGACGATTGTGGTAATGTGTGTTCGCCAAGGAAGGTCACTGCACACGGTTAACAGACGCACTTAAATGATTGCACACTTTCTATGGGCGAGTTATCAACTGCGCAAGAAAAAATGAGGGGGTTGTGATGACGCTGAGATGAGACGAGTTTGCATCTGTTAGTGTTTAGCATCATTAACGAGATGTTGCACCATTCATCAACACGGTTAAGGTTATTCTGAAGGGTCATTACATCAGAAATGTTAGTAACAGTACAATAAATTACAGACACTGGCGAAGCGCCAAATCATTAATATATAGTATTAGGAACAAAAGTGGGCTGAGCACAGATCCCTGTGAAACCCTGGATGTTACAGGCAGAGTGCCTGAGCTGCGATTGTTAATAGAAACGATGCGAGATCGCTTAGTAAGGAATTTTTTTAACCTAGTCTAGAATATTAGGGTATAAATTTAAAAGGAGTTTAAGTAATCGGCATCTGTGAGGTACCTTGTCAAATGCCTTTACGAAGTCTAAAAATAATTCACCGGTTTGCTGGTTGAGGTCAAGGTTAGCATACAAGTCGTCGAAAGTGAAGATTGCAAATTGGGCTTCGCAGGACAGACACCTACGGAACCTGTGTTGAGCCGTATGAAGGAAGTTGTGGGAATCTAGGAAGTTAATGACAAGGGAGTAGATGACATGTTCCATGATTTCAGAAGGCACGCTGGTTAAATAGATGGGGCGATAATTTGGTGTACCTGTCTTGAACGCCTGAATGACCCTCCCCACATTTCAGTAATCCGTTAGGGTTCCTGTTGAAAGCGATTGAGAATACAACAATGAAAGATATATGGCTGAGATGTGTTTAGTGTTTTTCAGTAGTTTAGAGTTTATTTTGTCCATTCTTGATGCTGATGAAAGCTTAATTTTGTGAATATGACTTATGATGCCTTGCACAGTGATTTCAATGGGTGTCATAGCTGGTAGTGCTACAATAGGCAGGGTGGGTAATGAGGAATCAGTTTCGTATGTGAAAATGGAAACAAAAGCGCAGTTAAATATGTCAGCACATTTATCTTCAGTAACTAGAGTCCTCCACGGGCCGGCCAGAAAGCCCAGGCTCGGCCCAGGACAATTGCTGTTTTGCCGGGCCCGGGCCGGGCTGGGGCTTCTTTCGGAAATGAAGGAATACCGGCGCTAAAATTGTTCACGTGGTTTATGAATAAACCACTACTGGTTCATTTGTGAACGCCGAATGAGAGAAAGCTCATTTGTAGACAGAGTTTAATCAGTGGCACTCACTGGTTTGTCCAAGTAACCCTGGGCGGGCACGCCTGGCAGTGTTTGATACAAGCGAAAAAGTTAAGAAGTGCAAAACCCTGCAGCGCTCTCTATTACAGTGCAGGTCCTATGAGATGCTGCAACGCATAAAACACAGCTTGTTTGCACGAACACATGCCTAGTAATGTACACAACAACGCTAGCTTGGAATTTTTTAGCGATATGTGAGCACACTTCGTTGGATCTAGCAGAAGGAGCTCTTGTGTCTTCTCAGTGTTGTGTTACCATTAACGACTGCACATTTTTGAAGCCTCATAACAGCCACTGGAAAAGCACCATTAATTGACTGCTTGGCAGACAGCTGTCTGTTCAAAAATAGTCTTTGTCTAGCTTAGCCTCGCCACCCGACCCCCCCCCCCCCCCCCTTCTTAAAAAAAAAGAAAGAAAAAGAAACGCATCTCTAAGCTATGAGAAGCACCACTAGATAAGAATGTGCTACTTCTGGAATCTTTGGGTATTCAAACGGATATATATGCACAATGAACAGTCTTTTTGTTTTCAGTCTCCTTAGAGATTCAGAGTGCAGACATGAATTCTTTACAAAAATATGTGGATTCTTTCTTTTCCCGCCCTTGCTCATGCAGGCTCCTGTGGCATAGTTGCCTGAGACAGTCTCTCTGTGTGTGATTAAGGACTGGTCACAGCCCCCCTCACTTATAGACCTTTGCATCGGGCAAGAAGGAAGTCAAAACACCTCCTCTTTGGGCTGTTGCAAACTGGTTCCATTACCGCTTCCATTGTACTGATAAGGGAGCAATTACTCAGTGACGTCCACCCAAGCGCAGCCGTACGGCTACAAAGGAAAGCTATACAGCTTTCTCAGAAACTTCAGAGTTAAAGAAAAATTCGTCTGATCCGGAGATCGAACCCGGCACCACCGCCCTACGAAGTTTCTGAGAACCAACTATGAAGTTTCTGAGAAAGCTGTATAGCTTTCCTTTGTAGCCGTACGGCTGCGCTTGGGTGGACGTCACGGAGTAATTACTTCTTAATTAGAAATCTACTCCACCTTGGGGGATTCCCCTAAATATTTGTTCCACTGTACTGACGTCAGGCGCACACAACAGCTCAGCGAGTATTACGGAGACGCCCAGGGGGCCCTCATTGCAAAGATCTATACTTCCTCGTCAGGCCCAATTTTGCACTGACAAATGGTATGTGGAACATTGATCTTGTTTTCACCTGCTCCACAGCCATCTGCTCTTCACAAGCCTAACCACCTCTTCCCATTGCCAGGCATGGTTGGCTTTACCTCGGCAACTCACGTTGACTTTTTGGTTATCATCTGCTTGGCACAAAAGCCTATATAGAGCTCTGATCTGGCCTCAATAAAGTCCATTCACCTTGCTCTTTCAGGCATTCTTTGCTGTGTCTTTAAGACACTCCCAATCGAGGGCATTTCTTAAGAAAATTTTTAAAACTTAAAACAAAATGAACGGTCAACATGGCATCTCGTTCCACTATCCAATGTTTCAACAAGAGGGCTTATCCACTATCCAATGTTTCAACAAGAGGGCTTATCTTCCTGCCTTTGCTTTCTTGTATCCCTGTTCAGGAATTTTGTGTACTGAAAAGCGAGTGCAAGTTCCCACAGAAAAATACAAGGTATTCTTAGATATACTCAAAGTCTGTGGATCCATACAGACAACATAAGCAAAGCATAAAAAAAAATATGTACAGGCCAGGTACACTGCAGCCAGCAGTCTATCACCTAGAAAGCACAGGTGTCTTAATTCATGCTAAATAAATTCGTAAATCAACTCGCAAACTGCTTAGTACCCGAGAAAAGTTAACAAGAAACTAGTATAACGTCAAGAGAGATCACAGCTGGCTCAATTTCTGTAACTATAGTGTTCTTATTTTTCTTTTATAGTTAAAGTGCTGAAAAACCCAAACGCGAAAGATTCTGGCTGCTCCCTCTCGCAGGTAGTGACAAGAGCTGCGCAACACGTGTCAATGATCAGTTGCTAGCCGTGTCATGCGGGGAGTGTGCTCTTTCAGTAGAAATAATAGATTTCACGTGGTTTTCTAAGTTACTTTAGTTTGAACGAAAATCATGCCATTTTTTTTTGGTGGTTTTTCCCCAACTCTTTTAACCAGTACTTTTTGTTTACCTCCAGCAGTGTATAAGGATGAACGACTTAAACTAGTATTGAGATAGCAAAAGAAAAACACTGCAAGACAGTTTCATTCTAAGAGCCACGCCTGTCACTAGACGCCTGCACCTATTAAATAAATTGTGCAGAAATAATTCAACAAGTCATATTAAAAAATAATTGTCACATATGACTGCCCTACTAGCAGCCACTGGATACCGAGGATAAAAACGATGCATTTTATCTTCCCAGCAGCGCCGTGGCCCAGTTTGAAGACTGCATCCGAACAGCGATACGCCACGCCAACTGCCATCACGAGGTGGATTACCTGGTAACCCTACTGATGTCTAAGGCACGAGACATGCTGGGACACATCTACGATGCCAACTGCTGGTACGACTGTAGAACAGCCGCTGCTAGTGCGTTCTGCGCCTCAACCGGACTCATAGTGCTGGCACTGGTGGCACTTTGGGGGACATGAAGCTACCCTTGATGGCCACGGTTATTGTGCCAAAACATTGATGCAGCCTGACGAACGGGCTGCAAAGTGCATGCAGGACTTTCAGAAGTTTGTTTGCGAAGGCATTCGTTGCTCCCTACATGGTCATTGTTCCTATGCTTTTTCAGTGACCGTTTGCAAAAGCACCGCCTAGGTGGCGAGCCACCCATGCATATGCTTTCAGGGAATTCTCCAAAAGCTTGGCAGTTGCATAGCCGAACACTTACGTAAATGACCAGCTTCCAAGACACTGCTTTACTCCCCTATAACTTCTGCTTTTGCATTCCAAAAGGCGACATTTTAGTCAACACAGAGAACATCAATGCCCACTGCTTCACTGGTGAAAGTAAGCATATATATATATAATCTATTTTTCTGTACTTTATAATCAAAGGCATTCAAAAGAGATATATTTATTCATGTATGGCATCTGATCCCGTCAAGCAAATGGCTCTGGATGAAATGTCACATCTGCTCATTTCTATGTAGTACTATCATTATATAAGTATGTATTCTGACATGATGATGTCTGTTATACCCTTAAATGATTGCAGCTATTCCCAGTAGAAAAACCAATATCAAAAAGATTCTCATATTATATAGCATGTTACGTCTTCTTTCGGCGTCAGGACATGTAGGATGCTCCACCTGTAATAAAACCACAGATTGCTGCATCTCTGTCCTTGAAGCTAAAAGCAACTTAACTACTTAACACATTCCAATAGTGTTTTCTCTAAATTCAGTAACTTACGCATGTCACATGGATGGTAAATAAAAGATATTGGCAAAACATGCTCTCTGTACAATAGACAAGCTCAAAATGATATCCACCATGCCAGAGCTTACTGTACTACCCTTCTGTTTTTTTTTTTTTTTTTTTTTTCCTTCCCCAAATCTGATACAGGGACAAGGAGTGAGTGACAGCCGAGGAAAAGTTTATCTGCAGTTTACGCTTGGCTAAGTGTTGTAGTATATCATGCCTCAACTTCTTGTAGCAAATATATCCTTCAAGTTAAATTATTAGTTTTCATCAGCCTGAACACCCTGTTGCAGGATACATTGAATTCTGCAGTCATATGCATGGTGCTTGCATTCAGTGAGGCAAATGTTCTAACTCTATCCTTCCCTTTCCTCCCTCTTTCGAATATAGTCTCTCCCCCATGTAACTAGCTTGCTCAAGACATCTGAATGTTATAAATCGAACTTTTTAGTGTACTTTAAATAATATGCTCTTTTGTTTGCCTGCAGCACATGTCAATGCAGCAAAAACGTGTTACTCTGAACTTCAGAAGGCTGAAAAAAAAAAATAAAAAAAATTAAAAAAAAAACGTGAATTCCAAGTTGTCTACAAAAAAAAGGAAAAAAAAAGACAGGAGAACCCTGCCAAATAGCTTTCATACCATAGTAAATCTATTAGGGGACAAACTGAGCAGTGGACACCCTCTTTTGAGGTGAACACTGCGCAGCAATGATGACTTTCCAAGTTTCATCAAATGATTTACCACGTGCCCAGTGTTGAGGGCACTGAAACAAACTGCTACGAGATGGCAGGGCCCTTAGCGACCCCGTGCACGGTGTTGTATGAGCAGATAAAGCCTAGTTGCAGTGAAATGGTATGTGACGAGGCCAAAGTTTCAACATAGTGGGTGCAGGAGAAAACCGCACGGACAGAAATGCATACTGGACTTCTTTTAAAGATAAGAAAAGGAAGCTAAGACTGGTATGTGGGGTCTAACACTCCTTGGATCTAAATTCCAAAGCAACAGATGGCTGGCTAAGAGATGCTATAGCAGTGGGCTCTGGACGACTTTTGAAACCAGCCAGGGTTCTAACATGCACTGACGTCTTTCAGCATACAGGTTTTATCCCAGCTTGCTCCATCGAAATACAGCCGCTGCGGCCGGTTTCGATCATTCAGCCTTGAGACCAGCAGCTGAACGCCAAACCCACCAAGCCACCGTGGGCGAAAAATTGCAGCCTCTGTCATCCTCGAGAGTAGATGTAAGCATGAATTGCTTCGCAGTAATGTTGTAGCAGTACTGTCGGGAACTATTATAGATAGTGCTAACCGCATTCTTGAAGTTGTTGGGTGTTGTGTTGGGTTTTATGGCACATAGGCAACTAAGGCCATCATGTGCCAAACTCAGGGTAAAGCAGTTCTTGTTAAAAATAACTCAGAGTTTGTTTATTAGCTTTACTTCTTCTAAAAAATCAAAAATAGAAGAAATTTCGACAATGGCATTCTCTCCTAGCAAAAGACTTGGATGAAATGGAAGGTCTCGTTTATTGTGTCATGCCACACATCACAAAGAACTCCTGCCAATGACTTCCGTAAAGCACAAAACCAGCCAGAGACACACATGCTCACTAGCCAACGACATGGGCCATGGTTCCTGGACCATGTTTGCCCAAATCCGCTGAGAACGCGAGCTAAAACCATTTCACACTAATAGAAATAAAAAGTGACGTGCCAGCCAGCCTTGGAAAGGGCACACAGCACAGAATACAAGTCTATGAGACCGGGCTATTTTTCATCCTAGTGATCATAGTGGATCTGTTACACCTGCTACTGTGTGCAATCAAGGGTATGTGGACAATGTGAAATTTCGGTTAGAGGAGTGGTATATGGGCATTCATTTCCGTGCCAGTTATACCTCGACACTGCCTCATCCCAGGAGCTTATCTGCTTTAATGGAGTCTGACACCACAGACTTAAACACTGGGGAGGACTGTGCTGTCAGTCCGAATTAAGGAAGTTTCACATATATCAACTAAGAAATCAGAAAAATTATGTTTGCTGCAACTCCCCCTCCCCCCTCCCTCCCCGCACACACACACATGCATTAAAATACTTAGCCAGGTTTCTAAGACACTACATGAAGTGGCACATAAGGCAATAAGGCTATTTCGTATATCTCTCCATTTTCATTCACTAAGGAGACACACTGCCTCCACTCCCAACCTTGCAAAGACCCTGGCTGCACATCAAAAACATTACACGGCCTGATAAAGCCCGGACTTCAACGAAAAACCTAATCAAGAAACAACTACACCACCCCAGGCAACAATAGAGCGATGATAAAAAAAAAAAAAAAAAAAAAAGGAACTAAGGTTTCTTTGATCTAGGAAGTTTTAGAGCACCAGGAATCATTCCAATGACTGCAGAATCCTGGACCAATCAAGAGTTCATTTCTGCTTTGGTAGTTCACCTTCTCTTGAATCATGCAAATTTGAATGAATATTATTTTCAATGTCAATGCCAATCTCCAAACATGTGCTTAGCTTACCAGCATATGTGGTGAAGCATTGCTATTGTAGCTAAAGCCATAAAACCCTGCAATATCTACCAAGTGTTTGTAGATAAATACCAATGAAGAAAAGTTGATTGTTGAAAAGATTCAAGTGTACGGCAGACACCATTCCATGGGCAGTACTAATGCATATTAAATGTTATGCAGCATGTGGCAATTACATTTTACCAAATTTTCCTCTTTTGGAGCTTTGCTGTGAGGATAACCTCAATAAAAGCAAAAATGTAACTGCAGTTTCCAAGCTATTAAATGTACAAAACCACTTGCCCAATTGCAGGGGATTAAACTTTTGCAGCATATTATAAACCACAGATCATGCATGACTGCCCACCTAAGCCGCATTGACGACAAAGTTAAGTAAACGAGGTAGTAAAAATTACCGTTATGATGAGGCTAAACAATGCAGAAGCTATACTAGTAATATTACTTAGCAGACACAAGCCCTTGATGCTTGCAAGCTCATATCAAGTGTGCTTGCAAAAGACTTGGCATAAAAAAAAAAAAGTGTGAGGCCTTTGACTTTTTTTGCATTGCTACCAATGCTTCATCATGTGCTGTGACCTTTATAGTACCTTATGATAGCATGTAAATCATGTTTGTCTATGAGCTGTTTGTTTATGAGCAGAGTAAAAATTTTAGACGCTTCATAGCACAAATCTATGATTCTGGGCAAGCCGCTTTAATCACAATATTTCTAATGAGGTCCACAATTAGGTAATTCCTAATACAATGCATAGAAAACTTGTACCTCGACCTACTTGATTGAAGAAGAAGAAAAGCAAAGTTCATCTTGAAAGTTTAGCACAAGCAAAATTTTACATTATATGCACGCAAAATTATTTTTGTATATTTTAGGCATGGATTCCTCAGTTTCACATTATAATCGCACAAAGACTAACACACTTTGGAACAAATTTTGCCACAGAAATACTCCACAAAAGAAAGATATAAAATAAAGAACAAAACACCATTTCAAGGTCTTTAAATCAAAAGGTTGGCAAGTGACATGTCAGTTAAAAATTCCCTAGATTAAAGCTTCATTGAAGCCTGATCAAAGTTCTTGGAATCCCATTCATTGTACCTAAAAAAAAAAAAAAAAAAAAATGCTGGCTGCAGCAAAGCCTGGAGCAATGTTAACATGTTCACTGTATTGTGGATCACCAGTGGGTCACATCATTTATTCATGCTGTACGGCTGGGCGGGCCACACGTTGGAGAAGTTGACATATTTTATTGTGAGGTCCTCCTCCTCACACCTGACAATAAAATGTCTCACAGCTTCATTGTGTGAGCCAGTATTCGTGGCCACACTATATTAGTAAATGATCTAACTGGAGACCCGTTAACAATTGGACATTATTAAATGATTAATCCACATGACCAAAGACTATAACCATATGTGTACGGGAAGGGGCTACCTCTGCTAGGACACTGTTCAGGAAAGGCCAGACAACAGTATAAATGCAACAAAATAATTAAAGTGCAACGAATGCAAAATAACATCAATTCCAAAAAAAGACTAGTACACAAACCATAGGTTCGACATATTTTAGAACTATAGGTTAGCTTTAAACACCACAACTGATGTGCCATCAAGTTGTTGAAGCAAACAAAGTGAAGAATGAGTGCAGTTACAGAAAGGAGAGAAGTAAAATCCAAAAAGAAGGCAGTCGTAATGTGCACAGGTAGCATAATCTTATGCAGGTGAAACTACACACTTAAAAGACATTTCACGAACACCAATGTATGACGATAGATTAATTAAATGGAAGATTCATGTGAGGAGTGTTTTTTCATTCTGATTCAGGCAAAACGCATACTGCAGGTAAGTAGTGTTAGTTATGTCCTTTATTTAGTTCCATACATGCTAGGAAGTCTGACAAGAGGCCTGAACAGATAACAAGTCAAATAAAAAAATAACAACTTGGAAGGATTTGTATATTGCCTATTCTTGACACGGAGGTGCACTCATCATCTCCCAGTACACTGCAGCACTGTCAGCCTTTTAATGCAGAATTGTAAACAACAAAGCTCCTACTGGAGAGTAAGAGGTTTAGGAAGGAAAGGACAATCTGACAGGTCCATGCAAGCAGGCTAATCTGACCTTCTGTTAGGCGCAAGGTCACGCAGCTTTGGAAAGTCCACAAATTCAGTTCCATAATACACTATGGCCATGAGGGTCAGGACAGTCATTGTCAGCCAAAACAAAAAGTACATGAAGGACTCCATAGAGTACACTGCAAAATAAGGAAAAAAATAAGGTTGGCAAAAATTTACAACCACACTCAGTAAACACACAGGTCTAGCAATGATTTCAATAGACTGAGTGCAAGTTACTAAGGAAAGCACACAGTACGGCCAGAATGCTGCAGTACTATTAGTGACTAGTCCAGAGTAGCAAATCAGCACCTTTAACATATCTGTGTAACCTTTACACAACCGGCCATTTATAAAAGTGTAGCCCCCCCCCCCCCCTTCATAGTAATCCTTTACAATAACAATATTCCAATTATTGCCTTATTTGATATTTTTTGTAGCCCAGGCCAATGTGCATATATCTGAGATTGCACTATTCAAAGCACAGTGGTGAATGCTGCTTAACACAAAAGGAATACAGGCAAAATGCAGAGGGCCAATGTAGAGCAGCCCATGTAGTAATCCTCTTTTTGTACCTTATCACTAAGATCAGGTGAACAGAACTGAAGACCATGGCATTAAGGCACACCAGCTTCTGTGACCTACATAGCGGACTCCTTCAAGAAAACTTGACCAGATCTGCTAAATCTGTTCGAACAGCAGGAACTGGTCTCACAAAAATTGTGCAAAATATCAGGCTTTGGAAAAGCATATAAGCTTTTTAAAGAAGCCAACACACACACGCGTGCGTGCACGCACACACACACATGATCTTAAGTTTGCTACTCGCGACCATTTCGCACATCCCACCTATAAAAAGTCTTCAGTGCTCGGCCACTAACACAGCACATACTTCCCTTCAACTAGGGCCAGAGAAGGGCCTGACTATCCCTTCAAAATTCCTCTATGATTGTTAAGCCTTGACCCATCATGAACTTATTGCAAAGTGCCAATTTACAGGAAGGAGTATGTTGATGAAAACAGTCCGAAACTACATGTTGTAATAATTCCGCCAACAAATTGAGGGAAGTGGAGAAGCTCACAAAGTGCAAGCATGCAACTCAATTTTCAGTACAGTATCAAAAGAATAAAAAAAAATAATAATGACAGCTAGAGCAAGACAAAGCAGAATGCTAGAAAACAATTATTCTAAAAAACGTGCACAAGAATTCTTCATGTAAGAAAAAATTGTGGACCCCAATCAGTTTCATTAAATTCAGGTTTTAACTATACTGAAGTTTTCCTTGATGCAGTTTTCCTTGACTTCTACTCCATACAAAAGGAAATGATGCTATTTAAAGATGAAATCCTGAACTCAATGCCAGCAGTCGCACGAAATGAAAGCAAAATAAAACATCATTCCCATCTGCCAACTTTAGTTACATACCTGAAGAGTTGAGCAGGCACAAAAAGCAGCAAATTATTGCCAGTAGCAGGAAGCCTGGAAGCTGTAAAGAAACAAACAGTGTTATTAACATCTCGCATGCTTCAAGACTAATTACTCAGCAGGGGGTAGTACATTTTCAATGTAGTAGCTGAGCTTATTTTTGGGTATAAAACTAGCCGTCTGCTGATAGCACACAAAAGAATGCAAGAGCTGGGGCAAGAAAATTGCAAGGCCTGCACTGCACCCGTGAAAAACTTGTTTAAGGTTTCCAATGGACACAATTTGCTTCAGCCTTTGCACTTGTCTTTCAAGAGCAGGCAAATTTACGTGTCAAAAAAATATCAGAGCATATTTAGTCTCTTCCCTCTTGCCCTGACAGCAGCATGTCTGGCAATGGAAGTCCCAGCGCACATGCATCAGTCATAGATGTTGTATTAGATATTCAGCTGCTCAGAAAACTTTGAACAAATTGAAATGAACTAGTTGAAAACCACTGCACGAGACATTATCGACATCAATGCAGCAACACCTAAAACAAGTAGTCAAGGAAACGCTGCATGGCATAGTAGACAAGAAGAGCCTAAAGAGAGAGATGCAGTTGGGTAAATAGCCAAATGACAGGTTTTACATACCGCCCAGTACTTCTTTTCCCTGTGAACTGTGAGTGGGCACGAAAGGGCTGCACCTTCACCCTCCTGAACCCTGTAGTTTCCTAGGAAAAGATCAATGGCATCCTGCAATGCAGAGAAACACCTCATATTAACATGCCACGAGTTGTGCCACACATCAGTGCGTAGTAACCTACATTCGCACATCACGCGCCGCTTGTGACCAGAGCTGCAAAGGCGGCTGACGGCCGTCAGTTGCGTGTGACCGTCAGCTTTCCTCTCCCCGTGAGAGAGGGGGAGCACACTAGGGAGGAGGGAGCACAGCAGAGAGGCACCTTGCGATCAACCGGAGAAATGAAGCTTAGTCTTTGTTTGGGATTCACAGCTCTCAGTCGATAATTCCTGGCCTGTGTTAGCATCCCAACAAGTGCTTCCCACCCCCTCCCTAATATTAACACACACACGCGCACCCCCCCCCCCCCCTCAGACACACACAAAAAAGGCGCGAATGTGCAAACAAGAATCTTGACTTGCCTGCCTGAAGCCATCATTGAAATTGTTCTTGAAGTAGCGAATAGCTGAGTTGTAGCCATCCTTCAGTGCTCCGAGGATAGTACGCTTTCCAGTCCTTAAAAAGGAGCAATAAATAACAAACACTACAATTGTAAATGACACATTACAAATTTAGCTATCACAAATGCCCTTACAGTAAGCCGCAAATATGGTCAATAAATGGTGACAACAAAATACACCCATGGAAGCTCCACAGCTTGACAGAGAACTTGTTTAATACAAAAATGGAAATTTTTCATGCACATACTCCACTGAACTATTTCAATAGCCCTGGAAGTATACACATACAATTATAATTGGGGATTAGGGTTTTCAATATGCTACCTTTACTGGTGGCCTATACAATCTATACAATCAGCTGTTAGGAACTTCCTTCTGATGTATACTATAGATTTCCGTGCATGCTCCAGTTTTCACATTACAGCCCAATTATACAGAAAATATTGAGCACCAGCACTTCTCACAACAATAAAGGCCATTCATTCATTTTCAAATCTGCATACAGCGCCCTGAGAGCATGAATTCTGTACTAACGCTAGTATGTTGCTGACACCACAGAAGAATTACCTTGTGTAATCAGTTTTGAGGGCACCAGTACCTGCATACTGGATGCTGCAGAAATCCCCATTGTCTGCCCAGACTGCAAAAATGAAATAGCATCGGTACAGAATCGGAAAAAAACTTGATCATAAGTAACTAAAAATCAGGAAAACTGGAAAACTATTTTCATTACCATTCTTGTACAAAGTCTCAAAAACGGGATGGTGTTTTATGGTCTCTCCTGGCATAAGAATACCAGTCCTCTAAAAAAAAAAAAAAGAAAACCAGCACATTTACTAACATACCGCGATAGCAGCCAATAAAAAGTTCCAATGATTAATTTCATAATGCGTCATTCAGCAGTCATGAAAGATATACCATTTTCACGTACGCCAGCTATAACTCTAGTCAGTGGGGCGAATTGCACAGCTGCAGAGGTATTAGTATTACTTTCTACAGTAATCTATCAGCCATAGTGCTTGAAAACTTAATGGCCACACATAATACATATGCTGGAACTGCTAAACACTTTGAAAAAAAAAAAGAGAGAGAGAGAGAATTACAGACTGCCATAAATCTGGCCTCAATGGTATGAAGTAATGTGACCTGCATTACTGGCCACATTCAGTGGTATGGGCAAACCTGGAACACAACAGTTACAAAATAGCCTTACTAGGAATGCTTCTGCAGTTGTTCAGTCAATTCGGTCTACTATTCTGATCCCTCAGTAAGTAGCTCTATGCCTTATAACCCCTTATAAATTATGGTGCACGCAACTTCCAAAACCATTAAGCTACACTATGTCAGGGTACGTAAACAGTATGAGCCAAAAAAAAAAAAAAGAAAGAAAGAAAGCAATGGTGTGTAGATGGGCTATTTGGTGCTGGTTAAATGATGAAAAAGCATGGTTGACAACACACAAGTGGCATAAAAAGCAAGTTGCTCTGCAATAGGCAAAAGGAAAGCGGAGAAGGGTAGTACAATGAGATCTAAGCCCGTATTCTGAGTTTGCGTCGTTGTCAAAGTATAGTTATCTCACGTGACCTCGAGACATCTGTTTGGTCGAAACGCCGGAACCGGGTGGTGCTACTACGGAACTGGAAAAGGTAGCAATATCATGTTTCGGCGTTTCCACCAATCAGGTGACTCGAGGTCGGGGAGATAGCGACACTTTCGATAATGACTCAAACTCGGAATACAGGCCCTAATCTGTCCTAACAAGCTTTCTTTTATCCGTTTGAGTCTCTCCAAATGGCAACCGGTTTTTGAAACGTGGGCCCACCACAGCCCAAGAGAAACAATTCAGAAGCATGTTGTGAGCCTTAGTTCTTGAATATAAATGGAACATATGCTAGAGCACTTGAGGTTTGTCTCACCATTGCTGGTTTCTGGAAAAAGCATAACCAAGGAAAAATTAAATGGGTGACAATTTGATTACCCTGTAGTGATCAACCTTTTTACCACCAAGTTCTCCGAAATTATAAACACAGCAATTTTTTCTTTGAGCTCAATATTCCACAACTTCCGATAAAGCTGTATTAAAGAATATTTTGTGGATGCCAAATTTTGAGACGCAGAAGTTTCAGACCCTTCAGCTCTCCACTCTACCCTTAAATAAGGAAAAATTCTGCGCAGCTGCATAAAATGCATGCCCAAGAGGTGCTGGAGCAAAGAAAGGTGCACTGGATGTAAAGATGGACTTAGGACCAAGCGCGATGAATGCCATTCATGCGGCAAGGCTCAATCAAGTGTACCTTGACTCCACAGGTGAAATGGTGCAATTTTGGGTACTGTGTAAATGCAAGCAAACATGAATTCTGCTTAACTAATTCATCCATATCAAAATTTATGTTGCAGACAGGAAGAAAATACTGAATTCACACTATTCTCGAGATCATGATTTGAAATTGTATCCAAATTATTTCCCGGACTAATTTTCTGCATGTTCTACGTGATTAGCCAGAAGCGCAGGACACAAACGAGTGAAATAATTTTGCTGGCTTGCCAAAGGGATGTGATGCGTAATTACTGTGGCACTCTGGCTTGTCACATTACCATCACTTGACATCATGCTGAATTCTGCGGAACTGACATGATACTAGAGCTACACCAGCAGCAGTAGCTATGCCACAACCAGGACTCTATCCTACGACCTTGTGATCAACAGTTAGGTACCAAAGACACTGAGCCACACAGAAGTATTCATTTAACAGAACAGCCATCAAAGGCAGGAATAAGCTTACCTGAAGCTGCTGTTCCAAGCTACGCCGGGCAAGCAGAGACTGCACAACATTGGTTCGATCCAAACAATCAATGCAGTTGGTGCGGAACACCCCAGTCTGGATACAGGGCACTGAGCCATCATAAAGCATCATGAAGTACCTGCAATCGATTCCCCAGCATAAGAGACAGCCTTTATGGACACCTTAACAATTCAAAAAATGTTCAAAACAAAGAAAAAACAAAAAAAAAAGTGCACCACATTTGAATTTCTCGCTTACCCGAATGCATCTTGGTCTTGGGCTACCCTGTCCATCAGTAGGGAGAGACGATCCCACTGCATCTTTCGGCACTCATGGTGGAAATCAAAAGCCTCATACCTGCCAATGGACTGGGGGTTAGCACAGGTCACTGGAGACAACATTTGGTCTGCTAACACAGTAACATCCCCGACACTAATGCTTTATGAGGCCCACGCCGGGCAAGCAGTGACTGCACAACATTGGTTCAATCCAAACAATCGATGCAGTTGGTGCGGAACACCCCAGTCTGGATACAGGGCACTGAGCCATCATAAAGCATCATGAAGTACATGCAATCGATTCCCCAGCATAAGAGACAGCCTTTATGAACACCTTAACAATTTACAGAGTAAGCTTCTGCAGAAACCAACCATACACACATGAAATAGAAATGAACAGCTTTAGCCTCACTGACAGCATTATTAATCATGCAAATTTAGCCACATAATACTGAATTAATGGCAATATGTGTCAAAGCTGAAGTATAAGAAGAACAAATGGGTCCTCGAGAATATATTTCACTGTAAATTCTTTCTTATTTAAAGATGTCCAAAGCATACCATAACAGTAGAAATACTCCTAAAAGGTGAAATATTCATTAAGTTATAGGTACCATAACTTCTTCCCCTCTCAGAGCTCGCTCCCATCCTGCTGTGCAACCAACTTCTGTACCTCTTAGGGGAAATGCAAGATCACATTCGAGCATGGAGCCCTGCTTGGAGGCCGCATATTTCTATGGGCTAAATCTTTCATTATTTCAGTTAAAAAAAGAAAAAAAAGATCTCTTCTTATAATTTTACCTGTGTTGATCAGTATGTGCACATTTGCACTGCCTGTTCAAGTAGAAAAGTTGTTCTTAAGCAAATACAGGGTTGTGGACTGTGGAGTAGTGGTACTACTACTATTCACAGTAAATTAAAAGCTGTTACAACAGCCGACAGAAACGAGATGCACAACTAAATTTCGGCTTTCACTCCAGCCCATAATTGCTCCCAGTCGCCGCATTAGTGGGAAATGGAAGCTTGAAAATAGGAAGTCAGAGCAGCAGGATACGACAATGTGAGAAACAAGGAAGAGGAAGTTACTCAGTCACGCCAAGTGGTTGCCTCTCACAACACATAATCCACTACCACATTGTGCATATGTGTGTACATTGCAAAAAGTGAATGCTAAAGTGGCTGAGGGCAGAACTGGCAGCCAGAGGCAACCCTGAGCAACAGCAGCAGCACAGCAGCAGCACAGCAGTATTTAACAGGTGCTGTATGGCACGATAAACAAGCTCTCAACATAGGATTTTGCAAACTTTTACTGCAATACCGTAATTACTCAAATGCAACTAGACTCTCTTAGCCAGAATTGAAGTGAAAAGTCCCTACTCGCTTAAATCGAATATTAAGTGAAGACAAAAGCATACTATTCCATATTTACTCTCACGCTGGTTGATGCATCATGCAGGTCAGCCTCAACTTCAGGATAAGAAAAAAAAGCAATGAAAATAAAAATGTTACACTGGTTGACCAACAGAACCTCCAAACTATGCTTGAGCTGCAAACAGCTGCTTACGATGAAATCAGCGGTGACCCTCCACCCATATTCATGACCACTGCACATTTTTCTTCTACGAAAAGAAACTAGTCTGCTGTTAAAGGAGAGCTTACTTTTGTTCATAAATAAGAACGAGAAAACAAAATCCCACGTGTAAAATTTTGATCTCTCTGAGAGTCTTGTCTAATAAATCAAACTAAGGGTGCAAATATCCTAAATTTTGAATCAAATATGTCTTTTATTTAATTTGTATTCAAAAAACTGCTATTAGAAGTTTTCCGAGTATTTGCAGATTACTGAATACACTGCAGTTTCACCACATTGCTTGAATATGTTGACTATGCAGCGAAGCATCCTCAAAATGCGACGGAGCCGTTTAGTGAAGCGAGCATTTCAAACAGTGCGTTCAAATTGAAGCACTCGACGAAACCAGTAAAATAATTCTTGCTTCGGTTTCATCTCGAATGCAGACAAGCATCGTGCAGGTATTCAGGAGATAAAATTATGCTGATGTGGCTGGTTTTTCGCACTTTTCAGGCCCACTTGATAATTCAAGCTTCCAGCTAACTTGGGGATTTTTTTTCCAGTCCCTTGAAGAATTATTAAGAGTTCGTTGTCTTGAGCAGCGATATGACAGTTCCATTGGGTTTCATGTAGGCCCCTCCTATGCAAAAAGACTAGTATACAAAATCCTGTATAAAACTTGTACTGAATTTTTTTTAGTAGATAAATACTTCTGTGCAATTCTAGTTTAATTTTATTTGCAGACACCATGTGAAGTCTGAAGTAAACAAGACGAAAAATGTTCGGTATTCTAGATTATCAATTTTTTTTGTCATTGATCGGATATTCGATATTCGAAGGCATTTTTTTCCCATATTCATATTCGATTCATACTGGAAAACTTAAATATTCGCGAACCCCTAATTGAAACATGAAAACATTGATTTCATTCACCGCTGTCATGTTTAAGTGGAGCGATACAGGACCCTGTGGGTTATGGGCAGCTGCTGCCAATGTATTATGTCACTTATTTAGCTAGTTTGCCTAGATTAAGAATGAGCGCATTTATATTTAGCACACCTTACTGAAACAAAATTTCATAAGTATGGCTGATCTAGGCCGAAAAAATATTACTACTAAAACAAAACAAGACGACATAGTGCCCCTGTGCTTTGGTGCACTCACAGTGGAATTTTATTACTCTAAGGTGCAGAGAATAGGCATTTGGTTCAATACAGCTGTCCATAAATAAGCAGTTCAGTTTAGATCATAGTTCATTCAGAGCTCTTTCATGTAAAATGCATCAATCTATATCACACAGATGTAAAAATGACATTTACAAGAGTGGAAGCAGGTATTTTGGAGAAGCTGAAGAAGCAGTAATAATGCCATTTTGGAGCAAATTTGGAGCAATAAAACACGTTTTGGAGCATTCTGATTATGTTATGGAGCATGTTTTTAGGATCAAACACTCCTAACAATTGCAATTTTTTTCTATTCCTGACACACAAAAATACATTTTTATTCCTTTTTATACAACGCGTAACGATTTGCTGGCTACAAATGCATCTCTAACATGACACAACCGACAGCCACAATATGTACAGATGTTTAAAATAACCACAACCGACCTGAGCAGCAACTTGGAACAGACTAGCAGCAAATCGAATGCTTGCTTCTACATTTGATAACTGACCGTCAAAGCTTTTGACTATTTTCACTTGATAAATTCAAATGTGGAGCCTACCACCTTGATGTGCTCAAGCAACACCTTTTATTTGGAGTTCACATCAATGCAGCACATGTCCGGTATCTTGTGCATATCCCTTTTCGTCCTACACCTGTGCTGATAAATTTCTGGGCTCAAGTCATTATACTAGTGCCTGCAGGTGGTATAGGTGACATTAATATTTCCTCTTTTAGCTTCTTCACTTTCTTCGGTCAGTGGTTCCTCAAGTTTGCACTTGAGGGACACCCAGGCTTCCTTAATTTCGACACATGCACGATAGAGCTTGCATGGCTTTCCTTACGCTCTTGGGGACATTTCTAGTGATTGGCACTTTCATGACGCTGCCTACATAACACTTCAAGTATACCTTTGTAGGCTTGACACACTTGATGTCGGCAAAGAGTCTCTATGGTGAAGTACCTAGCTGCTTGCTTTCACAGCGAAAGCACATGAACAAGTCATGCAGCTCTTTTTAGTTGGACAAGTTTCCCAACAGCTTGTGGTAGTTTGCACTCCATCCTTTAATCACTGCTCTCGCTTCTCTCATCACCGGTGACTCGAAAGGTTGGGAGAAGGTGCTATGTGATATGCACAAAACATTTTTTTTTTTCACAATTTCCACCAAAGCTTGTGGCGCGTCTTAAATTTACTTGTGAAAAAATATTTATTACGCTCCATGCTTCTCTATCTAAACAAAATATTCTTTGTATTAGCCTCACCACAATATGTGTCATACCTTTGCCACCAGTGTGCTGCCATCATTACAACTATGGCGGCCTCTATAGTGTCGATACACAACTCATGCATTACATCAACCTGTTGTGTTTCTCACGGTCATGTGCATCAGACTGGATCAGACCACATTTTTGTACACAGTACCATTAATGACCGACTATGCGACGAAGGGTATTTAGAGCAATGTTGTGTTTCAGAGCAGGATGGAGCAGGGAAAGCAGTTTGGAGCAGAATGGAGAAAATGGAGCAGCACTTCCACCCCTGCATTTATGAGTTGTGTTTCAGTTTAGAAGGCTTCAAAACAGGTTAAAATGAAGTATTATATGCTGCATACCTAATGCAGTTAACAAAGGATGAATCAAAAGCAAGAACAACATAACACTGTAAGCTGTGTTCTAGGCTCACTTGATCTTGGGGTTGTTGGCAAGGTTCACAACCTCTTGCAGCTGCCTTCCCAGTGCCTTTTCTGGACCCTTCTGGTCAATCTAAAGTGAAAGAGATGAAGAAAATATGGAGAAACAACAGCTCTCAAGATCACCACCCGCATTAAACAAGAGATAAGGCAAACCCAGGGGAAAGGTTCAGTCTCTTGCACTATGAATTTAGCACTGTTACGCAAAGTGCTTATGTCAAGCTAATTTGTAGGACTGAAATTATCATTCAGAAACAAAACAATCAATATCAAGCTTTTTATGTAGGCACTCAATTAACATTGTAGACGGTGAAGAAATTCATCTCTAGTTAAAAGTGGTGCCCATGTGACCTTGTTATGTTAGGCCTTTACTCCACTTGTGAATTTAAAATGCTGAGAGAACAATAAGTTGTCCAACCAGTACCCCTGTTTTAACAGCATGGTTTATACAAGCTGCAATGGAAGTCCTGTGTACAACCCATCACTGTCCTGCCAGCTAGAAGTGCATGGCGATTTCACACTTACCAGACTGATTATCACTTGGTTCCCATATGTATAAATCTGATTGTCAAAGTGCTTCTGGAATGCTTCAAGCTGGAAGTCCAAGAGTGGTGTTTGCATATCATCAGAATATCTTGGTCTGCACACAAGATTACAGATATTGAAACACTCACGTGGTTGAGGCCAGAACTCACGGTTGGGGGAGGCTTGTATCGCAGGTTTGGCAACTGTGTCCAAAACAATGGAATTGAACCACGGGTCTGCAAACATTTAGAAAAACCATCAAAGCACATCTGAGTGAAATGTCACACAATGCTAACCATGTTTTTGTTAACTACGCCGTATAAGGTGGGCTTTTCCAACACAAAAATGTCTGAATTTTTCTCTTGCCTAACGTGCACTTTAATGCGCTCCAACTGTAATTAGTTCCTTTAATGAACTATCGGTGCACAGTACTATGATAAAATGATGTCCGGTTCTATCAAACATATCTACTATTCATGGTGTAAATTTTAGGTTGGAGGAATAAAGCAAGGCTTCAGTTAATTTAGACAGGCAGCAGAACTCACAGGTGCACTGAGCACTCGAGATGCAGTGGTGAGTGAAAGGCTCTGAAGTTACACCACTATAGATCATTTACAGAGAGCGATTCCACTCTCCTCGACAGGTGGCACTACTAAAATATCAGTCAGTTTTAGCCTTTGGAACACATCAGTGCGCAGTGCTGACTGTTGCTGTGCAACTTGTGTAAGAATGCCGACTGACTTTTAAACAAAACACCCCCACTTTGGAACACATCAGTGCGCAGTGCTGACTGTTGCTGTGCAACTTGTGTAAGAATGCCGACTGACTTTTAAACAAAACACCCCCACTTTGTTGCGGGTGTCAACTGTCTTGCCAAGGCAGTCCACGCAGAAATACAGAGCTAATGATCCTGTGGCTTATCGGTGGAAAAAGAGAGGGCACTTTCTACATAAGATACGCATCACGGACTAAGCTGACGTTTTTCTCGGAGGTGCATCATGAGTTCATGATTCTTTCTAAGAGAATACAGCGCCTGTTAGTTGTAGGAAAATGACTATCATAAACTTAACGTGCCCGCTCATTTCAGTGCTGGCAGTAGCTGCGGGAATACGAGAATGATCCTAGTGTTTTCACAGGAGTTGCATATTGCGTCTTTGCACTGTTGCCGCGTTTTTCGTAGGACATTAAAAAGTATCTTGGTATGGCTATTACAGCTACACTGATGCAATACATGTTATAATTTTTGCTTTTATCAAACTAATGCATGGATCAATGGTGAAATTTAACACGACAAGATTTTTGTATATCTCCGCATGTTTGGGCTGGTTATATCTGCGGGCGCTGAACTCGATCCCGCCAAGTTTCGTCTTACTTTCGCCCCAGGCGTCCCAAAGCAGGCGGATGCCGCTGAGCGCCTGACGCGGCCTTAGAGCAGCGTTATAGTTTTTTGAAGCCGCGACATTTACGGGAGATAATATCTAGCCAATTGTTGGAGGATTACCATGTGTGTCCATATTTATAAATAAATATAGTGCACAATGCTAGGCGGTGAACATTCTTGATATGTCTCAGTCAGCACGGTCTGAAAAACACTTTCGTTCTTTACATAGCAAGAATGCTGAAACGAAATGTTTTAGGCGATACTCACCTTGTAATCTATTCAGCTTGACAGTAAAGCATGTTGATTTGTCCACAAAGAGCATTAGAGGGCGAACTGATATTTTAAAACATAACGTGCCGACAGCCAACAGGTTTGCAGAAACGTTCTAGCCAATGCAGGCAGTCAGAAGGATGCAGCAATGAACTAGGTGGTTAAATTAAAAATTTTGCAGCATCTACACATACAATGCACCATTACATGAACTTTCTGTGCTATCTACTGGCTTCGTTGCCCCCTGTGATTGCGGGTACGCGGCACCCGTCGAAACCAGAAGGCTTGAAGGCTGGCAATGGCGGAAGGGTCACGTGACCAAATGGCGCCCATGCTCTCGCGCTGTAAGCGTCTATAGGACAAGTAGCACTGGTGTCCAACTGAAGCAAGGTGCTGCACACAACCCGATGACAGGCAGTTGAGAAGGTACAACAGGATGCTCTTCTGCTTTCATTGCATGCACGTCTAAGACCGTGGCGTCAGGATTCGTGTCATCGTGGAGCCTGTAACCCTTTGACATTACGTTGTATGCTATTACTCAGCATGCAGTACTCTTTTCTTGGGGTGTATATTTGGGGCAGGAAGGCTGTCGATGTCCTGCGAGTCTAGAGGACGCATCAATTGGTTCATGCAACTATTTATGTGCTCAGCACAATTTGACAAAGCAGCTGCTAAACGAATTCCTCGAATAAAGCAGCCAATGATTTGATGTTTTGTTTGCTCTTTGCTGCCCCCAATAATTCAACACTGGGTTAGCTTGGACATTTTATTCGGTTACCTTAAACATTGTTTAATGAGTATTTGATATATTATCTAGCACCTATCCAAAGCATCTGACAAATTGTTACCTGCAACTCAATGGCAGTCATCAAACATACATAAGATTTTTACTGTCCGTATTCCATAGGAGGTCATTCACGTAATGTCATGGGCACCATTTTGTTGCCCAGCATGTCGCTTCCGCGCCAGCTACGCAGCATGCCAGCTACGCCAGCTACGCATGCCAGCTACGCAGCATGAATATCTAGGATAATTCTAATCATGGTTTAAGCAAACTACTGCGCTCTATGTCACAAGGGCTCTTTTCATCTGCTTGCAGTGCAAGCTGGTGCATTGCAATTTTCGCAAGGAAAGTAACTATACTCTTGTTGTCTACTTAAAGTGTGAAAATTTCACACAGTTATTAGCTCTTTTTTCCCTCCCATTCTTTTTTTTATCCTTTGCCATGACCGAATGTAGTCATTTGTCTTAACTTCATTACCCAATGGCATGTGCTTTTTGAGTGTATTTCGAAAAAAATAAATAGTCCTCAGTAAGTACAAATGGAGGTACAAAAGCTTCAGAGAATACTCAATATGCATGTCCAACGCATACACTAAAGCAACCTGAAAATGCCATTATACCATCTTTCTGCACAGGTTTCATGCATATTCAGCACCTACCAGCACACAAGAATATACTGTATATTTGATGCTTTATCTTGGCAAGTGAATGGTGACAAAAGATTATTGGAGACCATAACACTTGTCAAAGTATTTAACAACATCCTGACAAAACTCTCCACATCTAATAACTGCTTAAAACTTGCCAGCAACTGACCTGCTCAATCAGTAATAATGAAAAAAAAGCTCAAACAAACTTGGGCCGTAAAAACGGTGCAGTAAAACCTTCATTCAAGATTATAAGTAGAGCAGTATGATCCCTTAAAGCCTGGCTAGCAGCACATCTGTGGTTACCAGATAAGGTGGCAAAAAAAAAAATTCTCACTACTACAGATAAGTCCAATGCAGGCAGCAATGGCCGTACTGCAATACGGGTAGTCAACATAATCGGCTGTAAAAGAGTAGTTTGTACATCAAGCAGCTTACCTGCACAAAGGAGCTGCGTGCAGTGTCTCCTTCAATGATCTGCTCTGTTTCAACAAAATTGGCAGCATGGCCTTCACTGTCTAAGCCTCTCATGAACATGCGGGTGCCTGCTCTATAGCAACTACGGCGTGAAATCAGTGCAAACGTGAATCCATGGCCATTGATGGCACAAGACTTGATGTACACGACTGCACAGGTGTCAAGGTCAACAAGTTGTGGTTTCCCGCTTAATTAAGGCACATCACAAACATTAAAGCTGAAGCCTGCTTAAGAAACCTTACCAAGAGATTAATCATCACTCACCAAGCTCCCGCAAAATTGGGTTTACATGGTGCATTTTTCATAAGAGTAAGAAATGCCTCTACTTTTACAACTACATGGAAAGCTTTCAACAAGCTTCATGTATGAGCACCTCTGCATCTATCAGCTTTGCCATTCAGTCAGAAGGCTAAGAAAAATTTGCAGCCTAATTTTATGCTTAATGAGAAGCAAGGCTGTAAGGATGACACATAGTCAAAGCAATCCTTGAAGCATTTTAAAGGAAGCAGAGCATAAAATTGCACTGATGTAGAAATTTTGCATATGGCGATTCGACAAAAGGAGCCAGCAACAGACATGAAAAAATCTGATTTGGTAAACAGTTTTATGATGCAACCTGCCATTTATAGACAGTTAAAAAAAATAATGAGCAGGAGCAGAGAGTGCGCGTGTCCAGCGCCGCTTCCCTCCTTCTTCCCGTTCTGATTGAAGGGCGCGTATGCAAACGTGCTACTGATGCTTACTGATGCTACCACCACCGTTTGGCCAGCAGCGCCCGCCGTGCTTCTTCCCGGTAGCCTTGATGGCTCACTGCCAGGAGAGGCGTGGAGCTGGCGTTGCACGCCGAAAGTTTGGCTTTGGTTCTCTATACTGCAACGCTGCACATTATTACGATTTCATTGCTATTCACAATGTGCTGATTTCACATTGTATATACCTGCCACCCGACAAGAAAGATGGGCAAAATCAACGCTTTGGAGACTGTGACTGTCAAAATAAATATGAAGTTGAGAGATGGGCAGCACGCCATCAGAAACCCTACTTCAGCTTTAGAACATTATTTTTGTTCACACACCAGTTGTTGTTTTAAAAGGAATAAGGTATGCAGAAACCGCTTGCCTTGCATCAAAACACTTTTCGCAAGCAGCTGAATTGCCCTGCAGCGGTTTGTCTGCCCTTGGAATGTCGCGCGCCCACTTCGCGAACTGTTCTCTGCAAGCCAGCAGACAGAAAAAGGATGGTTTTGTATCCAGCCACATTTCTTTGACACTGATGGCATACAAAAAGCGTAAAAAAGCAGCAAACACACGAAAGTACCGAAAATCACAGCGCCAAACTACATCATGCATTAACTGGCTTCTTTCATCTGTCTTCTTCGAAACAATGATGGCGCCCCTGACCACAGCGCTTTGCTTTGTGCTAGTGGCAAGGGGCCACTCCTCTCTATGGGCAATGTGCCTCATTCGCCACACTTCCCTTTCCAGACGCCCTAATATCGCAGTTTTTCTATCCCTCATGTGGCCTATATGCTATTTGACGTAACTGAAATTGCTCAGCCATAAATGAAACCAAAACTGAAATGGGTGGCTGAAGAAATTCAATTATAAATGATTTATTCGTCAAAAGAAAATACCTCGTGGTGGTCCATGTATAGCAATGCATTACACATCCTGAAAAACAATAAACCATGCAAGCAAATAGGTGTCTATATCCTCTAATCTAGCACAATGCATGAATGGTTCAATGCCACATTTGCTGACATACTATGCTTGTAATGACCAGCATTCCAGATGCATACACAACTCTATCACGTAATTATGCTCTGCTTCCTTTTGATGCAACTCACACATATGCCGACCACTACAGACACTGGCAAAAATAGTTTGATGATTTTCCTCTCAAAAGGAAGCAAAAGGATACATCCATGAATGATTGGCAGGCAGAACTTCCGAAGCTGCAACAAAACAGCATATCAGCAAGTAAATACCCCTCCAACATCATCAAAGTCTAGCTGAAACCTACCTCAACTTGGTTGCTGAACTCACTCATCAAGTAGTGGTTCCACACAAATCTTTGATCTGCCTGTTGATCGAAAAATTTAATTAGTTAATACGGCATGAAAGAAAAAAAAAAAAGAAAAGGAAATCAAGAAAAAGCAACACTAACCACTTCCCAGTTCCTTATAATCACACACGATAAGGTGAAAACATCTGTCTAGGTCAACGCAATGCATTATTTACAAATTCTTCTCACTATTCCGGTGCTATTACTTGTCCTCAATATATTGCACACATTTAAAGCAATACACCACAATTTATTGTGATGCAATAGAAGTAATTCACTACTGACATTTAATAACGACATTTCCAATTAACACAAAAATAACTTTCTGATTTATTTTTTTTTCCAGTTTAATTTTAACAATCTTTAACAATTCCATTGGTTTCTAGCAATAATATTATTAATATATCAATAATTTTGCAATAAAATATTTATGCTTTTTATCTACTGTCACACACTAACCTAATTACATTATGGTATGGCACATTGGCTTCCTGAAGTTGTACAGGTGCTATGAAGGATGCAGTAGTGGACAGCTCCAAATTAATTTTGGCCATCTGTGGTTCCTTAACATGCACTTCACAGCACAAAGGCATTTCTGTATTGTGCTTTTATGGTTCCATTAGAATGTCATCACTGCATCCTCAATTTGGTATGGTATAGCACATGGGGCATAAGCGATATCGGCTAAGAAGGATGCTGGAGTAGAGGGCTCCAGATTAACTTCAAGCACAAGAGGTCCTTTCACACAAGCGCTCAAGTTGCACAGTGCACGGGCACCTTATGTTTTTGTCTCCATCGAAATGTAAAAGTGCAACGGTGAGTATCGAATGCGCGTCATCTGGCTCAGCAGTCGAGTATGTGTAGTAGCAGGATTTGATCTAGCCACCTTGGGTTCAGCAGCTGAATGTCAAAGCCATCAAGCCACTATCTACACTAACACATGCAACATCTGCAACTGTCAGGAAAACTCAAAACAAATTAGGATATGCAACAGCAATAAGTAGACGCTTTTTGCACCCCTTAGCCATTCTACACTTACCCGTTCCATCAAGCCCATCTGGAGGAAATCTGGTGTCGTGTTGTAAAGTTTCTGCAGAGAGTGGCTCAAATCATAAGTAGTGGAGTAGTAGAAGTTTGGAGTGCTCAGCACTGACTGAACCATGGCAGTGTACTGCCTATTGTATTCATTCTGAAAAGGCATGACACTATATTAGTAAGCAGGTTCGAAAAAAAAAAAAAAGGTACAAATGGATGCGATAAAAGGAAGAAAAGTAATTGCAAGCACCCCACAATCAATAAGGAAAAAAATTTCATATGCTTTTCAAGTTATTTTAAATGCCTTACTGAAAAGTAACACTGTCAAGGAGAGTTGATGCAAGTCAAGGGCATGTTTGTTTTCAGCGCTTCCAAACCTGCGGACCCCACCCCTTTCAATGGCCCGAAGTGGCAGGAGTAAAAGTTACCCCAATTTGCTTTCGGTATGTACAGCTCATTAAAATGAAGTAACTGCATATTCCTGTCTGCCAATAAAGAACAACCAGTCCAGTAGGCTCCATGTGAAGCAACTAGTAGGCTATTCGAAGATAGGCTGAACTGACTGAGAAATTGAGACAACTGAGTAAAATTGAGTAACTTAGAAAAATGGACTAACATTTAATGCATAATAAATAAATAACCTTCCTTCTGCTTTCTGTAATTCTCATTTCCCATCATGCCTTCTTATTAAGAAAATTAAAAATAAAGGCATTTAAAAAGACACCTCTGCACCACATACCGACCTAAATAGCATTCTTGCAACTACAAAATTCTAAAAGACAACTGAAATTACTGTCGCTAAAAATTTAAGCAATGTTCAAAGGAGCACCGACACAAAACAATGAAGTCAATTCAATATATCTATAAAGTCCGATTTTTTTCAGAAAATATTATTGGCAAATACGGCTAAGTATGCTTTTGAAAATGCATAAATGCATGAAACTGACAGAGACACATGTGCAGCAGTAACAGCAGCAGCAGCTCAAAGCACTGACATAAATGAGACAGAGCAGGTTCATTCGGTATGAAGCACGATGTGCTGTAAATTTCCCCAAGAATGCACTGCACAGTGCACTGTTTTCCCAATGCACTGTGCAGGATGCTGACATCCAAGAACTGACAAGCTCCTAGCAGCAGACTGCCTGGAGAATTTGAAATCTAAAGCCTCACATGACTGGCTGTGTTTACCAAAGCACTGTTTGGCAACATTGTACCCTTGAGTGTTCTTTATAGCCGAAACCGATCATAATACATGGCCACATAGTAAATGATTAGTTGCATGCTAGGACAAATAAAACAATGAAAAAAAAAAAGAAGCAGCTAATTTCACGTCGGCACGCTTATAGATTAACACTGTAGAAACAGTGCTCCCTAGTCAAAGCGGCCTTGTGCACAATGGGCTGGATTTCAAATGTACAGAACACTCTCCCATCCAGATGGATGATAACACAGGAGCCACAACAGCAGTTATGGGCACTGAGCTGCTCTCACATCACAAACACCACAATTGCTGGCTGTGAGGCATGCACTGCATATCGCAATTCCATGATTGCCAGTCACGCAGTATGTACCGTGAGCGCAAGGCGACCGGGCGCAGCCTTAAATTAATCCTGTCATCCATAATGAGATTCACATGAGCGCATTTCCTGCGCTTCTGCATAAGGATGTGTTCTTTTTTTATTTTATATGAATATTTTTAGCCACTTCGTGAGAGTCATATCATTGAGATTCTACTGTATGCAGCATTTTAAGTGATTAGTAAGGGTTTTGCTAAATCATCAAAGGCGACCCTAAATGAATATACTGTGCAACCCAGGCAAGCCATGAAGCCCTGCCACATAAAGGCTAAGAAAACGGTTCCATGCCTGCTGCTCTGTAAGGTGCAGTGATGTCCTTGTGTAAGAATATGCTTCGGTTGCTTTGATTCGCCATATCACCTGGCCGTTGATATCCCCGACTCTTCGGCGTTCAACGATCACAATCAAGTACGGGCCTGAAACAAGTAAGTAAAGCAAATCACTTAAGACCACCGAAGTAGTGTTATAACCAAGGGCAAAAGATGTTTGCTGTATATGAGATTAACATTCAGTGTGTGAAGAAAAATTAAGATGCACAAGGTTGCATGGCTATGGATGAAGCAGTCACATGACTAGTAGGCTACACCACAGAGCCCAGAAACTGACACTGATCACACGTCTGCTATACTATCTTTAGAGTATGCATGGTGAATATGTGACATAATTGTCACCTTTGCAGTGGCAGAACTGACAACAGGCATCTGGTAGCAGCTTTTGTAGAAGAAGAGAATGCAATTCGTAGCAGAAATTTCAGGTTCTTTAGCAGGAAAATTCCTGCTTTGTAGCAGACGCTCTTACTTTTATAGTAGGAGAAATTGTTTCAAAGTAAAACCTTGCCACTGGAGCACATAAAAGTCCCCCTTTTATGTATGTTTATCTGAAATTCTAGCTACTAGAATGAGCAAGTTAGGATCTTCCACTGTGACTTCAATAAAAGAATAAATAATTAGCCATAACTCCGTCGTTCATCTTTACAGCCGTCTTAAAACCTTGACAGTAAATATATAAAATACATTTCAAAAATCAGTGAAACATGCAAGAATCATATACTTGACACTAAAGCCTCCAGGTAGTATTTCTTGCCTTTCTTTAATTACTCTGAGGAGCATGAAGTGGTACACCATTGGCGAAATGCAACAAGACAGCTGGTGACCAGGAACCAACAGTAGCTAAGGCAAACATGCAAGTGGCATCATCCCTTACACATTCCTTTGCAACACTAGGAGAACAGCACTACAATAAAAATTCTGCCCAAATGCTGTTTAATCACAGACATGCATCACGTTTGGTGCTCGCATATCGGTTCTGCTGTACTCACTAACATGATTGACTCACGTCACATTTCAGCAATAAACACTGTAGTGATTTTGATAGCAATATTTTCTTCTCTTTACTTTAACAGCGCAAAGATGAGGGAGAGGAAGATGAGGGTCACAGACAGGGCCTGCTTGCATCCTTCATATTCTGCATTTTTGTCATTGCACTGTTAAAATAATGCTGAACCAATCTGCTGAAAGCTCCTGCTTTGTCTACTTTCTTCTCAGCGCATCAACACTTGGCTATGTGAGCCTTTAGCGTTTATAGCTTGTCAAAGTTACACAAAAATTATTTTGTGATGCTTTAATTCATTCACAATAGTTGACAGTCATATCCAAAAGTGTTTGAATCACGCTTTCAAAAGAATGCCGGATGGCCTAAGTTTCAGAAACACTAACGAAATTTCCAAATGACGCGCCACGTGCTTACATGAGGCATGAATATTATTGCTAGTACCTCAGTACATTGACATGAGTGCACAGAACGAAGCGAAAGCTGAACTATACTGCGAGAGACAATACGAGCTCCCTCTCGTGGTACATGTACGAGACACACCAGCTTGATCTCAGCCTGAGGCCTTTATTTCAGACCCGCTCTTTCTTATCCGAAATGGCCTAAAGGAACATTCTAGGAGACAAAAACTGCGTGGAGTGATAGAGGTTGCCGCGAATACCTTGCTGGAGTGCTCGCGCTACAGCTATGCCTGCTATGCTACAAGCCATTTTTATGCACACAATGCATCATAGGACCAAAAAAGGGCAGGAACACTGGTGCCTGTTCACATTCTTAGTTGGCGTGTTCACTGCGATCATGGCCAATCGTCCGCTACGCTGTGACATGAAGAAATGATGCACTGCAGGGAGCTGTATTTCTGTTTTTCATTCCACGAGTGCGGAGTGGCCATGGCAGCTTTTGCAGTGGCTCCGAAAAAATTTAGTTGCTGCAAGGCCTACCACTATTAGATGCACACTTTTGCCACGTGCTGGCGACCGTGCATGTGAAGCTAGTGAGTGCTATTTAGACACGCCACAATTTTTGACTGCGAATTCTGGGCAGCAGGAATGACCGTGATTTCTGGATATTTGTCTGGGACTTCGAAAGGAAACCTGCAGTACAACTCGAGGCATGTAACAGATTCAGTTCCCAAACTATCCAAGTTTTTTATATTTCCATGGACCTACTTTAGCGACACAGTTGTGGAAAAAGCACCAGCTTCAGTCTTGCTTTCACCAAACTTTTTCGATTATATTTGAGCAGAATTGTAGCCTAGAAGCGAGCAAAAAATCAATTTCATAGCAGCATATAGCAGGATTTTCCACTGGTCTAGTTTACTGCAAATGGCACAACTGTTAAAGTTCCACCACTGCATTTGAGACTCATTACAGGCATCTAGACAAAAATAACTTATCCCCAACTAAGCTATTTTGCTTGAAATGACTGTTACTTGTTTTGGTTTACAGGGTTTAATACCTCGAAGTGGCTTAGGCTATGAGGGACGCCATAGTTGAGGGCTTCAGAAATCTGGCCAACTAAATTCTTTAGCATGCACTGACATCACACAGTACACGGGCACGTTGCTTTTCCTCTCCACTGAAATACGGCTGCCATGTTTGGTTTATCCTGTGTCCTTGGGTTCAGCAGTCGGATGCTGTAACCGCTGGTCCACTGCGGTGGGCCTTAGATGATTGTGTACATAATCTTAAGACACACAGACTGTCATACGGTGCTGTTTGAAAACTGTCAAGCGTCTGTCCTGAAAGGTGCAGAATTTTCAAGAGTGATGAAATAATCTACACAGACCAAAGCACAGGCCAAACAGAAATATTTCATGTCAAGGGTGCAAAGCATGAAAGGTAATGTAGTAGCAGACAGCTGCCAAATCCTGGCAGTAATCAGCTGCCTTTCTTTTAATACATGAAGACAATCAGTCGGCAATGATAGGCACCATGATCCGGCCCACTACTGAAATGGTAGATTCAGTCTGTCACGTGAATCCCCCATTGGCCAACAAATAAAAGCTAGATTAAATAGTTACCTGCAAGTAGGTGGATAATGCCAACAATGCCATAGATTACTCTTCTAACTGCATGTGGAGGAATGTCAGGCTTTGCTGTTGCAAAGAAGAAAAAAATCCATTATTATCTCTGCACTGCTAATCGTAAACAAAAATGCTCAAGCCAAACTCCGAACATTTAACTGTTGCAAATAACAAACTTGTCCCCGCTGCCACAACACTTGAGATGCAAAGGCTACAGTCCCTTTTCTATGTCAATATCAAAGTGAAGACCAATCTAAACATGATGACTTGCTTGGGCATGCAAGCAACATTTAAAAATAACACAGACAATGTTATGCATACATATAAGCACCCTTCTCTTTTTTGATATTTTGCTATTGAATTCATTTTTATCACGGCATTGAAAATCCTCTGTATCCAATGTACTTTTCATAAATTCTTATTTACATTAATGAAGAGGCAAAAATTATGGGGGACATTTAAGCTTTGACGCGATAGCGTGTAAACATGTCCGCGTGGCCTAGGGGCAGCGTGAAGGATTCTGGCCGGCTCTGATATGAAACTGAACGAAAAACATTTTTTTTTCTCAGTGTCTAGACATGCACCACACAATAGAGTAATGTAGTTTGCATCTCCAGCTAAAAGCTGTGCGACAAGGGTGCGAGAAATATTTTCTCATGAACTCCACACTTGCTTAATTTTTGCAATCAACCGCATAGAAATATGCGATGGAAGTTACAGCAGGACACCATTAGGCAAATCCAACAGCATCGTCACGCTGAAAAACTTCAATACAGCAATGTTTTGGAAAGAAGAATCCTGCAATACCTAGCTATTTCAATAATACAACTTTACCTGTAGTTACAGGAAACAAACCAAGTACAAATCTGTCACAATACAAAGAAAATGCATAATACAATGCAAAGTGTATAATAAATGTCAGAAATTTAAGCACAACAGAGACAACACACAGACAAGATAGGACAGGACTTGCACTTGTCTTGTCTGTGTGTTGTCTCTGTTGCGCTTAAATTTTTGACAACTATGCACCAACCTGCCCCGCTAAGTGTCTTACAATAGTGTATAATAAACTTTTTCACGTCAGAATTACGCGAAGTTCACCACATCAATTGTATTAATTTTTATGGGTATACCATGCAGCAGCAGCATTAATATAGAAGAAATATTTGGCCCACAATTAGAACATGTCACCTGTCTGAAATCCTGCTTGTTTATTTATCATGAAACACTTGACAGTACAAGAAGCTCCTTGGCAAAGTTTTCCATAATTTTTATTTTATGAATAGTTAATCAGGTCTGAAAACTAATGCATATGAAAACCAACGTAATGCTTAAAATGGAACGAGGCATTTAATTTAGTCCACAGTTTTCAATACCCAACGTACGCACGCATACAGTGTTCAGCCTTCTAAATTTCAATTACAAAATAAATCAAATCAAATGACTCTACTATAAGTTCCAAAAGAATGCATGACACATCTGAATTTTCTATGAAAATGCAACAACAAATGGCTGCAAAGGCAAGGCCCACCTGAGAGAGTGATCTCCCGGGACACTCTGTCAATGACAAGGCTCTTATCAGATGAATTTGATGGTTCAATAATGTACCTTTCCGGTGTGCTGTACCTGAAAATGGGAACAGAAGAAAAATATGCTTGACTAATGCTCACCATCAAAGAACCTCAGAATGTAATATCCTGACGCTACATTTAAGAAGTCACAAAATTTCTTCAAGGCATTCCTAATCCACCAGAGGTGTCATATCTGCAAATATATGTGCCAAAAAACTTTAAAAGCTCCACTGTGGGCTACTTACAACTTCAACAGTCATGTCTATTTTCGATAAACTTTTTGTTTGCTGTAGCTAAACTTCAATGCCTTTTGTTCTTTTTGACTAATTATTTAAAAACCAGTACTACTTCTCCCTATATACACAAGCACCCATGCAAATAACCTGGTTTATAAATAAGCTGTTACTATTGTTTTGCTATTATTATCACCCTTATCAAAACACAACACCTGCTTTAGCAGGAAATGAAAGCAGCAAGAACAAGTGCTGCTGCAAAATACCAAAGCTTCTGCTGCATACAGCTAGCAATAGGCTGCCCACAACTAATAATCACAACAGAAAGATAATTACATGTAAGTATGACGAAACATGAGAAGGAATTCATAATGTGGACCCATCAACGCCATCACAACAAGTGACACGTTGGTAGAAATAAAGTGGAAAAATGCACTTGACGCATGTATAGTTCACAGGAGCACAAACCAGCGGTTTAGCGATAGTCCAAAAATTTGGTGCTTGAACCTGAACTATGCTAGTGCTTCATACTAACAAAACACATGGTTATATCCACATATTTCTCCATAGCCACAATTCAGCTTATTCCAATGGTATATGAAAAGCCGGAATATCCACTGTGCAACTTAGTGGTTCTTTATGGCTATCTGCTGTGTTGCAAGTTGCAACATGAATTAAAGCATTGTGCTTTCATAATTTAAGCTGTTTAAATATTAGCACAACTGAGTGGGTGTGTACGGTCTTGATACATTTTGTAGCAACAGACCTATATTGATTATTGGGTATGAGGGTAAAAAGTACTTTTTCTCTTTTGTTATTTTCTTCTGCTGGCTGTCAATGACAGGCCAGATTGGCTTCTTCCAATGCTCACAAGTTTCAAAGTGACTTAAAAGATCTGTACTGCATTTCTGAATAATTATGTTATATATACATACGAACTGCCCTAGCCCTGTCCACATACAGGTATGAATGCTGAAGCGGACAGGTATCTACAGAATCCCGCTTCCTCAGGTTGGGCCGCCAAGCACCCTGAAAAGAGCCACTGCGGTGGAGTGTGGACACAAGAATAAAAAGCTCGACAACTACACAACTTTGCTGTTATGCATGATGTGGTGACTGTATGCTCGCCAACTTCTGCAAAGCTCAGAAGCCTGTTATGAAAATTAAGCACTTAGAAACGGCCAAAATTTATTAATTTCCAAAGATGCAAGATATCTGAATCTTCACATACACGCAGAAAGAAGTCAAGCGGAAGCAATTAGATTAATGGGCGGTAGTGTGCACCACAGGCTTCTGAAAACAATGGCTCATATGTTTCAGTGAAAAAGGCAAAAAAAAAGTTTTAACATGAGATTCATTCATTAATTCTCAAGCTCACTCCTCGTTCACTTCACGGACCAGATATACTGTCGGTCTGGTCAGGACCAATATAGGAGTGAAGTAACAAGGGTAATGGGGACAACAAAAGGGTGAACACAGTAAACAAAACATAAGCTCCGTCCAGTCAATTCCAACTTTAAGCCCTTCAAAAATAGGATTGATCCGTTTGCAATACACAAGCATGTACGAAAATCGTGATGCAACTAAACATGGAACAATGCGAGAACACTGTGTCAAACACAAATGACAAAAGCACACTACATCAGGTACTAGGCTAGCAATTCAAGTACACCAGCAGAGAACGTATCTAGGTACATATTTCCATCCAAGGATAGGAAGAAGGAATGCTGATACCACTGCTTAGAAAATTTTTCCTCTTTTACATGCCCGCAATGTTTATTCTGAATAACATGTGAAGTGGTTTCGCTTATGTATTCCTGCTTATTTGATGTGTACTATGTTGTTCATGACCTTATAGAAAAGATCCAAAATGCGTACTATGCTTTTCACAATCTTATAGAAAAGAATCAGTCTTTTCTGTTTCCTTCATTGTTGAAGAGGGAGCAAGTCAGCTAAAGTATAAAATGTGTAATTTAAAAGCATATAGTAAATTATATTACAAAGTATATACCTTATAAACTTATAAACTATATACCTTATAAAGCATGAAGTATAGACATAGCCTAAATTATGCCCATAGCATGGGCTATAAATATATGCCCGTACCCTTTGCTTTCACGAGACTCAAATTCATCACTCTGCACTGGCCAATGAAAATCCTTTAATCTGTGAAGCCATCGAAAATAATCTTTATTGTTGTTTTTGAATACCATGCAAATAACATTTTGCTAAAACCACTTCATTTTTATGGTTTAGAGTGCATGTGAACGAATTAACAAGCTCAACGCAAGCGGACTATTTTCACAAAAAAAGTCACCATATTACTCTGCCCACAATTAAGTGGCAAGTTGTCATGTGAATGCCTGAAACGAACTCCGCAGATAGAGTGACTCCTACTCTCTGCGGTGAACTAAAAAGAAAGAAAGAAGGTGGGAACTGGGACATTTTTTTTTTTTAACAGTAAAATTATCATCCAGAGCAATAATTTGAAGTTTATACTGTTACAGACGAGGAAGCAGGAAAAAGTGGGCAGTGGCGTGAGCAAAAGCGCTTGCGCTAGGCCCGCCAACAATTCATTAAACGTCATCTCACTGCCATCGAACAACACCTTTCAGTTCCCTTTTTCCTGCGTTCACCGGCCTGCCGCCAAGTAACAATATTATAAGAATGCTCAGAGCAGGTAGACCAAGTTTCTGCAACTAAAAGATGCCCTCAAAGTTTTCCAAAGTGCACCTTTAAGGTTAGTATCCTGTGTAGCACGCTTAAGTGATTGCCTAATAAATCCCAATCTTTTATTTGCTTTGGCAACTATGTTAACTGTGTGTGGGCCAATGCAGGTCTGGGGTAATTGCCACTCCCAAGAACGTATATTCTGTCCCTCGATTCAATCTGTTTTCTGTTCAGTGAGTAGTCAAATTTAAGTGGCTGCAGTTTGTGTGATTTTCAAGCACACTGTTTTAGTGAGATTTAATGACACTTTCTGCTTTCTATATCGCTCATTAATATTGAGCAGGTAACCATTAAGATTAACTTATCTTCAAGAGAGTTAACATTAGTGTTAACATTGATTTCTGAATCTTCAATGAGGTAATTCTATATATATATATATATATATATATATATATATATATATATATATATATATATATATATATATATAAAATAAAACTGTCCCAGTACCAATCCCTGTGGTACTCCTGATATCACATCACATACCCTAGATGTGTCCCCATCAAAACTTACAAAATGCCTGCAACCCACAAGAAAAGTTCATAGCCAATGAGTGATATTTGGGCTTCTCAGCACTGACTGACATTTACTTAAATGTTTTCTATGACTTACCTGATCAAAGGCTTCCCTAAAGTCTAAGAAAATGGTGTATATTTGCCCCTTCTGGTCATGGATTTTGGTAAAAAAAAATATAGCAGATTTCAGCCCTATCACTTGTAGTTCCACCCTCTGCCCTTGCCTCAGTGGCTTTTTCCTTTGACACTGCCAAGTGTGTCCTGAACCTTCGAAGTCATCCTCAAATAAATTTTACCACTGTAATGTTACTAAACTTGAATGTAAATTATTTTACGTGAGCCCTCAACTGACTGCTTAGATCTAACATGTCACTCAACATAGCTGGATAGAGTGCAAAATGTAAATTGGTTTTAAAGAAAAGAAAGGTGCAGTAATGTCACACTTCTCTGTGGACATCTAAACCGCGCCGTAAGGGAAGGGAGGAAAGTGGGACTGAAAGAAGAGAGAAAGAGGTGCCATGGATGGAGAGCTCTGGAAAATTTTGACTGCTTGGATATCTTTAATATGCACTGACATTGTACAGCACACGAATGCCTTTGCATTTCGCCTCCATCAAAATGCAGCCACTGTGGTCAGGTTGGAACCTGGATACACCGGAACAAGCATGCATTGGTACATTTTTCTATGTCGGCCGACTCTTCTCTTTAGATGAATAATGTTCTTTGTTATTCAAGAAAGTTATGCATCTTGAACTAAAGATTTGAATTCTAACTATAATTCATTAACAGTTACTGGCTGTTTACAACTTAGTTCTTCAAACCAACCAAAGCAGCAATCGGGTTAAAATCTCTTTAAGATGACACTTCCCTTATCTGCTTTTGAAAAGAAGCAAGTGAAACTTTCATACTAACTAAACAATGATCGAAAAGACCAGGTAACATTTCAACCTCAAAGGGGACAGGTTCTGTGATGAAGGAACTTAAATTTGAGAAAGGTCTGTCACTGTGCTTTGTAATACCTGCTAAAGCCTGTGGGAAAGGCACAAATCGACAAGACCGAACGCTTCCTCGAACTTGCGTTGTCTAGGCATCATTTCGTCCCATTTCACACCCGCTACGTCGAAATCACCCACGGTTACCGCATTTTTGTTTTAAATCCGCAAGTGGTGTAGAAAGTCGTTCAATGCACCAATGACTCATTAATTCGTGCCTAGAGGACGATACAAAGTGTCAATGAAAAGTTCATGTAGATGCGTTGACTACAACCGAAGTAATTAACATGTGTAAAATCTCTCCGCATGCCAGCACATATGTAACACTGGTTCACTACCCGGCGTTTGTAGTGAACTCATGCAATTTAATTAGGGAAACTTAAGCGTGCCAAAATCAATATGATCGGCGCACAAAAGAAGACGTAGCGGTAAAGACAGCAACTAGACAAATGACGACTGTTCTATATAAAACGACAACGTGCCTAGACACAGTGAGAGAGAATACTGTGTCACGATATGCAAGCCAGCTTTAGAGACAGCGCTTTACTTCTTGTTTCTAAGCATGACTAACAGAAACATTAAAGTTAAGCGAATACACAGCACGGAGTAAGTTCACTCTCTTACTTGCAAGGAAATGAGCGCACTCACAAAACACACTCCTCGTACACTCCAGACATCACGATATAAGGCTGTAAACACCTAGATTTTCAGAATTTGATCAAACTGCCGTAAGTGATATGACTGCAGCTATGCGACAGCGCCGACGTAGCATGTTCGATTCATAAGCAAACGCAAGTCGTCGAAAAAATATCGGATATGCGACTAGGCTACTCAAATCAGAATTCTAAGCCACCCAGGCTGTTGCTTTACATGCGCTTCGTTGCCAAAAGATCAATAACTCATTCAATAAGGCGTTAATATGAGAGCTGCTACGAAAATAATTAACAAAAATGGTGGTTTAAAATTCGAAACGTTACGTCCCTCTTACGGGTCTCGGATAAGATGGCCAGGAAGAGGTCGGTACCATTACAGCAGCTTGTGCAACTTACAGCGACCCATACTAAAGCTGTAACGCTATAAGCTAAGAAATTGTCATTCACGCATGTTCTGCGACCTAATAAGCATGCACACAAACCACTGAGGACGTGGGAAAAGCGAAAAACTTACAAGATAAGGCTATCGTACACTCCTCCATCCGTGGCCGCCGCCATGACGGTGGCACATGGTTGGTAGCAGTATGCAACGAGCACAACCAGAACCACCAGAACTACAGATGTCGCACAAGGTCAATTCATGTCGCATTCTTTGCACATTACCACAGTCCCCTTTGCAAAATCTACAGTGGACGACCGCGTAGTTTCCGAGGGGTTTACTGGTTTTACTAGTTTTGTGTGGTTGTTAGAACAGTTCGAGCATTACGAAACAAAACTGAGAGCCGCATAGACGTGCATTTATATAAAAGTACATTCATCGCATCGGTGATTTTCACTCGACTCGAGTAAACTTAATACACTTCACGTGCACGCACGAGTGCCAACCAAAATGTAAATAAACTAACGTCTTCAGGTTTGCATAGCCATGCATGCATGTGACCCGGTCTTCATACACTAACAGAACGAATGCGAAAGCATTAAGCTGCTTTATATTACGGTACAATGTAAAGTGCTGCATATGCTGCATAATGACTATGAGCTATGACTATGCATACTTTGCAGAAACCTGCACCTCACATTCTGTGTGAAGTGCCGAGTCATAGCAGCTTATATCAACCAATACCTGGATATATGTCACCTGTCAACAACCATCTGCCACGCTTGTGATGTATGAGGCCGGGGAGATAGTGACACTTTCAATAACGACTCAAACTTGGACTACAGACCCAGATCTCAAATTTGTTGCTTACGTTGGCAGGTAGTGATTGGTCGGAATGTTAATTTGTAAGACGTATTCGCAGGAGCTAGCAATTTGGGCAGCTCATATAAGAAGCATGTGCTCATGAGGAAGATTGTGATGTATGCTGCAGAAGCAACATAGGCCTGATGTGTACCCCACTATAAGCAAGCCACACAAACATATGCCTGCATGGAACTCAGAAGAGTGGAGAGTTGGGCTTGTTGGTTTACAGTCATGGTGGAAACGGCACTAACAAAGCACGGAGCGAGAACACAAAACAGACGCTGTGTTGTGATTTCACTCCGTCTTGTGTTAGCGCTGTTCCCACCATGCCTGCATGATGAGCATGTCTGTCTCGGGATCACGAGTTTTGGTGTATTTGATTCCCATCTCAAATGTGCTGCCCAAGTTGGCAACTTTTCCATATGCAACCGTGATGTGTGGTTTCGCGATGCCCACAATTAACCATTGATAAATCAGTGCCCTGCCATGTAATATCAGCCAACTATTACCTGCCAGAGGCACGCTTGTGATTTTCATGGCATGCATGGATCCCACAGCTGGCTTTTGTGCTCGTGGGGCATATATGTTACTCAAGCATGAATGCAGCAGGTGCTAGATGTTATGAAGCACTATGAAAAATGCATGTCATCATCATCATCAGCCTGACTATACCCACTGCAGGGCAAAGGCCTCTCCCATATTTCTCCACTTAACCCGGTTCTGTGCTAGCTGCATCCACTTGACCCCTGCGAACTTCTTAATCTCATCCGCCCACCTAACTTTCTGCCGCCCCCTGCTATGCTTTCCTTCCCTTGGAATCCAGTTTGTTACCCTAAGCGACCATCGGTTATCCTCTCTTTGCACTACATGTCCTACCCATGCCCATTTCTTCTTCTTAATTTCCACTAGAATGTCGGTAACTTGAGTTATTTCTCTGACCCACTCTGCCCGTTTCCTATCTCTTAATGTTACCCCTACCATTTTTCGTTCCATAGCCCTCTGGGTTGTCCTCAACTTAAGTAGAACTGTGATGTAGAATGCATGTGATGCCATCCTAAACTTCAAAGAAGAAAGACGTTTGCGTTTGAGAGTAAGCTTGAGACATTCTATCTTTTTTTTTTTTTTTTTTTTTTTTTTTTTTTTTTTTTTTTTTACAAAAATTCATAGTTCTGAAACTGGATTTTAATTGTACCAAAACTTGTATGGCATTTACTATAAGCAGTGCACTAACACAACATATATTCAGGACCTTTATCTTGCTGGGAAGTGCTCATAATTTGCCTCTGCATAGTATAGTTATAGGTGATCCTTGGGCAAAGCACTTGGACCAAATGAGGGAAAATGAAAGATAAACATAGCTAGCAGCCACCTAGAAACTAAATCTACCAACCAGTACATATCCTCCCACCGCTGTGGTGCAGTGTTAAGATGCCCAACTACTGTGTCAGAGTACCCGGGTTCGATCCCGACCGGCGGCGGCTGTGTTTCGGTGGAGGTGAAACGAAGAGGCATCCTTGTGCTGTGCGATGTCAGTGCATGTTAAAGATCCCCAGGTGGTCGAAATTACTCCGTAGCCCTCCACTATGACTCCTCTTTCTCTCTTTCCACTCTCACTCCCACCTCCTCCCTTCCCTTATGGTTTAGATGTCCACAGAGCAAGTGTGACAGATACTGTGTCTTTCCTTTTCTCTGAACCAGTTATTATTATTATTATTATTATACATACAACTTACATATAGTCACGTTATGTTGGTGCACTGCTTATAGGAAATGCCATACAAGTTTTGGTACATTGACATCCAGTTCCATGAACAATGAATTTCTGGGGAAAAAAATTATATAGAATGTCTCAAGTCTATTCTCTAATGCAAAAAAGCCTTTTTATCTTCAAAGTTCACTAGGATGACATCACATGCATTTTTCATACTACTTCATAATATTTAGCACCTGCTACATTCATGCTCGAGATCCAGCAAAATGCCCCATATGATACCTAATGCATCCTTCACATAACTTTGCATTGGCATAGGTTCTTAAGTATTTCCCATGCAACATGTAAACACCAGTTCTACATCACCAACCAGCTTTAGGGAGTATGCTGTACATTGTGCCAGTTTCGTAGGCATCAGTACATGCAATTTTGTTACATGCGTCTCCACTTCCAGAACATCAAGCTAGCAGCTAGAGGTGTTATGGCGACAGCCAAAGAACTCTGCAATGTGGTACAGTCCCTTTGAAGTTCAAAGAAGCTCTAGTACCTAAAGGGACCATGTAAAGCTGCTTGCTAAAACTAGAAAACATGAACGAACAATCAGTATTCCATCAGTCATCTCTTAAATGTTGAAGCTTAGTTGCATTAACACTGATAATATCAGCGATTAAAAAAAATAACATTCCTCCTCTCCTCCTTCAGCTCAATGCACACTGGCATGTAATAAAAAAAATATTTTAAAGCAGATCACGTTGCCATCTCAGTGCTCCTCGTCCTGCTCGCGTCACTTGGACATGCCCATTGAGAGGGCGCATCCAGAAGGATCTGCTGATGTCAGCGGAAGGTGACGCCTAAAATTGGTGTTAGCAAGCACTTTTTGAAAATTATTTGTAAACTATACTATCTATGCAGAGCTTTTAAATTTGACTCCAATACCCACAAAGACCACACATATGGATCAGTTACATTTGAATATTACCATACAAACCATTTCAGGACTCCTTTAAGGCATGCTCGAAATCCTGCACTCTCAAAACAACCCACACTGGTTTAATGCTTAACGTCGCGCATACAAGAACACTATTCAAATATATATTTTAAATACACTATCAAGGGCATTTAAGAGCCAAAGCAACATTGTGAGCTGCAAGGTGCCTGTGGTTGAGAACATGGGATTAATTTCAAGAACTAGAGGTCTTTACCACACACCAGCAGACTCTCAGTGCCAGCAAACTAGTATTGACTGATGCACATGGCTTCAGGTCCGCCTCCGCATATCTACACACACTTCAACGAACCTTAACACTCTGCTCAGGGTTCAGCTGCGTGCCTGGCTTTAGTGGGCCACAAAGCCAGCACCAGCGGCCAGAGAACACCTTAGGAATAAAACATAGTTTGGTTTACATAAATTTTCCAAGAGTTACAATAAAAATAAAATAAAATACCACCATTTCAATGGCTTCACCAACTGCAGTGCCCAATCTGCATGAATGATATGTATATACTACCAAAGACTGTAAACTAAAGCAAAAAGAAGTATTAAAAAACTGCAGAGAATTTTGCCTACAATCTAACATCGTGTGAAAGCAGAGATGCACAGGTCTTTCTCTTCTGTCTCCTAGCTTTGTGTAGTTGGCTGAACTAAGACAAACATTTGCCACCAATTAAAGATCATTTTACAGCGAGCTGCATCTTACGCTCTGCCATGGAACTGTCCATCACACATCTATGCTTTCGTATTCCTCGCTGCGCTGTCGTGACGAAAGTACCACCCGTCGCTCTGCAGATGCTCCACAAGCAAGCAAAAGTTTTCTTGGTGTAGTAGCCTCCTGAATAATGCTTTCACACTAAAACTCTCAGCAGGAAAAGACTGAAGTGCAACAAAATACAAACTAGCTTCACTTTCTTTCATCAGAAATGTAAATAACCCCATGAGCTCATATTTCATGTCTTCCATGCTCAAATTTCAGAATAACAGGCACAAAATTCTGCGAGATAGCCAGAAGAAATTTGCTGTGATAGCTGTAGCCACCAACAACATAGACTACTTCCTTCCAGCCATGTACCACCGCCCATAACCCAACACCTGTGATGTTCATTGCTTCTACTGACATTTTAAGGTGACAATTGCAGCCACCCTAAAATGGTCTCAGGCCCACCGGCCAACGCTCAGTGGCACTAATAACAGGCACAAAATTCTGCAAGATAGCCAGAAGAAATTTGCTGCAATAGCTGTAGCCACCAACAACATAGAGTACTTCTTTCCAGCCATGTACCACCGCCCATAACCCAACACCTATGATTATGTTCATTGCTTCTACTGACATTTTAAGGTGACAATTGCAGCCACCCTAAAATGGTCTCAGACCCACCGGCCAACGCTCAGTGGCACTAATGTCCGTACAAGCCGTGCGTTTAAGTGTGTGCTAAAGTCTGTAGCCAACATTACGTGGAACTTTCCCAGCCAGCTTCGACAACAAAGTATATTCAAACCAGGCATGACAGGCTCATTCAGAGATGAGCTGTGCACTAGAAGGCATGGAAAGAAGCCATCGAAAATTTAAATTACTTGATTCCAGCCGGTTGTACAAAACTTCAATAATAATACAATACATACTCAAGTCAAACCCTGCCGTGGTGGTGTAATGGTTAGGGCACTCGACAACTATGTCCAAGGACACGAGATTGAGTCCCGGCCGCAGCAGCTGCTTTTCGGTGAAGGCAAAAAGCAAGGCACACATGTGCTGTGCGATAAACTCCAGGTGGTTGAAATTTCCGGAGCCCTCCACTAGGGCATATCTTATAGCTCGAATCACTTTGGGACGTTAAACCTTATAAACCAAACCAAGCCATATTCAAGTCGACTATGTACATATTTGCAAGATGGCATGCAATAAGTATAGGACACAGTCAATGCAATGCCCTCATGTATAATATCCCTACAATACGACCTTTGAGGTAGTAATAAATAAAAAATGCCAGCGAGGATGGAAAACTAGTTGATGATTTCCATGCGTCAAACCTAGAATAGTTGAGATATATTTTATATATACTATATATTCAAGCCACATATGCAGGCTCATAAATAGGTTTCATTCTGGCTAATACTGTACAAATGTAACAATGAAGCCTTTCAGATGCTGAAATTTGATTGGATGCTTCATTTGAGCCCATTTTAAAATTTGTCACAAGGTCAACATCATTTGCAATAAGTCAAGTGGCAGGCAATATATTACTTTTTCTCTTCCGAACTACACAATAAGTAGCTAGCATTTTACAACTTGCAAATAGATATTACTCAGGGTTCAGCATTCCTAATTTTTATATTCCCCTTGCTAACTAATTTACCTACAATGCATGTACAACAGACAATTGGAAATCAGACAAGCATGCATTTTAGCCAAGCGACTCTTCTATGATATGAGGAAAATAATTATGAATTCATTTTTGTCATGTTAAGTACTTATGGCATGTTAATTTCAGCTATGAGACGGCTACCAAAACCACTTCAAGGATATTTCTTAAGTGACAGCCTCCAAGTTTCATAAAAATTAAAAAATGCTAACAAATACATTGGTTAAGGGATGCTGTAAACTCCTGTGGACAGTTCAGAGGGCTGTACAAAATGAAAAAGAAACCTGGTAATTTATGCAGCAGGTTAAAAAAAAAACCTCGCTTGAAATGATCCCATTGCTTTTGGCTGATCTATTTCCTTAGATGTTACCCGGCAAAGGTTGCTTGGCTATATGATTAAACGTCCCAAAGTGACTCAAGCTATGGGGATGCCATAGACGAGGGCCGAAAATTTCAACCACCCGGGGTTCTTTAACATGCACTGGCCTCGCACAGCACACGGGTGTCTTCATGTTTTTTGCCTCAATGCAAAAGCAGTCGCCGCAGCCAGGGCTAAACCTGCATCTTTGCGTTCAGCAGTCTAGCACCCCAACTACTGAGCCACAGTGGTAGAGCACTGGCCAAAGAAATGGCATTAAAAATCATATTTTTCAGCTTGCAGTAAAACACCCGGAGTATCAAATTTTACAACATGTTATTATTTCAGAGTACAGAGTAGTGAGCCATGCTATGAAACTACTGCACAAGGCTCAAAGAGACTTCATAAATTGTTGTAAAAGAAGCATTGTCGTTTGCCTCCCTTTAAAATTGGCTGGGATTGAACCAAAGGACGAAAGGTTTTGAAATATTTCTGGTACAACAGACCCCAGAAAACAATAAAACAGCAAAAGAAAACTCGCCTACGAGGTGTACGTTCGACCGAAACTTGAATGTGCCAGTGCAATATGGAATCCTCACCAGCAATATCTAATGGAATCTCTCGAAAGCATTCAGAATCGGGAGGCTCGCTTTATCTATTCTGAATATGATAGACGGGTTAGCATTAGTGCCATTAAATCATCCATTAGCCTTCACTCATTAGCACTTCGAAGAAAGATTTCGCAGCTGTGCCTATTTCATAGTCTATATTATAATCGCCCTGACCCGAGAACTTTCTTTTTAGTGCTACCTGTACGAACATCGCGTCGTCTTTTCAATTCCATGAGCATGCAGTGCACAACTGGTTCGACAAACTCGTTTAATAAGTCGTTCTTACCCTTGGCGATTGAAGAATGGAATTCAATCCCTGAACCAATAGTCTACGAAAGTGATAACTCTAAATTCAGGCAGGTAATATCAGATCACTTTGCCAGATAATCTTATTATCAGTAAATATTTCCAGCTTGACTCATGTATCAAACACGAATTTTGCTTTGTAGCTCTTCCCTATGTATATGTCAATCTTTCTGCTTTGCCTTGTGTGTGTTTTTTTTTTCTTTCTTTCTTTTATTGTGCATATATAAATTTTTATTGAATGCATCATGAATCAAATGGGTGTTCGTCTTGTCATTTCATTACTTAAGGTTCCATAGAAATGTATAACGTTACCTTGCCTCTTTGCTTTTCATTTCTGTATAATCATATGACCACATACTTACTTTACTCGTTACCCCCCTCCCCCCCTCCTTATGTAATGCCTGACCCAGGGCCCTTAAGGGACAATAAATGATGATGATGATGATGATGAAATATATGAATGCTTTCCTTCCAGTCCTTCTTGAACAAATGGTGGCAGCCCAGTATTAATGGAAGGCAAAAGGCCTCCCAGCCTAATGCTGCTATCGTAGAGGCATTTCCAATCCCACCAATCAAGCCCAATCTCAAGGTTCCAAGCACGCTCCACATCCAGTGGCGCTACATGTTCCTATGTGATCTAACGAGCAAGGTGGCCTACTATATAGGTTGCACTGCATGCCTGGTTGGTTGCAAAACGGTGGTAAATAGACGGGTTTGCAAGAAGTCAATGAAAACGCTTGCGATAAAAAATCCTGTGACAAACACAAGCCAAAGACTGTACAACCAGCCTATGCATATGGGTGCTAGGGGGGCAGCATTGGAGACATGTTTGGCCTTGATTGCAAATGATCTGGCTGCACAGGATACTGGAACTGCACTAAGTTCAATCTTTATCATGAAAAATGCCCATGTAACAGCAGTATAACACTAACTATTGCATGAATGTATGAATACTGTCTAAATGAACATGTGCTGACTGGAGTAAGGTGCACTTACAGGAGGACATCCAAGATAAGTGAAATGAATGGATCAAGAGAAGGTAGCAAGGGCGCTCAAATTATTCCATTTATTTATTTCAAAAGTGGCCGGCGTGTGCGTAAGGCAGGCTTATTATACACCTCCTTGATGACAACAAAATGTACACAATTTTTTTCGGTTCCTGCAAATCTTTTATATTAATTCGTATTGTACATCTGTCAATATACACGTGCGAATTACATCTTATACCATCGCATCATTGACAAGCATTTTACTAAAACTGCATTCCTAACATTTACAATCTGAAAAAAAATAAACATACCGTCTATAACATCGATTAACAATTCTTAACTTCACAACTGCATATTAGCTTCAATACTAAGCAAATCGCATTAAAAAGAGAGATGCACATCGTATTGCGCACTCTTTATGCTGATGCCATCACGAATACTTCTCTAACTGTACAAAGCCTAAAGACTACAAGCAAAACCAGAAAGCTCCATATATGTATACGTCTAGTTAAAAATACAACAGTAAACATTGTGCACGGCTGGTTCACCTCTTTTCGCACATGTAGAATACATACGGGAAAAAACCCTCACACCACCAGTAAAACAGAAAACGCGCCGTCCTCCGGGCATTAAAAAGCCAAGTCCATGCAGCACTCTAATGGCAAAAAAGACGTTCAACGCCTGACGTAAGCCACAAAATCCTACAAGAGTGCTGATGTGTGTGCATAAGATGTGGGATGCATATTGTTCCAGAACATGCACACAGGAGAAGCGAAAGACATTCAGTCCCGGCACGTGCACTGTGCTTGCAGCTTCCATCAGCTTCGTGGCCAATGCAGCGGTTCATGACAATATGATGCCCCCTCCTGAATGCTCAATCCTCTGAAAAATACAAGTTACAGGGGCCATGTTATGAACTGAATGCTCAATCCTATGAGAAATACAAGTTACAGGGGCCATATTATGAACACCAACAAACAACTCGCTGAATTCCCTAGTTTACCAGGAGAATGAATGCCAGCAGATTCTTTCTCTATGCACAATCCCAGATGGCAGTGAATTAGAAGTGCACCACTCTTGGATACTTTATTGCTGAAAGATGCCGAACCACTTCCTGACCTTCTTTCAGGAGCATTAGCAGCAATATTTATATGAAGATACAGAGGCACCATACTGCCACATGATTTTCTGGTGATACTATTGTAATGAGTTTTCAAGTTTGCATCAAGGCATTGTACACTAGGACCTCAACAGTACAAAAGTATGAACCTCATTAATCAGAACAGTTTTCATTGCCTTTGAAAGTTCTTTGAAAGTGAGCATTGGTCAGTGGTGTCAAATGCTGATTACTTTTAATGAAAACATGGACTGCCATGATTTCCTAATGTTGTAAGCGAATGCTGCACAAATTTACTGCAAATACTGTACTGTAAGCCGCAAGAATTTTAAACCAAATCACTTAATGCAAGGCAGGACTCACGAGTGCTGTCACTGCTGCTACGACCTAATGAAAATAAGCAGCTGTACAACACTCACCTTTTTCCAAACAAAACAAATTAATATGATAGATACATTTAAAAGTTTTTCCTTCGTCCATCTGATATTTGAACTTTTATGTTAAGACTAGAGTGTACTTCCAGGGTAGCAAGGTCCATAATCCATTGGCTTTACTACATAATCAGCACAAAAAGAAACTACACAAAATCACCTCTGATAATGTGGAGATATGTGCACTGCCCATGTGCCCATAAAACAAAGGTGGGCAGCAAGTTTGCACAAGGACACGATTGAGCATGAAACACCCCTATGTTTAAACTGCATGTTTAATAAGACTGCAGAACCTGGCAAGCTGCATTTGGTGATGTCTCGCTCTAATTTCTTTTGGTCCTCTTTGACTAGGTGCTGCTTCCACATGGCATAGATCATGAAAAATGACACCAATGACAGAGGGTCAGTAGAAAGAAAAATGAAAAGTAGCCTTACAAAATATGGCCCCAGTTGGCCTCTGGCTTGCAAGAGCCATAAGCTAAAAACTTGGGGCATGATTACTGTGAACAGCTTTCAAGAGTACTCAAATAAAGAGGAACAGGGTAGCATTAAACAGGCTTTTCCGAAGGAAACAAGCAACCATGGCTGCCACTGAGGTAGGACAGGAATTCAAGAGAGCACTGTGGTTGCCAATGAATGCCAAGTGCAAGAGCTCAAAGGTGAGCAATACCTTTGCTTTCATGATGTGCTGACAAATGGCAATGTGCACGCAATGGACTCAATGGAAAGATATCTCCCAAAGTCAAATTTTCATCGCAAACGAAATGGTTTGCATAGCAAAGAGATTTTTAAAAGGTGCTGCCACAACACCCAATTCCCACGCTTCCTCCTGCGACATGCGCCATCACGCGACTGGTAGCACGATGCCCTCTGTACCTTTTCTGCTTATCTGACAGCACTCTCTCTACTGCTCCTCCTATGACAACGCCTGCTGTGTTAGGTCCCGTGGTGTAGTGTGGTAATTAAGGCATACAATTAGAGGTATATCACACCACTATCACCAACTGGACTAGCAGGTGCATGCCAATTAGAAAGCAAAATGGTATGACACCACCTGGAACGCAGCACAAAGCACGGTTGCACCACAATTTTCATATGAAAAAGAGGCCAAACGAGCAAATGGGACAATAGACAGGAACGGGGGCCTATCCCAAAAGGGCATCTGATGTGCATGCCATCATCTCGCTTGCTGCACCAGTGGTAAAGGGGGAGTGGTACCTATCATGTATTTTTTTTTTTTTTTTATGTCGTAAGGTCACGTGAATTTTGTGCCTCTTATTGTCTACACTGCTGATGAGCCAAGTAAGGCTTTCGCCTTAACAACTGACATTAGCCCTGAGCAATAAAAGAAGGGCACGATCCTTTCAGTGCAGAACAGAAAAACTTGAACATCTCATTGCATAATTTATGCTTAACCTGAAGCCATGAGCTAAAGCAGCCTTTCAATCCCCCAAAAGGCCATAACAGTGCTCAAACAGCCATTACTACTGAGCTCGATGCACCACTGCTCACCTAATTTTTCTTACAAAGACAATAATCTTGCTTTCTTCTAATGTTCTAATAATAACAAACCAAACTGTAAGATTGGGGCATACCAGAGAGGAGTTTGTTGTATAGCAAGGAAATGTAAGCTGCATATGGCCGTAGACCAGCAAATAACCTTTACCACCTTAGTGAATGAAATCTACATAACCAATATTTTGTTTTACTACGCCAATGTGACCATACAACCTTTGGAGCTTAGCTGTGTTATCTGTTTCCAGCATCAACACAGATGCTTTCTTGCACAGCACACTGCATGTGGCAGCAGCTCCCATGAATTCAAATTATCCTCGTTATCTGAGGCAGTCCTTTCAAACCTTTACGCTTTACTTAAAAATATTACACTGTATAATAAAATAAAAACCCTTTCCGTTTACATGCAAGGAAACTCACCTGAAGAGGCTCTACAAAATCCAGCCAGTCCGAAGCATGTGTTGGCAGTAGTCCCATTGACGAACATTTATAGAGCGCTAACGCCAGACAAGCCAAGTTGCCAAAAAGATAAACTATTTTCTGAAGAATAGCTTGGCCCCCTTCAATCATCTTGAATGCTGCATGAAAAATATAACACAAAAATTGAAAACCTTCTGTAAATGTACCACTGTACCTGATAAGCAAAGCTTGATAGCACATTATTTCATTCAAGTGAGCTGAGAAAGCAGAGCCAGATGTGTTCCAGGAGACAACAGCGTAATTTTGGACAAAACGATTAGCTAAAGTGTCCACTCAATTGCGCACAACACGAGCAAAGAACCTAAAGGCACTCACTCACCACCAAAGCATTTTTCGAGGTGAAAATTTTGTTACCTATGATTTTTGTTCACTTGCCCCACCAAACAATACTACCAATGGTTGTCTAACCCGGAAAAAAAGCAAGACAACAATCCCAATGACAAGAGACATATATGCACCTGATTCATAATGCTCCTCATTTAGGAGCATACACGAAGACTCAGCCAAACACAGTAGGCACTAGGTGTCGTTTAAAGAGTGAGAATGAAGATGCATCAAGACATGCATAGGCAGATGGTGTCATGAAACTAGCATACATTCCACAAGTCACTGCTTTCTCTGCACACTAGGATCTATGATTGTCTGTCAATAACATATGATTGAGTCCACTTGTAACTTGACGGTCACAGATCTTAGTTGTATCCGAAGTTCATAGTAAGTAGACCTTTCTTATGCCAGCTCAAAAAATGCCAAGTTGTATGAAAGTTATGTCTATTTCTTTAAAATTATAAACTGGTTTACTGCAAAGTAAAGGTATAGTATCTGTCACTTTTCTCAGTCGACAGCTGAACCAATAGCTCCACCCCATTCGTAATAACCGAACATCATTATAAACAAGGCTGTTGTAACTCAGCTGTTATAAGTGGGCTCGATTCTATAACCATCATGAAGTCAATGCCAGAATAGAGAGCTCCAGAACATGATCCTTAAAATTAAAAACTGTAATCAGAAACTGTTTCTTATGGCTATGTTCAAAATACTGCATTGTTTTGCATCTAGTGAAGCATTTTCCCTTTATGGCAAGTCAAGCTCCGACAAATGTTTAGCACACAGCAGCTTCTGGCTGCAAAACTCATACTCTGCATTGTGTAAAACGGCAAATTGTGTTCATTCATAGCAAACTTAAACTAGGTATTTTCATGTGCACTAGAAGCATATTCAACCTAGTAAGCATTGAAATTTGTTTAAATTATAGATAACAGTAACCATGAGTTTGAATTTCTGAAACCACACTTGTCTATTAACTGTGCAATGGCATTTGGATTAAAAGTATTTGTTACAGCATCTCTCAATAAAATTTCAGAAAAAATTGTATGGCTTCCTGTAGTGTATATCGCATCGATGCATTTAGTCTGAATGGTAGCAACCTTTTTCTTTCTCATGTGCTCTAGTTACTTTTGACTGTTTAAAAACATTACGCATAACAGTAAGAAGTAGTATGATAATGACACAAAGCACTTACTTGATTGAATTGTTAACAGCGCTTTGACAGGTCTCAAAAACAACATCCCAACCATCATGATTGGAAAGATTGAGATAGAATTTCCAGCCATGTACATAATGAAAAGGTTCATAGGCACCTGTTTCCATGGGGCCAAAGCTACGTCCCACGATTTCTGCAAAACGTAGACTGGTCAAAACAGAAGGCTCTAAAGTTGCTAAACGCACACATATATGTACCTATATGCAAATGTCTTGAGCAGTTGCATAACAGATACAAGAAGCTGAAAAAATGCACTAGAGAGGTGAAAATAAGTGAAACACGGTACCAAAGAACCGTAATTCCATTCCTTTAATTTGTGCTTTTAGAATGCATGCATAAAATCTCATCACAGGGCAAGGAAGAACTTGAAATGTGATAATGCACACGTCATCCATTTCATCATTAAATTTCATCTCACTTTTGCATATGGGAATTGCATAACAGCACAGCACAATAACAAAAAGTTGTCACGCCATTTGATTTTCAGTGCAAGAAATACATGCAATGATAGCAACAACACAGCAAGCCCTCCCAGCTGTAAACAGTGATCAGAACATACTCAGCAACACAACAAAGCATTAACATAACAGAACTTTGATTGCCAAAGAATGCACACACACTGGTAAAAAATAAAAACCATTACGTGCCAGTCTACAGTGTATATGACATTTTATCAAGTAGTGCGTAACAAGAATATGCCTGTTTTAATAAAACAACATCCATACTAAACACGGATTCCACTCTGGAGTTCAAATTCTGCCTAGCTGTATAGTTTCTTAAATGGGTCGATTCACCAAATGTTTTGTCGCAGATTTTCCCCTTTGGAATGATGGTTAATGGCGTATTCCAATCGGCAATCTGCAGTGGCTTTCCAATTTTGCAAAAGAGCATGAAATTCATTACAGGCCTATCAGACCTAAAAGTATGAACTTCACTTCAAGTCACCCGTTGAAATCACCAAGTTTTGCAGACAATAAAAATTTGCTCCGGATCACTGATTGGGATATGCCCTTAGACAGTAGTAAATATTGATCGCAACAAAGAATTCATAGCAGGTTATAAGTTGGATTTATTATTTATGCCCAAATAGTTTCAGTCTGTTTTACAAGTTGAATAGTGGTTGCATCATCACAGGTCGGTTTGACACCATATGAAACATACAAAAATGGCAACAGCCGTTTTTTCACTTACTGTCATTCGGCTCCTGGGCAGGACAGCTCAAGAGTTGCAGCGAATTAAAACGACGAAAAACCGGTTATACCGCAGTTTTTGTATGCATCACATGATCTCAAACCTACTTCTGGCATCACTGCCATCGTGCATCTGCTGAAGCCTGCATGAGAGAAGAAATTCATCCCCAGCAGAAGCAGCAAACTGATACCGAAAAACACATTTTTTTTTGGACAATACTGGACCATGTTACAGCTCAGCAATATGCCTTATTAGCTGGAACATGAAATCACAGAAATCCATTTTAACAGGTTGTTCCTACCTTAACAATGAGATTTGCTTCCGTCTCACGACTTGCTTCACTATGCCCTTGTCCCAGGGATGAACTGTAGCCCGGCGGTGACGCCAGTTCTGCCACTTTTTCACTTCGTCTGAAGAAATAAGTTGTGCAGCTATAATGACAGAGCACCGCTTAACCAAAAATAAAAAAATAAAAACTTTGCTTGGAGAGTGTACAACAAATCAAAACTTTTTACCGTAAATCGTGTTGCCCAAAAGGATGTCATGGAGACAGGGCAAACATCGTTCATTCATGCCACAAAAGCGACAAATGCTCATCCACCACGACCTCTAAACGCAGTTTTCCCAGCAAACATATAGACGTGATTTCGCAGTACGAAACAAAGCATTTCCCGAAAGAAACCAGCCTCTACCAGAGAGAAAGCACGTGACTTGTGTAAAGTATAGCATGGCAAATTCAATGTAATGTCACCCGCTTTCGAGAGCGGAGAACGCGCCACAGCTCAATCAATTTACGTACGCAAAACGAGTCCGCGTTAGGTGAAAACGAGGTGGTTTATTTTACAGGTATATGGGAAATAGACTCATGCTTGAACTCAGCGACTAGCAAAGTGCGCCGACACCATTAAGGGCCAACTTTTAATAAGTAAAACATCTCAATATGGTAAATTCCTTGCTGAAATGCGTGGTTATTCAACTATTTCGCAACGTCATCAGCAAGCCAAGCTCAGTTGTGCCGTTTGGTGGAGAAATACGCCAAATGGCAAGTAGCAAAAGCTACAGAAACAAATTCTCAAGTGGATTTCAATATTAGTACCAAAGCACCGCGAACCAAATGTAATACCGCAATATTTACCTCTGAGAAGACGCGAACGACCACTTATGCCGTTTCGCCGGAGCTCTACTGCCCAAACTTGCAGCCATTTTAATTTGAGGGCAGAGTTGTGAGCCTGGACCCGAACATTTCGCCAAATTTCTCTCGTGTAAATAAATAAAAACTTTTTTTGAGGCTAATAATTATACTTAAACAATCTGCATAATACACTTACATTACAATTTTTAAACTACATCGTTTTTGTACTGTAATAGGTGGTGTCCAAGTTTTGGCGGACATTGCGTCACGGCCAGGGCCAGGCCAGCCAGGCTTTGTTACGTTAATTTGGACTTCCGGGTTGTTTTTGTGGTTTGGTTTCTGCTGGCATTGCATGCAGGCTCGTGGATGTGACCTTTATTCTCTTGATATTTGCGCCAATTTGCTGGGAATGTGATGTTGTGCTCGGCTTCCAACTACGGCAACTCAAATAGAACGCGATACAAGATGTTCCGAGTGCAGTCGAGTTGTGAACGGCGAATACAGTTGGCCGCTGCGATCCGCTGGCTGACCGTCGACAGCGAGTTACACGTGGAACACGAGGCTTTATTTCGAGTATTTTGTAAATGGCAAGTGTTGGATAGCTCTGTGAACGCTGGGAAACTTTGTGAAGTAGGTTGTTTTTTCTCGTTCAGGAGCACCAAGTTATCGCTCGGGCGACTTCGGCTACAGCTGTTTTCGCATGATGGTAGCAGCGATTGGTCGTTCCACATCTTCAAAAGGTTCGCAAATTGTGTTGTTTGGCCTGCGTCAGTACAGCGTTATATGATATTATAAGTACTGAGCAATTTTCTCCCCGGCCATTTCTGCTAAATGCAAGTTTCTACAACCACGCCCAGTACAATATCAGCTGTCGATGGTTGGTCTCGTAGCCTGACTAGGCCGGCGTGTCACCGTTAGTATAAGATTTATACATTGTTCTGTGTACATTGTTGTGTAAGCAACTATTTCCTGATTTAACTCCAGAAAACAAAACATGATTTCACTAGCCAAGCAATCAGCGTGAGTACGCACAAAATTGCGGAGAAATACGAGCAAGATTGATAGTTTCCTGCTTGTGCAGACCTACTACATGGTGCGGTGGTGTTTATTCCTATCCTGTGTGGAGAGAGAGACAGACTTTTTCAGGGATAAAAATTGGCAGCATTTTTATATGCTCTGGGTCAGAGTGAAAATCTTCACTTCAGGACTGCACTAACATTGTCCAGCTATTTTTCATCTTTCATTGTATGGCACATAGAAAAGCTGACAGCTGAGATACATGGTATGAAAACAAATTTTGCTGTTACAAAGCAGTTTTCTAATGGCCTATGTGCTGCTAAACGTGCATGCGAAAATTAAATTAATATTTACATACAAGCTATCTTGTGATGCAATGCAGGGTGCTGCATACGTGAAGTTTATGTGTTATTTTCATTTGCTGTGTGGCCTTCAGATGGAAAACAAGGCGCTGGGGGTCATTGGCTATCTCAAGAAGTGCAAAATTCTGCAAGGTAGGCAGGGGCTGGCCTAGCAAGCAGCTTTTATGTCTGTAGGGATAAGAAGTATAAATCTTGACGATTTCTGTGCTCTGTGCTATGCATTTTCTTACAGCTTGCTGTTACTTGCCAACAGGTCTATTGAAGCTCATTTCTACAGCCTGTACTAGGCATTTTGTCACAGTTTACTATTCCTTACTCTGCATGAGCCTTGCTATGGAGGTCGATTAATCACTTATGTGCTGCAAAAGCTCTGCCGGAGAAAGTAATAGCAGGAGTTATTGCAGTACGAGAACGGTTTCCCATTTCCAAGGATCTTTGCTCTTTCATGGCTGTATAATAAAGACTAATCACTTTTATCTTTGGCTATTTTCTTGTGCCTGACCGTTTCTCTTGGTGCTCATAGCAAAGCTGTGTTAAGCGTTGATACCTTGCTTTCAATTTATGTTTTCATTATCAAAAACCAGACTTTATGCTTGGTTTTTCGTACTTGACTCCTTTACCTTGAACACATTGCATATAGTGCAGAAGTTCATTCCCACATTTCAGTATGTATGCATTAATAGCCTATGGGCCCGCTGGAAACATCTGAATGTACACAATCTAGTTTTTCTGTCAGACTCCAGCACAAAATACACAACAGCAGAATAGTTAGTCTCTTCCCAACTTTTATTGGAAGAAATAATGGTTTCGCATTCTAATTTTAAAGTTTCTGGAGGTTTCAAAAGATTCCAATAGAACAATGCTTTTGTTTTACTACTTCCCTATTTTGGCCGACATAATGCAGCAATCAGTATTGGGGAATCAAGCATGGAGAGCTTCCACGCTTGTATGTGAATGGCATAAAATGTCCCACACACTATGCTTGGTTAATTTTGTTTATGAGTGGGGTTTTCTCGCATGCACTGCAGCCACGGCTAGTGGACATGTCTTTCTGACTGCCGGAATAGCAGCCGACCCAAGCCCTCAACAAGCATAGTAGAGGTTTTTGGCTGCATACAGTTTGGGGTATGATGCATGCAAAAGGAATACAGCCGTGCTAAAAATGCAACTCATGTATATCATGCAGTTGCATTTTCGTAATACAACTCGTGTAAAAATCAAATGCTTGAGAGATTTTTATTTATTTCGTGATCCTTCTAATGTTTTCATTGACTGACAGTATGATGTTTACCATGATACAGTTCTTTGGCATTCTACCTCCTACAGTTTTCAGAAAAAAGAAAACACATAAGTAAACAAAATCAGTTGAGCTGTCAAGAACATGTAGCTTAAAATAGCGAAGATTGTGCACACTTCTAAGGTTTCGATACACCGCAATACAGGAAACCAGGTAGCTGCTTTATCTCGGGCAGTGCAGCATATACTGCTAAAACTTTGTAAAGGCTGCAAAAAAAGTACACAATGTCCGCGTGGTACTTGCATGCTTTCAGCTCTAGTCGTCGCAGCTACAACTTGCTCGACAATCAGCTCCTAGGTATCACTAAACTGCGGCTGCCGACAGTCTAATTAACCGGCTTCTGCTAGCGAAATACCTCTAAAAAATGCTTATTCTAGTATAGTTTAGAGATATATGTAGTTCCTGCATGGTAACATCAACGAAAAACGAACTTTGACCGAATGGATGATGCATGCAAACTTCAGCGTGAACAGCTAGACGACACACCACGTTATGGTTGCACTTGCAGCGATTTTTCACCCGTTTTATTCAAATACGAAACGTTAAATAGGGTCATAACGTGTGCAGATCATTATAACCTTTTCTACGACCTTATTCGTGCTTATAAAACACGTGAAAAGTCGAATTTAAGGTTGTCTATGCTGAGTTTCAAGCACAGCGTAGCAGACGCGTGTCTCGCAGATCGACCCGGAAGTCTGAATTACCCAGCGTGCTTTGCGGCTTGTTTAGATTGGACACTACCTATATAGACCTTTGCAACGAGGGCCTCCTGGGTGTCACCATACTGCTCGTTGGGCTGTTGTGTGCGCCTGACGTCAACACAGTGGAGGCGGCAGAGGAACCGGTTTGCAACAGTTCAGAGAGGAGACGTTTCGACAACCTCTTCCCCGATGCAAAGGTCTATAGCAATTTTAAGGTTATCGTTATTTCAAAAATTTTCAGGGTTTCAGTCATTCTTGAACAAGTTGATGCGCTTCTTTTTGTACTCGTTTTCTTTTTAATATGTTTATTACAATAAATCGTACTTGGCAAAAGAAGAAAAAGACAGCGCTCTTTTGCCTGGAATTTAGTTAGTAACGAAACAAAGCCAAAGAAAGGTGACACGGTGGTTGGTGGCTGGTCAAACTAAGGCGGATACTACGTCAATGCAAACGTCCGGTCACATGAACTCCGATTTCTGGATCGTTTCTGTGGTTTTGTTTGTCCAGCTGTTGCTGGCTGGCGTGTATTTTCAACCTGTATTTCGTCAACAATAGCGCTCGTATCGCTGGAAAAACGGTGTTATGCTTTGCCTTAAGCTGCGGAAACTTCTTTGAAATGGGATGCAAGATATTCTGAATTCCGTCAGAAAATGATTGGCAGAAACAGCAGGCTGGCCGTTGCAATCCGCTTGCAGACTGCCAACGGCCATCTCCACGGGAAACTCTAGGCTTTGCTTCGAGTGTTTTGATGGCGGTAAGTATTTTTACAGCATTGTGAAGGCTAGCGTTAGCGAAGGCTAACAAATTGTGAAGGTTAGCGAAGTATGATCTTGCCGAAGCAAGATTTCTGTGCTCTGGACCATGCATCTTCTTGCAGCTTGCTATTACTCGCCCACAAGTCTATAGAAGATTATTTCTGTCTCCTGTACTAGGCACTTTGTCACAATTACTACTACTCACTCGCAGCCTATCTTGGAGGTCATTAATCACATGCTCTTGTAAAAAATGCGCTGCAAAAGTTCTACTAGAGAAAATAATATAAGGTGTAAGTACAGATCAAAAAGGTTTCCCAATTCCAAGAACCTTTGCTCTTTAATGGTTGTATAATAAAAAGACTAGTCGCTTTCACTTTTGGCTATTTTCTTGTGCCTGACTGTTTCTTTTGGTGCTCATAGCAAAGCTGCGCTAAGCATTGAGATCTTGCTTTCAATTTACGTTTTCATTATGAAGAACCACAAAACAATTCCTTATGCCTGGCTTTCTGTACTTGACTAACACTTTGCATATGGTGCAGAAGTTATACATTCCGACATTTCAGTATACCTTACTGAGGGAATCTCGTCTCATATACGTCTGTACACTAATGATTGTGTAATTTACAGATTCATCCGCAATTCAGCTGGTGACGTTGGCATTCTGCAAAGTGATTTGAACTACGTGGCATCATATGGTGTGATATGTGGAAAATGCGCCTCAGTATCAAGAAATGTTATTTTAGTTCACATGAAAGCACCAGCCTTTCCCCTCCCAATACCACATTAGTGGCAACTCCCTTGACCATGTTGATAATTTCAGGTATTTAGGCGTATACTTCTCGTCCTACTGTTCATGGAACAAACATGTAGACTACTTGGCTAACAAATTTGCTAGTACTGTATTGAATATCTTTAGGCAAAACTTCAAAACTGCACCTCTTACCCTCAAAGAAGCATTCTATATTACTAATATACTCCCTATTCTAGAATATTCATGCCCAATCTGGGACCCACATACACACAACCTGATTAACGAACTAGAATGTATTCAGAACCGCACCGCACGTTTCGTTACCAACAATTATAACTTTGGCTCCAGCATAAGAAACATTAAAACTGAGCTTGGGTGGCAGCCCCTGTACCAATTAAAGGAGAAAATTCCTGAGATTGAAAATATTTCACAGTGTATTTAATGGTGACACTCAAAAGTATTTACCTGAAGGCTCCACGCTATGTTTCTGCTAGAAATGATCATCCAAAGAAAGTTGGAGAGATTGCTTGCAGCTCGAATGTTTTTGCTCATTCATTTTTCCCTTTTACGGTAAATGAATGGAATCGACTGCCCCAAAGTGTAATCAATGTCCCATCCACCATCTTTTCATCAGTACTGGTTGAAGTGTGTTTTCTGTGAGTTTCTTTACGTTTTTCATTGTTTATTATGAATTTCATTAAATATTGGATGCATTATTTTTTATTATTACTTGTTGTGCTTTCTTTTTTTTTGTTCCTGACTTTTCTTATTTATGAAATACAATGTCTGCAATCCCCCTACAATAATGCCCCATGAATGATGTAGGTATACAAACAAATAAATAAATAAAATTGAAATAAAATTTATGAGCATTGCAGAACCTGCACTGGGGAAATATGAAAGCATGAGCGTTACTGCTCCTCCTGTTGTGACACTAAACACATCATGATGCTTTATTTTTGTTTTTATCTGTAATTTTTTCTTTTTATTTTGTTTTGTAAATTTTACTTTTTAAAATGTTAATCCATTGTGATTCTGTTTACTTTTTAATATTTTTATTTCCGTATTTCTCTCAATGCCCTCCAGCATCTTTACTCTAGATAAGGAGAATTATAGACGCGCTCATAAAGAATTTGGCTACTGAAGCCTCAGCAAGAATTGCATAATCCTAAAGAGGCATCACCTTCGCTATGTGTACTTTCATTGAGCTATAAGAGCTAAAGCGATTTAGTCCTGGTGCCTATGCAGAAGAAATCAATAACACTAAGTAAATAATAAATAAAAAATAAGTAAGTAATAAAACTAAGTAAACTTAACCTTGATGCTAACGTTCTTGCATGACTGCATTCCTTCCTCACTCATCGTTTGCAATTTGTCACAGCTAATAATACTTCCTCCTTCAGTTCTCCAGTTGACTCGGGAGTGCCACAAGGCTCCGTGCCAGGACCTTTGCTTTTTCTAATCTACATAAACAACTTACCCAATAACTTATGCTCATCAATTAACCTTTTTGCAGGTGATTGTGTCATGTACCACAAAATTAACAATGACCCTTACGTAAGTATTCTTCATTCCGATATTGACCATGTTCTTGGTTGGGCTAAGACATGGAACTAAGCACTAATAAATGCAAGTACATGCGTGCTTCCCACCGTATTGCCGTCATATCATCTTAACACTAGTAACCTGGAATCTGTGCCTTAATTATTACAAATATCTAGGTGTATTTATTTCTTCGAACCTTTCCTGGAAGATGCACGTAGACCATGTAACCAACAACGCTAATCGCATGCTAGGATACATACTCCGCAATTTTCAGCCTTCTTCTAGTCCTATAAAATTACTACTATAGAAATCTTTAGTTCGTACTAAACTGGAAAATGCTGCATCTATTTGGGACCCCAGTCAAGAGACGCTCATCCTTCAACTAGAATCTGTACAGAACCGGGCAGCTCGCTTTATTCTCTCTAATTATCAAAACTCGAGCGTCACTGCCATGAAAGCAAACTTATCATTACCAATGCTATCACAGCATCAAAATATATTCCTTCTTTGCCTGTTTCATGATATATCATGACAACCCCATTCTTAAGAATAAATTGATAATCCCACCTTGTTACGTTTCAGCTCGCATCGACCATTGTCATAAGGGTGTTGTTACTTCATGCCACACCAATCATTTCTACAATTCATTCATCCCCAGCACATCAGCAAGTTGGAAGCATCTTCCCCGATCTATTGTCGAAATATCCGTTAATCTTAAGTTCAAAGCTGCTATAACTAACCTGCTAGCGCCATAAACGCCAGATGGTGTTGCAAATTATCATAGTTTGTTTTTTTTTTACCTCATTTTCCACTCACTGCAGGTTTTCAAAACGGGTGTTATTCTTTTTGCAGGCACATAATACTGCGTCGAGTGCATTTTTTTCTGTCGTTTGTTTCTTTGTTTGCAATAGTTCTGCTTACGCTTCGTATACTTATCTGGTTTCTTTATTTTATTTTACTTTATGCCATTATATTATTAAGTTCCTTTTTATTATTGCTGCAATCTTTTTTCTTTTTTTCCTGCAAACTGCATTTATATTTGTTATATATGTTTCTTTTACTGCTGTTTTTGTTTTTCACTTTCATGTTTGTACCCCGCTCCCCTCTGCAATGCTCTCGGGCCCCGAGGGTAATGAAATAAATAAAAAAATTAATTAATAAACACTAAACAGAGCTTCAGCAGTTTGCAACTGAGAGATATAAGGGGACCATAATAAAGTCTAGACAACCAGCCGTTTCGACGGGTCCCCAGTGATGAAAGGCAGTGTAGACGATGCCGGAATGCAAAATATACCGACGGCCGAAGTGCCGTCCAACCACGTAGTTGTAGATTGCAGGCTTCGAGTCACTAAAAATATATTCCGCAGCGCAGAATTGAAAAGGCGCAAAGCTATCTCGTTCTCGGTAGCACTAAAACACGCCTTCATGGGAGGCGGGTTGAAGCAGAGATGAGACGCCGTCGAGCGTGGTAAGCCTAAAATGTAAATTAGTTTACAGGAAAGGAAAGGTGTGCACAGTATTGGTCACAATTTCTCCGGGGACAATATAATAATAATTGGTTCACAGGAAGGGAAAGGCACAGTATCTGTAACAGTTGTTTCTGTGGACACCTGAACTGTACCATAAAGGAAGGGAGGAAGGTGAGAGTGAAAGTGGATAGAGAAAAAAGAGGACCCTTAGTGGAGGGCTATGGAGTAATTTCAGCCACCTCGGGATCTTTAGGAACCGCGCCATAAAGGAAAAGAGGAAGGCAAGAGTGAAAGAAGAGGTGCCGCAGTAGAGGGCTGCGGAATAATTTCAACCGCCTGGAACTTCGATCGCGGAATAATTTTGACCGCCTGGAATTTCGTGCACGGCCGCCGCGGTCGGGTTTGCGCAATATCGCATATACAGAGGGCACAGAGTGGCCTTCAAACTGTATTCTGCTGCGGAGAATGGTCAAATTAGGTTAGAAACCAATTTTGGTCAAATTGGGGAGCAAGTATATATAATCTTGTGGGCCCAGATGACCAGATTTGTGGTTGGCCCCTCAAATTGGAGGTCCCCGCTGAATTCGCCATGCTCAAATTAGGGTGAACACCAATTTCGGTCAAATTCGGAAGAAGTAAAATTTTGGGGATGCCTGAGGGGCGAGTTGGTGCATGATGAAATTAACGGCGGTGCAACAAGGACACTAACAATTAGGAAAGGGACACGCATGTGCATATGCAGTATCCCAATTTCTTGTTAGTTTCCTTGTTGCGCCGCCATTCATTTCTTCTTAATCGCAGAGGTCCAAATTTAGGGAGTGCAGACCGACATATACTTTCTGCGGAAAACTCGGCTCGACGTCACCAAAGTGAGTGACAATGGGAGCTAAAAGCACCTCATGTAAGCATCATCAAAGCTGCCGCAAACCAATGGAAATACGTCCAGCTGCGGTCAGAGCTTACATCGTGACAAACAACGCTCGCAGAGAACGATTGCCCGCGGAGGCATCCAAAGTGATCCCCGCGGCCACCTCGAAAAGACGTGACTGGATAACCAGTCGAGTGCACTGAGCAGTTATTTTACGGTAAAGCTGCCGCTTTTTATTTAAGTATTTACCTGCATTCACAAATGCAGTATACAGACCACTGAAAATGTCAAAAAGCCTTCAACGCCTTCCAGAAAAGCAAAAAGTAAAAGGGGGGGGGGGGGGGGGGCAAGCTCGTGGCAGTTTGTCTTGTCGAGCCTGTCTTCTGCCACGGCCGTATAGTGCTCTAGAGCACTATAACGGCCGCTCAATGGAAGCGCACTAGGTGCGGCCTGCTGTGTCGCCCCAAACCGGCGGGAGGCGCCTACTTCCCGTCGCCGCCGTCGCGGCGCCACCGCTCGGGGACAGCAGCGCGCTGCCACGCGCGGAGAGCTGCGCCTGGCTGCGCTTTGAGTGAGGCGTCGGCGTTGTAGGAGCCTGTTATTTTAAGGATATAAGAGCTCCGCTTCATACAATTTGGCAACACGAATATACTGTCATGTGTTAGTGTGGGCATGTCAGCCCTTAGCGCTTGCTCGGCAAGGATGTATACTAGAGTGTACCCAGAAAAACTTAATGTGATGGTGGTTCAAGGCCACTCGATTGGACTGCTCGCATTATCGTGATGTTGCATTCAGATCAAGTTAGGTCTGTTCGATTCAGCTGCACTCTTTGCACCAGTTCTGTAAAGTTCTGCGGAGGTGCCGCAAGCGTGCAGCACCAGTTCCAGCAGTTCAGGTGCAGCATCGGCACCAGCTACTTACAAAAGAATGGTAGAGTGCAGGCCGGGCCGTCCGCTAGCCTTGGCGTCGCCAACAAGCTGCGGCTGGCTGTGTGTAACATCGCGTCAGCTGACGCCAACGTTGCGGTTAACTTGATGAATTTTCAAATAGCACATGATAATGGAGTTTTGACATTATCCAGCCGCGATGCTTTTGGCCTGTGCTTTGTAATAAACGGCACTTGTGAACGAAAACACGATCGAGTTCGCCAAGGTATCGGCTACGCATACTCAAGAAGTAGACACACGCATGCGGTGTGATGCATGCTGATTATATATTTCAATCATGACCATGTGCGCTTCGATCGCCGGCTGCCGCAAAAGGTGCATATATATGCATTTGCACAAGACATACTTAATGCGATGTGGTATACTTGAAAATCTTCATGTTTCTTTATTCATTCATGATTATGCAATGCGTATATGTAGAAAAGCCGACCGCATATACGTGGTCGGCTATCTGTGAATTATATTGCCACTCACATCAACCGGCGCCAAAATGCCGAATACGATCAATTTTCAAACAGCACATCGCAATGAAGCGTTGACACGAATCAGCCTCGATCGATGTATGTGTATGCGCACTATGCGGCAGCTGGCATGAAGCGCAAACAAACTTCGATCATGATTGAAGTCAGCATGAACCATAACGCATGCACGTGCTTACTTGGTAGACATAGTTTGGAGCACGCGTCATCGTTTCTTTGGCAAACACAGGCACCGTTCTCGTTGACAAGTGGAATAAGGGCCGCTTCACTGTTTATCATAACACGCAAGCCATCGTCGCGCAAGCTGTCATCTGCTTTCATGCGGCGCCTGCAGCTGCACCATTTCGGCACTGACCGCTGAGGAGGTGCACAGTTTTGCTGAACTTTTCGTGAACTCGGCCTGCATGACGTCTGCACTTTTTGAAACGAACGGCGTGGTGCAGAAAGCGCTATCTTGCATCATTGAAACGAATGGTGAAGTGCAGCATCACGTGAACCAGTTCACGTAGTGCAGGTGAAACGAATGGACCTGTTGTTTGTCAAATGAAAATGTCACCCGGCTGTGAACAATTCGAAGCTGTTCAGCTGTCATGGTAGCCTAATGCATAACCACTAACATCAATACTTCGCAAATTCCGTATGTCATTTTCATACCGTCTACTCCTTCCTGCATACAGCTTTTATACACAAATTGATGTCAACCTGCTCGAAACTGCTAGCGCTATCCAATAAAAAAAATTTCCTACTGTGAGCAACCTCTGTGAAAATGCGACAGGTAACCAACCTTTCTATCTCATTCTGACAAATGTTATGGTGAAAATATGAAGGTGTTTATTAGGTAAAATCTAGTACAGGCCTTATGTCGATAACTCGTTTTATCAAAGGATTTTAGGCCGCACCCAGTGCGCTTCCATCGAGCGGCCGTGCTTCTGCATAGCAGGGAGCAGCAGTGCAAGATTCAATAAGTGAATTGTGACAGTGCAGAAATGACACCAACTATTAATATACATTGATGTTAACCTTAAAAATGGCTTGAGCATACCACTGAAAGGACTATGTGTATTTCAATGAGTCTTCAGCCATTTTGCTGTTATCTGGATGCTGTGCATGCTGCTGCACTGACAATTGTGGAGAGGTCAGTGTGGACTCTGTTGCGAGTTTATTTCAGTGGTGCCCAAATGCTCATGACCACCGTACAAAAATTAGTGTTCTCTTCTTCAGACATTTTTCATTTCCAAGCAGTGCAATGCAGCTTTAAATGAACCAAACTAATGTAGCTGATATAAACAGATGGCTCCTCTACAGAATATTAAGTAATGCATAAAGTACAAAATGAAAACAATTATCCATACAGATAATATATCAAAGATTAAACAGAAACACATGCAAAAAACAACTGTCAATAATAATAATAATAATAATAATAATAATAATAATAATAATAATAATAATAATAATAATAATAATAATAATAATAATAATAATAATAATAATAATAATAATAATAATAATAATAATAATAATAATAACGATTTCTTTACTTCCATCAATGATGGAGGGGACTGCGGGTAAAAGTCGCTTTAGAAGCAAATGACTTGACAGAGCCTGCAGCCTCCTTTACAAGGCAAGCAACGATAGAAAAAGAAGCAGATTACTAGAAGCATCACTTGCAAAATGAAAGGCCTGCTTTGAACATTAAACAGTAGGACAAATGATCAGTTTAAAGAAAATTATGTACAATTGAAGCATGTATCCATCAAGTGAGGGTATGCAATTTGAGGTAAATAATAGGTAGCTATGCACGCTATTTTTAATGGGCACTTTTTGTATCACCTGCCTTCAAGACATGGAGGGGACTTGAATTCATATGCCAATGTTTGTAGCAAAATTCCTTTCCACTGGATTGGCACTTCATAGGATTCCATGCAATGCCAATGATTACACAAACACAATACTCATTTGTACTAAGTGTTCACAAGGATTGTGTTTCCTGTAGGTTCCTTCAGTTTTTTGTTGTAGCTCATGTAAAAGAAGTGCAACATCGCTGGTTGCCGGGCATTATGACATTTAGTGATTTGCAGTGTTTGACTTTTTAGCAGACTCGGCCATTCATAGGCCTGTTCCATCATGACAATTATTACCTTGTTAACAAAGGCCTGCTTCAAACATCATTAACATCTTCACTCACAAAATCGTGAACTCCTTTTGCTACACTGAGCAGCAGCATTTAATGAAGTGTTTGTTCGTGCAGCTCAAGGCGCTGAAAGATAATGCAATTGTGCGACAAGATTTCACTACAATTATCGTGCTGTACAGCGTTCACACTGATGCCACACTGGTCGAACTTTCACGGTTTGCTCTCAAGGAGAGTTGTTTGGAAATTCACCTTACTCGGTTATGGCTCACTATTTGAGCTCGCTGTCCCTTGACATAGTGTGATCAGGGGCCCTGCCCTGATAAGTGCCCAAGTACCTTCATATTTGTATCATTGCAACCGGATGAATGTTTAGCCTAATTGTAATAAGCTTTTTTTTTAATTCTGTGCCTAAAATTTTTAATACTTTCAGTAGTATTATAACAGACCTTCCCATCTTCCTCAACTGTTCATTTGGTGTTATTTTGATCTTTTGGGACAAGGATCTCACTTTTTTTGGCTCGGCTCTAAATTCTTGATAATTAATACCTCATCGTGGATATGCACAATTTCAAGAGAGACCAGAAAAAAAACAGTATCATCACCGTACCATTGTAATGCCAGCACCTATAACACATCGATTAATCAGAATAAGGAGCAGCACAAAGACCACGCAGGTCAAAACATCGATAACGAGTTATCATCACAAGAAATATGCTTTATGAGGAATGAAGCCACTGAGTGGCGGCGACACTTCTGTAGTCACGTCAGAGAACAGAGGGGAAGAAGCCAAGATCATTTCATACATTCAAAACAGTTTCCGGTAAGATCATGTCGCATACACGGCTGTTCTCAAGCATTGTACGTGCACAAATAGCAATCAATATTGACAATGGCTACATTGCAGGGACCATACCATGTGTGCATGGTCCCTATAAGGAAAGGAAGGAATGCGAATAGCTGTACATATCAAAGTTAATTTCAGCACTAGGAGAGATAATCATGCATAGTGGGCTTTCGTAATATATACTTGCAGGCGATTTCATTCATAAAACAATCAAGAAGTAAAACTGCACAACATAAAAACGCATCAATGGGAGCATGAAATCTGTGGTAAATAACAGGTAGTACATGCTGTGGCCATTATGATAAGCATTTGTTTTATTGTCGGGTATCCACAAGACATGAAGAGGGAAACTTATATTATATGACAATATATGTAGCCAAATTTCTTGCCACTGAATTGGCTGCTCATATGATTTCGCGTGATGTCTGAAGTGATATATGCAGACTGCCTGTCTAGAGAGGCCAGAAGCTTGTGAGGGTCGCTTCGGTTTTCCATTCTAGCGCATGTGAAAGAACTGTGGTGGAACCAGGCATTGTGGAATTTAGTGGAATACAGCAGCCGATTTCTTAGCAAACTCAGTCTGAGTCCACCTGCTCCATCTTACCTACAATTAACCTTCTGCTCACCGATGCCTGTGCCAAATATTGATATAAGCATTCATCATTCTTATGAAATGTCAGTTCATGCACCCCAAGGCATGCCAGATTAAACACTGCTCTTATGTCATGAAATTGCACCCCAATATTTATTATGGTGTTCAAAGTTCACACACTATCAGTTGTGAGCCATGTGATAGCATTTGCTGAATCCCTGGACAATTATACACTTTCAAGCCAGTAGTTTGCTGTCGAGAGTACTGGTTTGGAGATTCTCCTTATTCAATTTCACTTATGTGAGTTTTGGTTTTTCTCTCCTTTTTAGTGCGAATATCATGAGGCCTGCCCTGCAAAAAGTGTAGAAAAATCTCCATCCTTGTACTGCTCTAGTTGGCAAACTGTATGGTTAACAGATAATATGAAATTACATTTCAGATCGTTTCAACATATATATATATATATATATATATATATATATATATATATATATATATATATATATTTCATTCTGTATGATAATGCTGCTTAGTCTGTTTCACTAACCTTATTAATCTTACAGACCTGACGTTTCTGGCTTGCCAAGCCATTTCTACAGCGATCATTCCATTTAACAGAACAGGAGTGTAACATATTTTTTTTGCTCAGCACTAAACCTTGGCAACAATTGGGAAACTGTACCTAACAGATAAATATGAAATTCAATTTTATATTGCATCAACATATTTTTTCATTTTGTATCATAAGACAACCCAATCTGTTTCACTAGCTTTATTAAAGACCTTTTTGGTGCCCTTATGTCGTTTCTACAATGATCCTTCCCATAAATAAAAAAAAAAAGTACTTTTTTTTTTTCACCACTAAATCTTGGTAGCAATACCCTGTGGATATGTGCAACCCGCGGCTATAGACCTTTGTATCGGGCGAGGATGTTGTCGAAACGCCTCCTCTCTGGACTGTTGCAAACTGGTTCTGCTGCCGCCTTCACCGTGTTGACGTCAGGTGCACATAACAGCCCAGTGAGCAATATGGTGACGCCTAAGAGGCAATCGTTGCAATAATATAATAATAAAATTTATTTTTTTCCTTTTTCCAGTACAAATGCCGGCCTGCCAAAGCCTCCGGAGGCTTGAATGGCAGTGCCCGGCAGTAGACAGCATATAAGCCATGCACCGAGCAGACATGTAAAAGAAAAAACGAAAAAAAAAAAACAATGAGAGAATAAAATGATTCAAATGAGCGAACGCAAAAATGTACACACGCCAGGTGAGAAAACATGTAAAAACATAAGTAACAAAGCTGTGTACTGGAACTAACATCTTAATTTCACAAGACAATCCTTCACTATCTATTTGGAATTAGCAGAAAATATTTCTTTGGATAACCGGTTAAGAACAGAGGGAACATAATGTTTTCGAAGACGTTCGCCATAGTGTGTACGCACTCTAGGCACGAGAAAACGATCGCGACTTCGCAGATCTTTCACAGGAACATAAGGTGTGCAAAGATCATTTGACCAGATGTGTTTAAAAACTATTGTTTCAGAAAATAGATGAAAAAAAGTCAGGCATACGTAAAAGTTCAAAAACGTTACTATATTCATCACGTGACCTACCATGTAATACTGATTTAAGGGCGGATTTCAGTAAACTGTTCACTTTCTTTTTTGCCAAAAGGCAGAGCAGAAATAAAAGCAGCAAATACCATAGCGTAACACGCTGTAGGCTAAGGCTTATACTATTTGCTTGTGTACATTCATAGGGCAAAGGGACTTGACAGAGTACAGCAAACAAGCAACGTTCCAGAGCTGAGAACATACAAAAGACAAGTATTCCAAGATATGTCGGAATCAAAGAATACCAAGTATTTGACTGTTGACACAGGCATAATTTGACGACACTTGCAATGAACACAATAAGGTTTGTGCAAATGAATTGACACACCATTAGGAATTCCCTTTAAATAATTGTGAAAAAATACTAATTGTGTCTTTTTATTGTTAGCACATATTAAGTTATTGCTGAATAATTCCATAACTAATTAACTTGCTGTCACGTTGAATAAAAGATAATGCCATCTTATAGTCCTTGCGTCTAGAAACTAAGAGCATATCATCAGCATATTGAAAAACATGGCACAGTCTGCAAACAGAGCTCAAATCATTGAAATATAAATTAAACAAAATAGGTGCAAGTATAGATCACTGAGGAACACCAGATGTAATCTGCTGCTGGCCACTTCTATATTTGCCTAATGCAACAAGCTGTGAGCGATTGGATAGATAATTAACAAGAAGAGACAGAAAAGGACCTCTAAACCCAAGGTCTATACAGAGGCCAAGAACATCAACAACAATCCCATCAGCGCTTGGTTGTAATAAGAGCTCTCATAACACAATTAATTACAATAAATTAATTCCAATAAAGCGCATCAGACAACCTACCACCGCAAACCACAGACTGGTGGTGACGCTTCACCGTGCAGGTAGAATCGTTTCGCGCACGCAAGCACGTCGCGTCGCACCCACGACAGATCTGCATGAAGCAAAACAACACGAAACACAATCAGTCATCGATACGTAACAGGAACACCGTACGCTTGGATCGCTGTAAGAGAACGATGTACAGCTCAAAATTCATTTCAGCGTTCGGAAAGCAAGGAGTGCTCATTGAACTTTCACTCGTAACACATGTAGTACACGCGGGCGGTTTCACCATGCAGCTTGACAAAAAAGCTGTCCTTCCGAACGTGATCACTTTCACTACACTCACATTTATCACTGCTTTTATACTGACTATACGCTTCACGTACAGAGAGTTCATTGTGAGGAGATTCTTGCTGCTGTCCGTGAAGAACCTCGCTGGAATCAGGAACATTTGCGATACGGCTCCAAAATCTCCAAAAACCACGTCGAGGCACCGCCGCACCTTGTGTAGGTTTGAAGGCCACTTTTCAACTCGGACACTATCCTTGACGCCTTGGTAAAGAAATAACTCGGTCGAATTACTAAAAAATGTAGAAAAAAAATATGTTGAACGATGCACGCTTCTGCGTGTCAGAATGATTCACGCTCGTGCGTGTGAAACTCAACACAGTCACTGTTCAATTTGAGCATATGTACCGAAGTACAGTTACCCTCCCTGCGTCCTCGTATATATACATCTGTCCCTACGCCTAGCACATTGCTATAGTGAGTTGAGCTTGACATTCCCCAATTACATTTGAATCGCATAAATTTTCTTATTTTTATTAAGATGCTTATAGATTTGTTATATCTTGACGTATTCTTGTTAATGAATACTCTTATTTTCTTGCACGCTTTATTCAAAAAGCTTGTTACAATTGCAAGAAATGGTATTAGTGGCATCACCGCAATGATCAAGGTCAATGTACAACTGGTCGCGCAACTTGGAAGAAAGCGCGTGCAGCTGCCTACTGCCAGCGGCATCAACTCGATGATGAGGGCTCCTGCGAACTGTGAGGCAAATTACTAGCGCACAGAAAATAAGATCTGCCAGAACTCCAAAGAACTAGAAAGTAAACATAATATTCTCGCTCAGGAATGAATGCAGTTTTTGTTTCTTGCGTAAGAAAAAAACGTGTCACATTTTTAATAATATTTTAACTTGTTTCTAACGGCCTCTCTCGGCCACTTATTATCCGCTGCGTAGTTGCCCAAAGCTCAGATATGGCTCAGACCAAAGCTTTTTTTATGCGCGGGATGGGTGCGTCATCGGCCCCGGTTCAACGTTCATCGTTGCGCGCTGCGTACAGAGTGGGTTATCTGTAACAAACAGTCAGTATTTTATTATGCTAGTTGTGGTAGAGCTTTACAGCAAGGCTAAGACTGTCTGTGCTCGATGAGAAACTGATTGCCGCTGCATGTGCGCATTTCCGGACGATGGGACAATGCTGCGTCACAGCTCGGCGGCTCAGCTCTGCCTCCCAGGCACGTCGCAAAAGTGGTGGCTTGTTTTACGGATACACGTCTGCATGAGCGGCGTATCGCTGCATGTTTTAATTGAGCGGTGAAGGTGAGATTTTATTGCCCCCAAGACGCGTGTCGCATTGCTCAAAACCTTCCGTTCCGCTCCCTTTGCTGCGTGTTTTGCTTGTTGCGTCCTATTACCGCACCAACGTTCGCTGAACGTGCTTTAGCTGTTATTACAGTGATGTTCCTATTGTCAATGGGATCTTTCTCATGAACATGTTAAATGCATAAGTTGTAAATTTGTAACCTCACATTGACTCCTCTCAGTGGCAAATGAAGCGCGAGTAAAATAATGGAATCATGAACAGGGCGAGATTTATTGGAGCAAAGCTATATCGTAGATATTTTGACTTCTCAGACGCATTAGCTTCTAAATACTAGTAATCCCAATTTGAATTGCTTACCTAAGCTCTTACAGGTTGGCGTTCTAGCGCTAGCGTTAGTTATTCCGTTCGTTTGTTTTTGTTGTTCTTTGACACTGATATGTACTTTGTTTGTTAGCAAGATTTTTTGCCCTTTTATAATCGCACCGCGTCTCGTTAGGAGACCTACGCTGAGGATATTTTGTTATCACGAGGACTTCATGAAGAACGTGAATGAGCGGTGGTCGCTTTCCCACACTTAAAGATTTCATTGTCGTGAAGCGTCTATGTAAGTAATCGTGAATTAATAAAGCCTGGCTTTCTATGCAGCACAGCTTCACTCATTTATGCCCTTAGTGAAATGCCTCAAGCCATGTGATTCTATCCATGTGCTTGCCGAATTCACTTGAAGGCCCTTGTTCACAAATGTGCCCGAAGAAATAAGCCCCAGAATGCGTTTACATGACGCGCGACGAAAGACTAGGCTAACGACGACGGAGGCAGAACGATGCTATGATAAGGTGGTTAAAGATGCCGTAACATTTCAGTTAACGTAAAACTTGACTGTAGAAATCCATGTCAAGTTGGCTGAACAGTTACGGTGTCCATTTTTCTGCCTTATCCGAGCATCGTTCTGCCTCCGTCGTTGTTGGCCTTGTTTTTCGTTCAAAAGTAAAAAGACGATCAAATTCCCCGCCAAAAGCACGTCCCTGTGACGTCACAAGCAACGTCACGTGATTGTTGTGCCTCACAGTTCGCAGGGGGCGCTGGGAGACTAAAGCCTCGCTCAGAGTCGACACGCAGGCTTCTATGGGAGTTACGCTACCATTTGTTCTTCTACCATGGCAATGATGGTGATGGGGTTATTTTCCTCGTATCGGGCGGTCACAATGAATGTGTACTATCCTAAATAAACGGTAAAAAAGGAAAAAGAAAAAAGAAGAAAAACCAGGAAGAGGTTTGCACAATCAAAGTGTGGAATAGGTTGCTAAGTTTTTTTGGCTACGGAGTCAAGCCAAGACTACACGCTGCAGTTCTGGCATATCTGACCTCAGGTACGGTTTCGGTTTCAGTTCCGCCTTTGCTTGAAATAATGGCTTGCGAGACTCCAGCGACACAGAAATGTCTTTATTTAATCGAACGTTTCGCCACATCCAGGATCTCCTCGTCCGTACTCTTGTCTACCAGCCTTTGCGCCGGGGGCTTGCAGTCTAGCGGAGCCACATATGACCCAAACTTTCTTGACCCGTTTCTTCCAGCCTTGGTCAGTGTTTGTAGAAGTTGGTTGTCGTTAGCTATCATTTTGGCCTGCACAAGCTGCTGCATTCTTCGTTTCTGCCTGATGTATTCATTCTAGGCCGCCTGGGATGCATCGGGGGAACGGCGCTTCACCGCTCTTCGGTGGAGGCGGTTGGCGGTTCTCCGCGCCTCGAGGGCCGCCCGCACCTCATCATCCCACCACCTCTTCCGTCGATGTGCCGGCCAGCGATTGGCCGATAGCTCGTGCGCTCTCATGATGCGGTGAAGCTCTTCAACGTACGCCCCGTATGAAATCGGTGGTGTCTGGTGTATGGTGCTGGCCTCAAACTGTTGCGCGACTCACTCGTAGGCCATCTCCGGCAGGTACCACCTCGGCGGTTTTGGTGGCACCGTATTGCGTTTGCAGTAGTTGGACGCCGCGAAGGTCATCGCTGCTTGTAAAGCGCTCTCCTCGCTTATTTCCAACGCGCCACTGCAAATCGCTAACACCAGAACTATATTGAAAAATGGTCCCTTGCAAAAACATGGCAAGAACAAAGGAAAATATATTGCCACACGCATAGCATTAGTCTCTGGTGTCGGGGTATCGTTTCATCCCGAACACGGGTGGCCGCTTCACTGCTCAATGGCGCCGCTCATGGAGAATGTTGCCTCATTCGAAAGCCTTTCTAGGCAGTGAAATAATTGGAGATAATTCGTAAGTTAAGTACATATTTAGATAAATAAATACCTTGTTGCGAAGAAGAAGATCGGCAGTGACGCGAGAGGAGCCCTAGCGCTAGGCTAGATATTAAATCATTGTTCTAAAAATCTCCTACTGCGTGATACAATTCTGGTGGGCCTGCCTGGAGGCTCCATGTAGGTGATGGCATCATCCATGGTGGGCATGAGAGGTGCGGTGCAGAGGGGATCTCTTTACTTTTGCGCTCGGGGCTGGCGCGTCGACCTACAAAAGACCGTGTCACCCCACTGATTCTTTTCGTCACAAAGCGCACACCTTCTGGGCTGTAGTGCACTCCGCCCGAGTCCATCATCTCAGCTTTCCAGCCAGTGGATAAGTTGAGTTAGCGATGGCGGGAGCTTGGTCTCGGTCTATGATCTAGCCCTCTCAAAGAGGTTATCGAAACTAGCAAACTACACGCGTAAAATTCAAAATTACTTATTACACAATCTTAAAAAGAATACCACTGGAGGGTTCTCCAGTCTGTGCTTTGTTGTTTTTCGCGCTGCTTTCCATGGGATGGGAACATCGTGCCTATAGGAAATTCCGGTTCACTATGGCGTCGTCACTACTGGATCTGAATTGTGCTGTCTTGTGCACCTTAACTGCACCCTAGCTTCGGCTGGCTGCGGTGCAGCTCCATGTGCCAGAACCTAGCTATAATGGTTGTGTTCAAGGGCGTCCGCCACACCTTTCGCGGGGGGGGGGGGGGATGGGTGCGATAGCCGGGGGTGTGTGAGGTGGGGGGAGGGGAAGTAGGTTAGCACCAAAAAAGCTATTAGCAGTCTGAGCTATGCACTTGAAATAATAATTATACGCAGAGCCATCCTTGTAGAAACATTGAGTTTTATTATTGGACAAAGAAGCAAAATGCGAACAGTTTCTATCACTTCGTGACGAGTAGTGTAGTCTCGCTGCGGCGAGTTCTCGACACCGTGAGAAAAGCACGCTGTCACGAAATCGGCGCACATTTTTATCAAGCCGGCGCGGCGCGAGGCTCGTGCGGCGGCGCCGCATGGAAGTTTCCACAAAGTTCGAGATAAGCCTCCTTCCACGCGTGAGAGAGCGCGTAGCTTTGTACGTGTTGCCGTCACCCTCTTTCTCATCACCCGGCGATGACGGTGACTCATCAGACTGGAATATGCCAGAGATCTCGAGAAATTTCTACGGGTCCTAGCCAATGACGACGCGCGGCTCGACGGGAGGAAAATGAAGTGCTTTAACCGGGCTTTAACCAGCGAAGCCAAGTGTGTGTGCGCGCTAGCTTTAGCGCGCCTTAACAGACAGACGCGGCGCGCCCTATTTATTGAGGCCGCGCCGCTTGTGTAGTCAGTCAGTCGGTGTTTGCGACGTGTTCGCTTGGGCTTCGGCTGGACTCCCGGGAATCACCCGCTGCTGGCAAGCCCACGGACCTGCGAGGGAGTGGCGCTCGTCTTGCATGGCGGCCACATCGTGACCCTCGAGGCGTCGGACTGCAACAGTGCCCGGTGAACAATTTGGCGTTTGTTTATGTGACTCTCTCGTTTTTGATCTGTGTTGTAAAGCCTCTGTGTTATTGAATACATCTGTAGTTGCATGCTTAGCGTTTGTATTCTGTGAACCTCTCGTCTGTGCACTTAAAGTGTTTTTACGTATTCCATTGTATCATCTCTTGCTGTGCATGAATTGTGTTTTGTTTGTTACTTTTGAGTCCGAACCTACTCTGGCTTGAACTGGCGACAGCTGGGCACCAAACGGCCACCCCCTTCTGTCACTACAAGGTAGTTGAATTCCGGCTGAGCTTGCCACGCAAGTCGAGGGCACCTCCTTTGCGACCGGAACAGCTACCCCCACTCACTCCAAGGGTGTCTGGGAGTGTGCGCACCGTTAAGGGCGCATCGGTAATAATAATCTTCTAATTATTAACGGGTGACACACGCAGCACAATATGCTGGGAAGACTGGGAGACCTGGCCTGGCGGACCTGGCCAGGCAGAAGATCGTCGTTAGTCGAGCCGCATATACGTCATGGATCAACATCATATGAACGTTTAGATCGCGAGAAGGTGGTCGTGCGGAGGCTCAGGAGGCCTGCGTGCCTCGATTCTACTCGTCCTTCTCCTCACCAACATGTGAACAGAGCTGCAGGCATCTGGGGGTTTTTCTGGTGATAAAGTCAGTTTTGTTCTTCATCGATCTTTATTTGTGTACACTCAACATAAAAAAAAAGCCGTCCAGCCTGTCGTTTGTCATTGTTGAGTGTGGCCAGGTTTTTACTCTCCTCATTGTGCTGAACAGCGCAGGTGGTAAATGGCAAGGCCAGAGCCGCCTCAATGGCTTTTGCCACAGCGGGGAAGAATGTCTTGACCTGAAGCAGACGTTCAAAGTAAGTTACATCTCAAGAGTCCCCAGTTTTGTTGCGCCACGTATCGTACCATAATATATACCCCCTTCCTTGAAGGTTTCGAAGCAGTAAAAGCCTTAACTTCTAGTTCTTCAACAAGGGCAACAAATTTGGTTCAAATGCTTCATATTTGCTCGATGCAGCTGAAGAAGTTTGAAGCTTTTCGCACTGCTTTCAAAAAAACGGCTAGCCAAAGAAGCAGTGAGAGAGTCCAAGAATCGTCGCGAGATCGACCTTGAGGTGGTGCCACCGTGGCTACGCCGCGTGCGCGGAAACGCATGCGGCGTATGTCTGCTTCCAAGTTTACGGCGGGTTTGTTGGCGAAGAAAATGTGCCTTCTGCAATGGATTAGTGATTTACCGCACAGAATATGTTCCAATATTGCAGAAAAAAATTAATGGACTGGGCCAATGCTGCGGAAAAGAAGCGCTGGTTTCAGGAAAACAAGGCACGCAACAAACGGGTCTTTTAGATTTACTGGCGTCGTTTTGCACGCTATTTGCGTTGTACCGCGCTCGTGGGCCTGATATCTTTGTTGTGTACCACTTGTCTAATGACAGCTTTGTTCTTCGTATTGTTTTTTCAACAATGTCTGCGTGTCTTATAAGAGCGTCAGAAAGGCAAATTTAGTGTCAAGCCCACGCAAATGAAAAGTTCGTCCTCTGACCTGCAGTCCTTTAGAATGAATGGAGACACAGCCTGGTTCATTATATCGCACTTGACTCGAGGATTAAGCTGGTTAAATGTAGCACTGACAGTGCACTGTAAGGCAACTTGCCGTAGACTGAGGGCACACCAACCCTTGGTAGACAACCAGGCACAAGTATTCCCCAAAAATGAGATTACGCCGACACTGTACAGAAAATGTCGCCGCACAGGAAAGCTACTGTTCACGTGTGGAGTGTTGAGTGGATTGAGTTTACCGAGCTCACAGCGAGGCGAATGCTTCTTGCGGCCAATGTCAGAGAATCTGATAGTGTAGCACTGCGCCAATGACTCAAATATTTCCTGAAACCGAGGAAAATATAAGGATTTCTTATGTGTGTGGCATTGATAAATGGTAAATTAGTAGTGTAATAATTTGTATACAATGCCAATGAATTTCACTGTTTAAGAGAATTACACACTTGACATAGTTTAGGACTACCAGCGATTAATTTCCAATAACTTTAAAGTGCATGCTTTGCGAAGCAGTCGCTGCAAAGACATTGTAAAACACTGCGCATGGGCGCTGTCATGTTCTGGCAAGGAATTTTGAGAGGCTGACGATTTCTTTATCACCGTAATTATTGAGCAGTTACTCAACCTTATGCGGAGCAAAATATTCGGGTTTCTTGCAAAAGAGGTGCCGGATATATAAAACTATCCCGAAAGAAATGAAGTTCATTTTATCATGCGACTGTAAAGATGTATTTATTCCACCGATAGTTAAGCCCCCATGAAGCTACTTTTTACTCTCCTTGTCAGAAACAACGTGTTTGCTCAGGAGACAGCAGTAGCACTTATACGAAAAGGGATTTTAATGGAATACCTGTGAAGTATATTGATGTAAGTGTATTATGTAATATTTAATGTAACGATTATGCGATGGGAAGGCATGTTTCTCACATATTTGAACATTTTTAGAAAGCAGAATTCTCTCACTGTTCCAGTTACGGATACGCAAAAGCCTTGAATAGCAAAAAAAAAAAAGAAAAAGTAAGCATGGTTTAACGAAAGAAAGCGACATCTGCTATGACAGAGGATGTAGCGGCGGGCTTCGATGTCGTTGACTACTTGGGGTAGTTTAACATGCATTCCAATCCCACAGCAGAGGAGCGCCTTGCGAAACGGCCACAATTGATTGATTGATTGACAACTTTACTGCCACCGATATAGGAGGTTCCCTTACTCCCCCACTCAGGCACGCAGTCTCGAATAGCATTGTCTCTGTTTGTGCACTCTGTTCGTCCTGTCTGTTTTCACGTTTTTTCAACTGTTTGTGGATGCTAGCGCGCTGAGAACCAACATGCAGTACGGTGATATCCCGGTTATAGGTCTCTTTCCGGGGTGGAGAGTAGGAATCACACACGAAGTAGGGCCAGCAACAGATTTAATACGAGCTGGATGCCACCCTCTCACCCGATGGTCTTGAGGTTGCGTCTGGACGCCGCTGCGATGATCCGGTGCTTGAGGTGGGAGATGATGGCCATAGCTGCAGGCAGCGCTGATGGTGACGGTGTACGCGGTGAGCTCAATAGGCGCGCCGCCAGGACTAGCGAGCCGTCTTCGTATTTTCAGGCAGTCGTCCCTCGGGAGACGAGGCTGGGTGGACCGGCTCTAGAGCGGCTCTCGTTCCTCTCTGCCCCACCGTCCTTCTGTTGCTTTCCTTGTCACCTCGGGTCCTTGGTTCCCGTTCCCGAAACTCTCGCCATCTCCGCAACAGCGCACGAGTAGCCGTCATTAACGCGTCTTCCCTGCATTCCAGCGTGTTCAGCGACCCTTCTCGCATCCGGTTTTCGGACAAAAGGCGACACGAGCAGGCAAAATTGTGGAGATGTCGGTGGTTCCCGGAACACACGCGAAACCCGATCCCAAGTTCCGGCACAGGCAATTTAGCATTTAGCCATCACAGTACCAACTGGCCCCTATCATGGCACTGATTGTAACAAAACATTTACATTAAATAGCATGCATCATTTTACTCCTCACTAGCGCAAATTACATAACGTCGCGAAATGTCAAAGCCAAGAAACAGGGAAATTAAAAAAAAGCAGTCGCGCTCTTTATAGCTTTTTCTGTTTTCAGAGAACTGCCTCGAAAGTCGGGTCGACGCATTGCCGCACTTTTGCCGTTAACTTGGCGCCGTGCCCGGCATTTAGTCAGCCTGCGAAGTCGGGCCGAAGCCAGTTGCGAACTATACTTGCCGAATCGGCTGGCCGACCTTCGGGCCGACCACTTGCCATGGTTCACTAGCCGATAAAGTCGGCTGCCGACCATTTTTCGAACGTCGGCCACACTTCGGTAGTCGGTCAAGGATGCTTGGCATGTATGCATTAACAGCCTATAGGCCTAGGAAACTTATGAATGCACACAATCTAGTTTTTCTGTCTAACCAGACCCCAAGCACAAAGTACATAACTGCAAAATAGTTACAGACTCTTCCCAGCTTTGACTGGAAGAAATAATGGTTTCACATTCTGAAGCTTCTGGAGGTTTCAAGGGATGTCATTAAAACAAAGCTTTTGTTTCAGTACTTCCCGTTTTTGACCGACATAATGCAGCAGTCAGTACTGGGAAATCAAGCATGAAAATTTCAAACATGGAGAGCTTCCATAGTTGCATGTGAATGGCGTAAAATGTCCCACACACTATTCTTGGTTAATATTGTTTATGAGTGGGGTTTTCTCCCATGCACTACAGCCTCGGCAAGTGGATATATGTCTCTCTCACTACCAGAATAGCTACGTCACTAGCCCATGCAGGCCCTCAGCAAGCATTAGTAGAGGTTTTTGGCCGTGCAGTCTTGGCTGCATACACATTTCCGTATAATGCATACATGCAGAATGAATGCAGCAGTGCTAAAAATGCAAGTCATGTGTCATGCAGTTGCATTTTCGTAATACAACTCAAGGGAAAAGGAAATGCTTGAGAAAGGTTTTTATTTATTTTATGATCCTACTAATGTTTTCATTGACTGACAGTATAATGTTAACCATGATACAGATCTTAGGCATTCTACCTCCTGCAGAATTTAAAAAGAAAAGAACTGTAGCACACATGTGAACAAAAACAGTTGAGCTGTCAAGAGCATGTAGCTTAAAATAGCGAAGATTATGTACACATAAGATTTCGAAGCACTGGTAAGTAAATATATATCTTCGGGAGGACGAGCACAACACACCGTTAAAATCGCATGTTGCAATTTTAGCTGAGCAACTAAAGTGCGGTGTACCGGCCGTAAGTGTGCTTGCAGGCAGCTATCGGTACACCGCAAGGCAAGAAAGCTGCTCTGACTCTCTCGGGCAGTGCAGCATAACCTTTAGAGAAAAAAAAGCGGACAAAGTCCTCCTGGGATTTGCATGCTTTCAGCTCCTTGCCGTCGCAGCCACAACTTTCGCGACAGTCCACTCCTACGTAACGCTAAACTGTGGCTGCCGGTAGTCTAACTAACCTGATATGCGAGCGAAATACCTCTAAAAATCCTTAACCTAGTATATATTTTAGCGATATGTAGTGACTGCATGATAACATCCATGACAAACGAACTTAGGCCGAATGGATGCACGATAAATTTCAGCGCGAACAGACACGCAGTAATGTACTTGAAATGATTTTTCACCCGTTTTCTTTACCTACGAAACGTTAAATACGGTCATATGTGCGCAGATCATTATGACCTTCGTTACTACTTCATTCGCGCTTATAAAACGCGTGATGAGTCGATATTTAGGCTCGTCGATGCCGAGTTTCAAGCGCAGCGCAGCAGACGTATGGTTCCTGGAAGTAGACGCGCGTCTCGTCGATAGACCCGGAAGTCGGAATACCCAGCGTGCTTTGCCGCTTGTTCAGATCATAAAGTTAATAGTTAATACAAAAAGTACAGATTGGACAACGCCACATGGTTGCCGTATGCTTCTATCAGCCAAACCGCTTAACCCGCTCCAATTTCGCACAGAATTGGCATTTTGGCGTTATAATTTTTTTATTCCAAATTTGTTTCTGTACTTGCCTCATTTGATCAGAAGTCGGATGTTCGCATCATCTGTGCCGGCGGCGAAGCAATACAAGCCTCTGCTCCAGCCATAGTGGCCCAGCCATGCAGGCAAGAAAAAGTATTCCTTCCTCCATAACGCCAGCGATGGCACGCAGTGAGACAACTGTTGGCTTGCGGTTTGGTTAAAACTCTCCACAGCTCCGTTACAAGCCGGGTAGTAAGGGGGTGTTTGCCTTTTGCCAATCCCAATAAGCCTATAGACATCCTTCATTAATCTCAAGAGAAAGTTGGACCCTGATCCATTACAGCTGCCTTGGAACGGATCGTGCCGCAAAACGACCGCTTCTACAAAGGCGCGCGGCACGGTTTCTGAGTTTTGGTCACGCAGTGCCGTTATTTCAGAATATTTCGTCAAGTGATCCACACACACCAGTGCATATTTGTTTCCTGTCGTCGTCGTTGGAAGTGGGCCCATGATATCCATTCCCACCCTTTCAAAAAACGTCGATGCCTCTTCAAATATCTGAATGGGAGCTGGCCTGCGTTTTTTCAGGGTATTTCTTTCTATAGGTAAGATTGGCAGTTAGCGCAGTAGTCTCGAACGTCAGACCACAAGCCTTGGCAGTATAGTAGTAGCGCTCCAACCTTACCCGTGTCTTTTTGCTACCCCAAAGTGGCCCGCGTATGGAGCATCATGAAAAGCCCTTAATGTGTGTGGTACTATAGTGACCTTGGCATCTCGACTCTTTCCTATATATGGCCAGCCTTTCTTCCTGACCGAGTAGGCCGCGACTTCTTTCGTAGTGTACCTTGGTAGTCCACCAAATAAGCATTGTCAGGGTCCTGGGTGATCCCCCGAAGCAGCGCGAAAGCATTTCTCCAGTGCTTTGTCACTTCGATGTTCAGTGCGGAGATTTTCCACGTCTATGGCCAGACAAAGCTCATTGATGGTGCGATCCAAATTTCTACTTAGCGCGTCCACGTTAGTATGCGCCTTGGGTTCTATCTCAAAATCGTATCCCTGAAGCTGCAGGTTCCACCGCGCGAGCTTGGGTCTGTCACATTTAGCAGCCACTTAAGGGGCTGGCAGTCGGTCGCTAGCGTGAACCTGGAGCCGTAGAGATAGCACGGCCTAAACTACCGCAAGACACTCGCACTCAGTGGCACTGTAACGCTGCTCGACTGGGCTGAATTGCCGGCTTGCGAACGCGACTGGGTGCTTCCTGCCATCAAAGTTCTGATATAGCATCGCCCCTGCGGCAAATGTGGTGGCGTCGGTCGCCACAATAAAGGGTCTGCTAAAGTTAGGGCATCTCAGCAAAGGGGTCGTTACTAGTTTTTCTTTTAGCTCCTCGAACGCCGTCTGTGTCGCGTCCGACCATAGGAACTCGGTGTTTTTTGCAGTTAATGCAGTCAATGGCTTCGCGATTTGGGCAAAGTCTCGAACATGCCTTCTGTAATATCCGACTAAACCAAGAAACTCGCGCACACCTCGAACTCCGGTTGGCCGAGCGAAGTCACGGACGCTACTTAGTTCACATGGTTCAGGTTTTACTCCGTTCGCATAAATGATATGTCCAAGGTACCTGACCTACTGCTGGAGAAGTTGACACTTCGAAGGTTTCAATTTAAAGCCAGCGGCTCGTAATCTGATCAGCACCTCCTTGACTGCCTTCAAACGCTCAGCAAAGGTGCTGCTATAAATGATGATATCGTCCATGTAGACGACGGAGCACCTCTTTCCCAGCAGACCAGCCAAGATTAGGTCTGTGGTTCTCCGCCAGATGGCAGGCCTGTTAACAAGTCCCATCGGCATGCGTCTCCACTGAAAATGGCCAGATGGGGTGTTAAATGCGTTTTTTTTTTTTCGGCATCCTGCTGATCCATTTCGATCTGCCATGAATCCCGATGCAAGGCCCATACACGTAAAATATTTGGCTGACCCTAGCTGCGCGAGGGTTCACTTACACTTGTGGCAGGGGGTAGGGGTCTACCCTCGTAACGGAATTCAATGACCGGTAATATATTACCAATCGAAATGAACCGTCGCGCTTCTCAACTAGAAGCGCCGGCGCTCCCCACGGAGATTTGGAGTGCTCAACAATGCATTTCTCGATCAACTCCTGGACCTGCCCATCCATTTCCTCTCTTTGTGATTAAGGAATTCTACAGGCCCGTTGGTACATTGGCAGTGAGTCACCGGTGAAAATACGGGGCTTAATCCCTCCGCACCTTCCCAAGTCCAGCTGTGATGCCGTGAATACGTCGTAGTAATGCTGTAGGAGACTGCCGACTATATCTCGCTCTTGGTTCTTGATATGAGAGAGGTCGAAATGGGAATAGCTTCTTTATCTTTCCCTTCATTGTCTAGCCTTGTAGAGAAAACTGCGGCACCCATCTCATCCACTTCAGCCATAGTAAATGTAGCTAAGTTTTTGTTTTCCGGCAATTGGAGCTCTTGCGAGTAGTTACACAAGCGGACTAGAAACCTTTTCTTTGACCCTACCGTGACAACGCAGCCCGCCATACTTAGTCCTATTGCTAGCCCTTCTTTAGGTTCCAGCACTCCTATGTGCCCCTCATTAATGTAAGCCGAAACCGGGCTCGCATATATTATCTCTGACCGAGGTGGCACCGCTGTTTCTCTTGTCCGAACACTAATTCCCGCGTATTTTGGCGAGTCTTTCGCACGCTGCTCCGCAAAGTCCACTCGTGCGACATACTTAGCCTTTCGGTTTTTCAATGATATCAGATTCCTGCGACAGGAAAGGCAGTTCTGGCTTAGTATGAGGTCGATGCCTAGCTGCCACAGCATGTCCTGACCCACGAGACTCGCTATCTCATCCGGGAGCGACACAGCGTCGGAAAAAATGTAGCTGAGATGGTCAAAGTTCTCGCTTCAGATAGTAAATCGGAAAAGGTACAGACCCCCCGTTCCGAGATCCGCTCCTGTGATCCCCACAAACCTTACATAAGGGTATTGTCGAGCTTCATGCGTACCTGTCTATCTCCCTTCCTTGTCAGCATATCGAAAAACGTTTGCTTTATTAGCGTTATCCTCGAGCCAGAGTCGGCCAACAGATTACAAGTGACCTCATTCACCACAAATTGACAATTGAGCAGGACTCTCCGAACACGCCTACAATAGTACAGCTATTCGGGCTCTTCCCCGCAACCGTCTCGGCTGCGGGGGACTCTATGCGTTTTTTTGGGACAGTAGTTTTTTTGTTCCGCCTCTGTCAGAGTAAGCTGCTGCTCATTTGTCCTGTGAAACTCGTGGCTTATCCTGGGACAGTTTCTAGCGAAGCGCCCGTAATCACGACAAACATAGTAGCGAACCTGCCTTTCACGATTCCAGAAATCTCCTCTCTTGTTTGATCTTAATCCTTCCGCAAGGAGCGCCCCAGTCGGTCTAGCCTATCGGCTAGCAGGGTTATGCTTGCATCTGCGCTTACGCCTTTTGGCTCTGTTACCAACCTCACTTTTTCATCACTGGAGACCAACAACTCGTTACGCTGCTCGAGCACCTTCAAAAGTAGCTGGCGCTTTCGAAAGGACAAACCTGCGCACTGGATCCATCAGCCCGGTAATAAACTGGCACTTCATATTGTCACAGAAGCCGGTAGAACTAAGTAGGCAGGTTTACTTACACCAACACACAGGCACCGGCAAAGGCACGGCTGGCTAACCGACTAGCGAGCGAGCACCGCGAGCGAAGAAGACGTGCGCGTGCCAGTCTCCCGTGCTCGCCACATGACGGCGCCAGTAATAACACTGCGGAATTGCCCCTCCCGGTGGAAAAGGCATCGTCCCGATGTCGAGTGCCGAGGACGAGCAGAACCGTAGACAGCATGAATGTCGCGTTCACATGAAGTCAGAAACAGTAACAGGAAGAAAACAAAAACTCATATTAATTTACGGGAGTGGAAGGGCTTCATCCTGGCGACGTTTACGACTTCTGATTGTGCTTGCCGTGGGGAGGAGCAAACAGTTCCTTGCAGGATCACTTCGTAGGTGACGTCGCTGAGTTTGCGCAGTACTTCATACGGGCCGAAGTAGCGGCGCAGAAGCTTCTCGGAACAACCCCGCTGGCGAACAGGTGTCCACAGCCAAACCTGATCGCCATTGTTATAAATTACCTACCTGTGACGAAGGTTATAACACTGAGCATCTTTAGCTTGCTGTGTCCGGACTCTCTGTCTAGCCAGCTGGTGAGCGGCCTCAGCATGCTGAACGAATTAGTCAGCGCCGGCAACCGATGGGTGGGCAACATTTGGCGGTAGCATTGAGTCCAGCATGGTGAAGGCTTCGCGACCGTACACCAAACGAAACGGTGTGAAGCGGGTCGTTTCCTGGACCGCGGTATTAGACGCAAATATTGCATACGGCAGTATCTAGTCCAGTCCCAGTTCTCAAGGACTTCGTTGACATACATAGAAAGCATACCGGCGATGGTCTTATTGAGTCGCTCAGTATAGGTCATTCGTCTGAAGATGGTAAGCTGTTGTTTTGCGATGACAAGTGCCACTGAACCGCATCACTTCCTGGCTTAGAGCTGAAGTAAAGGCCGTGACTGTAAGTTAAAACCATGGAGGAAGGAAACAACTTAGGAGAGGCCCTTGTCATTCCCAATGCATTGGAGAAAGTGTGGCGGAAGTGACGTCAAAATTTAGGGTTTCATTTCATTTCATTTATTCATACTGTCAGCCCTGGGCGGGCTATTACAGGAGTGGATATCAAACTTGAAACAGAAAAAGAACACATCAAACAAACACTGAGATCAACACTAAATTTCATACATAATTGTGTTTGCCACTTGGACAAAACAAAAACATTGTCATAGAAATCAAGCAGAACATAAAACATTGTGCAGTTTATCTAAAAATTCGCTAAGTGATTGTGACGTGACAACGGACTTTGGTAACATATTCCATTCGTTAATGGCTCTCGGGAAAAAACTAAATTTAAAGCAATCCTTTCTGACAGGCGGCATTGGGATGTACAAACTGTGACGATGGCATGATGTTTCCCCTGTTTTAATTTCAAAGTATTTTGTTTGATTGATTTTCAAGTAGTGGTTAGCGATCTGGAAAAGAAACTTGAGTCTGTCGCATTTGGTTCTAATGTCAAGTGTTTGCAAATCAGCAGATTTACACAAAGAAGTTGGAGAATCAGAATAACGATACTTATTAAATATAAACCTTGCTCCGAGACGCTGGATTCTTTCCAGCTTAGAACAGTTGGAAGCAGTGTACGGGTCCCAGACAACTTTCCAGACAACTTTTGCATATTCGAGGATAGGCCTAACTAGGCTTTTGAAAACCAGACTTTTTATTTCAGGAGTTTCACTGCACATATTGCGTCTCAAGCTCCAGAGTGCCTTGGAAGCCTTAGTACATACATTATCTATGTGTGAATTCCAGCGTAAGTCAGATATGAGTGTTACTTCAAGGTATTTAAAATTACTTACTCTAGTTAGTAATCTACCATTAATGCTGTAACTGTAATCAAGGACAGTTTTATTTCTTGTAATAGTCATAAAAACTGTTTTGTTTGAATTTAATACCATCTGCCACACCTTACACCATTCATGTATTTTCTGCAAGTTTTGATTGAGTTCTGCCTGATCTTCTGGAGTATTAATTTGTTTATAAACGATGCAGTCATCTGCATACAGTCTAACTGGAATGCTCAAACCAACAGGCAAGTCGTTGATGAAGATCAAACGTTGCAGCGTCCGGCCGCGCCGCGAACGGACGCTGCAACGTCTCTCCTCCTCTTTACCCTCCGCATTTTCTTTCTCCGCTACGCTCACGTACCTATAGGGCCCTTAGCAACGCTATTGCTAGTGGCCCTAGTTTTCATAGCGGCCGCGCCGGCTTCAAAAAAAAAAAAAAAAAAAATGACGTCAGGGCCTCTTCTAAGTTCTTTACTTCCTCCATGGTTAAAACGATCGCAGGGGCACCGTGACGAAGGACTAGATTAAAGATGAAAAAGGTTCGCAATATCAGTAGAGGTGCCACCGGGAGGAGCTTTCGTTTCACAATAGCGGGTAAGATAATCAGCGGCGACTATAATGTACTGGTTGCCCAATGATGACGTAGGAAATGACCCGAGCAAGTCCATACCGATTTGGTGAAAAAGCCTCGCGGAGGATCAATAGGCTGCAGCAGGCTGGTCAGCTTGATAGGCGGTGTCTTCCGATGTTGGCAATCACGGCACGTCTTAACATAGCGCTGAACAATAGCAGCAAGCTTTGGCCAGAAGTACTTTTGTCGTACTCGTGCCAAGGTCCGAGAAAAACTGAGATATCCGGCAAAAAGCTTGTCGTGGCATGCCTGCAAAATGTCGGTACGGAGTGGCGTTGGGACCACCAGCAGGTACTGAATGCCTGTGGAAGCATAGTTTTTCTTGTAGAGGACGCCGTTTCGTAAGCAGAACGACGACAGGCCACGCGTAAACGGGCGAGGCGGCAATGAGGCAGTTCCCTCGAGGTAATCGCTGAGGGGCCACAGTTCGGGGCCGTCTCGTTGCTGTTGAGCGAGATCAGGCGTCGTGAGAGCGCCGAGGAAAACGGAGTCATCTGTTTCAATTGAAGAACACGGGATAGGGTCCCGGGATAGACAGCGTCACTGTATTTCTTGCCGGACTTGTAACAATAGTTGCGTCCAACTACTGTAACCGGAGAACAACAACAACAACGACTCCAGCGAGCTAACCTGCCCGAAGGATCTTTAAGGTTCGCTAGCCAGCAGAGTGGTGGTTGCTGATCACTCTGAACGGCCGATTACACAAGCGGCCGAAATTTTGTTACCGCCCACACAACTGCAAGGCACTCCTTTTCAGTAGAATAATTTGCTTCGGAACGAGACAGGACGTGGCTGGCGTAAGCAATCACCCGCTCAACGCCATCTTGCCACTGAACGAGAACTGCTGAGGCCAACGTTACAGGCGTCGGTATGCAATTCTGTGTCCGCCTCCTCGTCGAAGTGGCCAAGTATGGGCGTTGCTTGGAGGCGCTTGCGAAGCTCCTCGAAGGCCCTTTGCTGCTTGTCGGCCCAGATGAAAGGCTGGTCGTCCTTTCTGAGATGAGTCAGTGGTTCTGATATCCGGGAGAAGTCGTGCACAAAGCGTCTATGATATGCACAGAGGCCCAAAAAACGACGCACGGAACTGTTATCAGAAGGGGTCGGGATAGCAACTACGGCAGCCATCTTCTCTGGATCAGGGCTAATTCTCTCAGCGCTCACGACGTGGGCAAGAAACTTGAGCTGTTGGTATGGAAACCGGCATTTTTTCTGGTTTTAGTGAAAGGCCGGTCACGCGAATGGCATTTAGCACGGCCATTAAGCACTTGAAATGCCCTAGTAGGTCGCAGAGAAAATGACAACGTTGTCAAGGTAAACGAGGCACGTCTGCCATAAGGTAAACGAGGCACATCTGCCATTTCAGGCCGGCTAGTACAGTGTCCATCATTCTTTGAAAGGGTGCGAGAGCAGAACACAAGCCGAAGGGAAGCACCTTAAATTCGTACAGTCCATCAGGAGTAATGAACGCGGTCTTCTCCCGATCACATACATCGACGTCGATCTGCCAACACCCACTGCGTAGATCAAGCGATGAAAAGTATCGGGCATGGCGGAGTCGGAATGAGTCGCTGATTCGAGGCAATGGGTGTCCTTTCCATAATTTTGTTGAGCCTCCTATAGTCGACACAGAATCTGAGTGTTCCTTCCTTTTTAGTGACCAGCACAACTGGCGAGGCCCATGGGCTTGTAGACGGCTGGATCACATCATCGCAGAGCATTTCATCAACCTGCGCCCAAATAGCCTCTCATTCCTTCGCCGACACTGGGTAGGGGTGTTGGCGGATAGGACGTTCGGTGTGATCAACTATAATCCGATGTTTGGCTACTGAAGTCTGTTTCACCTTGGAAGTGACGGCAAAGCAGTCATGGTATATGAGTCCAGAATTGCTTGAAGGAGGCGTTTCTGGATAAGAAACAAAGCAGGGTTCACGTCAGTTTGAACAGTATGTCTAGTGCTACCGGGAGGGTTCTTGTTGGCCAGCGATAGTACGCAGTGGGCGGAGGGCGCACTGACTTCGTCAAATAGGCGATGGCTGTACCTTGTGGTAAAAGGCGATATTCGGCGCTAAAGTTCGTTAAAAGCTGTTCAGTTGGCTTGTTACTCAAGGTAAATACCCCTCGAGTGACGCAAACTTGTAGGCTCAACAATAAATTCACGTTAGTTTCCGCGAAGCCTTGAAGGGCGGGAGGGTGGTCGCACTGCACTGTAACAAGCTGGTGCGCGGAGGTAAAGTGACGCGTGGTCATCGCACACTCGAAAAACTGGCCTGCCTGGTGTGTAGTCATCGGAAATTGCACAGTGAGGGGGAAAAAGGCACCTTGAATTAGGTCACGGAGGTCGGTGATTGCGCCTTTTTCCCTAAGAAAGTCAAGGCCGAGAATCAGGCCCTTGGAGCACTCTGCCAGCATAGCGAAGCAACCCGAGAAAGTTACGTGGCGAATCTAGACGCGAGCGGCGCACACTCCGAGCGGCGTTACCACATACCCTCCGGCTGTCCTTATCGGGGCTCTGTGCCAAGGAGTCAGGACGTTTCTTAGGATGGTAGCAAAGCCACTGACTCAACGCAAAAATCAGCGCCTGTATCTACGACGGCAATCGTGCGGTGGTTACTATCGACGATCGGTATCTCGGCGGAAAGGAGCTCACCGTCGACAATGTGCGGCGTATCAGGGATCGCCGGACTGACGGGTCGGTTCGTTCGTTGCGTCGAATTGCGGCGTCGAACGTAAGCTTCTGTGATCGTCGGGAGGTCGTCGGACTCATTGGTCGTGCGGTGCGTCGATTGGGGGCGTTAGAGGAAAGTTTCGGCGATCGTCAGAAGGTGGTCAGACTGTTGGTCGAAGCGGAGGGTCGGAAGTTGGCCTGTGTGATCGAATCGGCGAGCGGATGATGTTGGTCGTAGTGCTCATCGACTGTGGTCCTACCCCCGAAGGTAGCTGTCCTCAGTTTTCCCGGAGCGGACTTGGGGACTGCCTAAACGAAGAACGGTAGCTGGAGGAAAACTGTCACGGTGATGGTGACCTGGACTGGCGTCGCAGGAGGGACACAGGTGGGACGTTGTCGCTGAGGTACTGGTCGATGTCCAGAGGTCGTTCGCCATAGCGTGGCCGAGGGGCATCCGGTGAAAATCCGCGCAAGCCCATCCGACGATACGGGCAGCGGCTCAGTACGTGATCGGCTTCGCCGCAGTGAAAGCACAAAGGTAGATTGTTCGGTGTGCGCCACGCGTGTGCTTTGCGAACGGGCGATCGAGCGTCAGGCACACCAGTTGAAACTGGATATCGGGGCGCAGACTGAGCGGGATGAGCAGTGTTGCAGGGTGCTGATAGTTTTGGCGCTGGGGTACGCAACACGTCGCTGCACGTCATGACATACGGCGCAGGCGGCCAGGGGGATGGCATTGATCGCACTGTTTGGCGAAACTCTTCGCGCACAACATCCGTGATGCTCCCAACGCGCGGGTGTTGCTCGAGAGAGGGCGGCTTTTGCAGCTCTTCGCGCACGGCGCTTCGGATAAGTTTACGAAGGGCTTCACTCTCTTTCCGGCCATTGGCAAGCGGGAGTCCACAGCAGCGATGTTAGCAGGGTGATCAAAATGCACAAATCGCTGATGTAGGACATGCTCTATGCTTGTCGCTTCCTTCGTAAAATCAGCCACAGTACATGGAGGGTCGTGTACAAGGCCGACGAACACTGCTCTTTGATGCCTGGCATAACGTGGCGCACCTTCTTTGCCTCCGACATGGACGGATCCGCGCGGTTGAAAAGCCGAGTCATTCTTTCTACAAACGTGGTGACGCTCTCATAAGGCCGCTGCGCTCGGGACTGTAGAGCTACTTCAGCAATCTCTTTCCTGCATCGTTACCAAATGTTCCGAGCAGCAGCCGCCGGAAATCTTGCCAGATAGTACTGGTAGCCTCGTGGTTTTCGAACCACATCTTAGCGGCATCTTCAAGTGCGAAATAAACATTCCGCAGCTTCCGCTCCTCGTCTCACGCATTAAACACGGCGACCCAGTCATAGTTGGTCAATCAGTCCTCAACGTCCTCAATCTTGTCGCCATGGAGTGGCGTAGGCATATGCGGATCATAGAAGAGCAGCGGCTGGGCACTCACGGGAAGCTGAATGGTCTGGCTTGCCGCTGTAGCCACCATAGTTCGCGGTGGGGGAACAAGGGGACCACACTCGAGAGATAACCCTCTCAAGCGGCGGGTCGCCTTATGCACAAGTGTCGTGTCCACGGTGTGTAGCATGGGCGTTGGAGGCACCCAGAGGCTATTCGCACATGGGATGTACCCAGCACCTCTACCAAAATGTCACAGAAGCCGGTAGAACTAAGTCGGCAGGTTTACTTACATCAACGCGCAAGCACCGGCAAAAGAAGGCATGACTGACCAACCGACTACGAGCGAGCACCGCGAGCGAAGTAGAGCGCGTGCCATCTCCTGAGCTCGTCACATGACGACGCCGGTTATAACACTGCGGCAATATGCTCGAGGAGCAGCTCGTTGGCGTGCTTTTGCTTAGCACTATCAGCCTCTGGCTCTCGTGCTAGAGTGACATTATCAAGGAAGCGAAGAAGGGAAGCAAACGCGCGTGCACCTTCTTCCGGCTTCAGTCTAGCATCCAGAAACGATCGGAACTTTACATTGGGAGGATCCCTGTCAAAGCAGTCAAAGTACTTGAACGCTAGTGTCTTAAATTCCGCAAATGTTCTTGCGTTCCTTACTCCCTCATCTCTCCATAGAAACTCATGTGCTGCTTCGGATATTCGACATTTCGCCATCCCCAACTCTTGTTCTCCAGTTAAACTGGCAATCTTTCCTACTTGTTCTAACATATCGAAAACGCCTGTGATAAATAGCCCTTTATCGTCATCAGTGAATTTCTTTACAATGCTAGCTAAAGCAAATACGCTTGCCCCAAAGGGCTGTGCACTCGACTGGGTTCCTTCCATTTTTAACCAAATTGTCAATGCCTCATACTCATCTCGCTGGGGGTATAATCCAGCTTTTGCCCAATGATTTAAGCGTAGATCCCGCTTATGACACTAATGTGATGACTTGAGTTACTAAAGTGGTACTGGGTCCACACTGTGCATGAGGAGATGGAAGCACTGACTCGGGATATAATTTTAAACATATTTAAATAAAAACATCGGGCTAAATGTCGCTTACGGCTTGCCGTCACTAAGCTGCGTTGCTGCGTCGGCATGGTGTGCGGCACGGGCTCTGAAAAAGGGATGGGTGTTCGTCACGGCCATTTGGTGCAATTCCGAGTGCTGCCGCTGCTGTCTTCGTTTCCTGCTGGCGGTGGGATGAGCTGCCAGACATAGAAGCAGGATGACAGGAGCCGAACTTGAACGGTGAATAGACCCATGGCGTAGCCTAGTCTTCTGCCCTGCTCGTCTTTTGTTCGACCGTCTCGTCCGCTGCCTGTGCTCCCCCCGCTCGCCCTTTCCTTTAAGACCTCCATTCAATTATTACGCCTACTTTTCCCCGCCGTGCGGGTTGACCGGTCTCCGCGACCGCCGGCTGCCTTTGTTAGCTCCCCCGCGGCTGTCGCCCTTTCGCAGGTCCCATCCCCAGGAAGTAGTCGGTGGCTGTACATATATGGGCAGGTTTCCCTGCCGCGATACCAAATATGGGCATGCGTGGAGTTTGGCCTCTCAACGCTGGCTTGGAGCGGTCAAGAGTGTCCAGGAAATGTCACTGACCTGCGTCAGTAAGCACGTACGTGGAAGCCCAGCATAACTATGGGGGGAAAGATGTGATTGTCATCTTCATAGTTGTGCAGTGTAGGATGTGTTCATCAGCTTTCCAGCAAACGAGGTTACGGAGGTGGGCCGATTGTCTTCTGGACCGAGATGCTTACCAGGCTTCGGGATAGAGCCTCACCTTCTCGTGTTTCCATGCGGATGGTATATGCCCCTTTTGCAAGCATTTATTCATGAATTCTATGAGGTGTCATTTAGATTTCGGAGTGTTTTGTTGGTGACCCCGTCCGGTGCCAGCAGGGACATGGTGCGGAATTGGGCGAGGACTGCGCGGGCCTCGGTCTCAGATACCTCCGATTCCAGATCCACATTGGGAGCTGGGACTTGCGGGTCAGTTTTATGGCTTGTATGAAGGATGGACCAAAGCAATCTTTACAGTGTTTTGGGAGACTCCAGACGTTTAGAACAACGATAGTAAGGTGGCCCCTAAGGTTCTATGTCGACGCCTTGGATATTGTGTTGGAGGACGGTAAATTTCCATCTAGCTAGGCTGACAACGCGAGAGTTTTCCGCGTCAGACGGAGAGAAGGGCTTATATCCTAAATGTATGGCAGGTGCGAAGTTTTCCTGGAGTGCTATATGGCATTAGAAGTGTTTTCAAGGGCCAGGCAAGCTAAGGATTCCCGATTTCCTGCGATACCCTTAGCAGTTCTGTGGCCTAAGCGTTTGGTGCTTGGTCATGCTGAGTAAAGGAGGTAGGAAGAGAAGAATTGATCAATGTGGCGGTGCTTGGGCGAGCTTGGTTTTCTTAGTTTAGGTCGAGGGAAGGACTGATAGCTGACACTACTTCTCTGAGCTGCTCGCCTCGTTGCTCTATAGTTTTCGAAGAATGTTTGAATTTGTGAATGGGACGGCGTTCATGCATATGGTGAATTGCGTGTGGCTAATCTTCTATTTTCTTGTTTTGTTGTTGCATCGGTTTTTGAATCTACTGAAATTGCTTATCCATGTGCTAAACAAGTTGATTAATCCTGCTTTCTAGGCGGTCAAAGAGCGGCACAGTCCGCATGCGGTTGGGCCGCCTGGATGCAAAGGGCAGTCGATAGGAGGAGAATTATGTGATGGGAGCGGGCGGTAATGTAAGAGTCAGAGGCTGGCGTTTGAGGGCCCCGATCTCTTGCCTATAACTGGCGTTGCTCTTTAAGGGTCACTGTACAGGGTATGACTTTTTAAGCAAAGAAGCCCAACGCTTCGATCAGGTACCGGAGATAGTCTATGCAAAATTCTACAGCGATATGCGCGCCGCAAAGCAGCAAAAGTACAAATCAAAGCTCTCTCATCCTCCCCTTCGGGAAACCAGCTTCCCCGTTCTCTACGCTGGCCTATGGGGCCGCTAGGCTAACTTCAGAAGGCAACGACATCCATTGGTCCGTCTTGCGGACTGACGGGTGAAGGATGGGCGTATACATGAGTAATAGACCTCTCCCCGTTTTCAAACAATAGGACGTCACAAAGGCACGTGGCGAGGGGGGCGCGCCGAAGGAAAACCGGTTTGGTGGGCAAAAGCGTCCTTTCCAGCCGGGTCTCCCTGCTGCAGCGTCGGGGAGCTGCAGTTTTGCCTCAAATTGTGCGTTAGCCATATTCAGATCCGGCACAATATGCATCACCCCTTAATATACGTACCCATTATCAATTCTCACTTTGAAAAACGTAGTCTGGGCAAGCATGTAATTATCTTTCTGTACCACGAACTGGTGTGGTCCGTTGCGGATGGTCTGAAGTCCTACCGAACGCTTGAAACGCATAGGACTTAAGCATGCTTCAAAAGAGGTCAATGAAGACCTGTATAGACTTCAGGGTGTTTTTTTTTTTTAATATGTCCTTCACAAAACCGGACTTCTGGGCCCCAAAAAGCGTGGAAAATTGGGAGCGAAAACAGCAGTGCACGCGCAAGATAATTCGTGCTTAGTTGGGTGATTTCCCTCCCTAGTAAAGAAATTTTTAGTTTTAGTTATGCTATTCGAGACAAACAGAATATATTATCGATAGTTTATAGTCGTTGAGTGCGGGAAAAAGTTATTTCCGCCTTCTCGTGTAATTCAGTCACTTAAACTGTGTTACGAGGAAGTGTGAATTTTCCCCGCAGCTATCAATACCCCGTGAACTGGTCCCGCGGTATGGAAAGTAGCAAAGTGCGTTTCGTACCACAAAATAATATTCATGCAAGGCGTACAATTTAATGTTTCCAGTGAAATCACTTTTCGATTGGCACACGACAGCTTTGAACACACTATATTATGATTCCGTCTAGGGATGCGGCTGTACTAAGCGGTCATGCCGCTGGCATGACGTTGCAATGGCAGCCACCTTGTGAGAGAGCTAGCTCCTTCAACATGACCTGCTGAACTCGAATAAATTAAATGCCGAGAAAGAATCTTACAAAGTGCTGCCATTGATCGCATGCCGTCTGCATGCGTTTAGAGCGCGATCGGTCAGCATTCAGCACGATTCGTTCGGAAGGGCAATAAAGCAAACTAATACGTGCTTGTTCGTTCTCCCAGATATACGTGAACGCACGAGTATACCAGAAAAATGCACTTACTCTCAAGTACAAAATCGAGGCCTGCGAGCGCATGACGTTTATCGCTTCGCTTTTTGTACAGCTGAAAAACCCATTTGGGCGCTTCTCGAACGGAACAATCACATGCCACACGAGAGCTTGACGGCATTGAGAAAAACACAGCGTGTTGTCACCAGACGAGACCAAATCCTCCGCGCCACGCCACCAGCACCCGAATGTTTTGCCCACCAGGCCAGACCACGCCCCCTTCGCTCCTCCTCCGATATGTTATTCGTGACGTAGGCCAGTAGAGGTCTATTGTGTGCGCCTTTTCACGTACGAGCATAGTCCGGCAGTGGTGGCCACGCGGGAACGTGAGCCTCACAAACTACAAAACGTTCCAACTCGACCCCCTAACATGCATCTTCGTGCACAAAAATTTCACAGCAAATTTGATAGATCTGGAATTACAAGCCAGCTTTTCATACGTGATGGTGACTCTCCTGCCCATAAAAAAGGATGATCCGCCGCTCCATATCCTGAACGTCTACTGCCCACCTAAAGCAAAAAATGTAACCTTCTCCACACTCCTGAGTAGGGCTGTCAGAGAAGCGGGACGAGATCCGTTACTAGTGTTAGGAGATTTCAATGCGCAGAGCCTCTCATGAGGCTACAACCGAGAGGACATACGAGGACGGAAGCTAGCGGAAGCAGCGTCCACATTCGGCCTAACCCTACACACCGACCCGGCGTGTACCCCATGCGAATTGGGAACTCGGCGCAGAGGGACACTTGTCCGGACTTAACTTTTTCAAAAAACGCGAGGCGAGTGGAGTGGACGAATACGGAGGAAACATTCGGTAGCGACCACTGTCTGATCAACATAACGATCCGCACTAAACACTTTACCAGACCGACGGGGCAGACTAGGATGCCGGACTGGGCAAAATTCAGAAAATAATATAATGTTAGTTCTATCCAGGAGCAGGGATACCAAGCCTGGACCGAACAGCTGCTGACCAGCCTCCGTTCGACGGAAACGCGGGTGAAGCGCTCTGAGGCGATGACGGATGTGGACACCCACCTCCTCCACCTCTGGGAAGCCAGACGCAGCCAGACGAAGATGGCGCAGGCAGAAACATAACCGCAAGCTAAAACCCCGGATCGCGGCGATAACAAAAGAGGCGGCAGAATACGCGGCGCAACTCGCGGACGCTAACTGAGTGGTGCAACGCGGCAGCTAGGCAGATGTCTGGCAAAAACACATGGCGTCTCTTCCGAGCTCTCATAGATCCAAACCAGACGCGCACCGAGTCGCAGAAACACCTAGCTGCAGAGAGCAATACACGCATTTCAAGGAAATACGGTCCAGCTAGCGATGAAGCTCCGAGACCAGTACTTGAGCATGACCCAAGACCCAAGGGGAGAAGCTTACAGGTACATATATTATGGTGAGGCTACCAAAAAAAAACAAAAAAAAAACATAAAATAATGTGCCTCTGCCCGTGCCAATAGGTATAACGGGCTTATCTTACAGGTACAGTGGAGACGAAAATGTTGAGCTAGATGAACCTTTCAAACTATACGAGCTCAAGGCAGCCCTTGCGAGAATGAAACGCGGGACCGCGCCAGGAAGGGATGGGATCATGGTAAAACTCCTAGCAAACCTACCAGAGCACGCGTACCAATCCCTTCTAGAACACTTCAATTCGATCCGGACGGGCGAAGTTCCTCTTCCCACCGAATGGAAGACGGCACTAATAACTTTCCTCCCAAAGGCAGGCAAAGCCATAGATACAGACAACCTCAGGCCCATTTCTCTCACGTTGTGCGTGGGCAAATTAATGGAAACAATGGTCAGAGACAGACTTTCTGAGTGTCTTGAAAATAAGCGAGTCTTAGCCGACTCGATGTATGGCTTCAGGCCAAGTAAATCAGCTCAGGACGTCCTGCTACAGCAGAGAAACATTAAATCCAATAGAACATCCGAACGGGGATAAGATAGTGCTGGCAATAGATCTGAAGGGAGCCTTCGATAATGTGACGCACGAGGCCATCCTTACACACCTTTCGGAGACGGGGTGTGGAAAGAACGCGTTCGAGTATATAAAACGCTTCCTCTCAGACAGACAGGTCTACGTGGAGATCCAGAACGCAGACCACTGTCCCTTTCTATTAGGCACGAGAGATACACCACAGGGAGCGGTGCTATCCCCGCTTCTTTTCAACATGGCAATGAAAAATCTCCCGGTCCACCTGGAGAAAGTCTCGGGTGTGCAGTACGCGCTGTACGCGGACGACATTTCCATATGGGCCACGCGGGGCTCTCTCGGAGAAATGGAGGCCAGCTTGCAGGAGGCAGCCACCGCTGTGAATGAGTACGCGAAAAAATGCGGCCTTCAGGGCTCACCAAAAAAATCCGAATTCGTCCATAATCGTCCCTCCAAAAAGAAAAAATGCACAGATAAGATAGAATTGCGACTTGAATCAGAACCAATACCCGAGAGAGAGGAAATTAGAGTACTGGGCCTTTGCATTCACCAGCGTAAGCTAGCGATGACCACGCTCGACAAGCTAAAAAAAGGTGGGAGACCAGGTGGGCCGAATGGTCCGCAGAGTCTCGAACAAGAAAGGGGGACTGAGAAGCAAAGATGCTCTACGACTGGTCAATGCCTTTGTAACAAGCAGAATCCTGTACTCCCCTATCTCCACCTCAAGAAACACGACGAGAACATCCTTGAGGTGATCACGCGCAAAATAGCGAAGAAGGCCCTCGACCTCCCTATCCACGTCGAACCTGAGACTCCAAGGTCTGGGTATGACGAACTCGTTAGAGGAGCTGAGAGAAGCCCACCTCACGAGCCAATACACGCGACTATCGCAGACACCGTCGGGGCGTCGCCTATTAACCCGTCTACACATACAACACACGACTGTAACCGAGGAAAGAGTAAGGCTTCCCTAGGAGTGGCGATACGCCCTGCACGTAAAACCACTCCCCACTAATATGTCCAAGGACGACCACGAGGGTAGGCGCATGGCCAGGGCAGAGGCCTTAGCTCATCACTACGAAGGAAAACCCGGAGTGTGCTATGTGGACGCGTCAGGCCCGCACCAAGGCGGGTGGTATACGGCGGCAGTGATCCACGAGTCCAAAACGGTAAACGGGCTCACATTTAAAGCCCGAAGCGTAACACAGGCAGAAGAGGTCGCCATCGCGTTATCAGCAACACACTCTGATTCCAAAACAATCATAACGGACTCGCGAGGGGCGTGTAGGAACTTTCAACAGGCCTGGGTCCCGTACCTGGCCTACCGGCTACTAAAAAACAGCTCGGACCTGGCCTACCGACTATTGCAAAACAGCTCGTATGTGGAAAGTCCATCCCGCCGCTTCATAGTCTGGGCTCCGGCAACCAGGAAGCAGATGCCGCCGCCCGTACGCTTTCTGACCGGGCAACCTCGTCTCCTTCCTCCTCAGAAGAATTCACACCAGCCTGCACTTTCAGAGAAATTACGCAGCTGTACCAAAACAGACACAATATTTACCCCCACCCGTCTAATGGGTTAAGAAGAGCGGAGGAACGCGTGTTTCTTCATCGCCTTAGGAATACCATGATGTGCCCGGCGTCACTTAAACACTTTGACAGTGCCTTCTCCGGGGAGGGCCCGCACTGCGGGGAAATGTCCTCGGACCTTTTCCACATGGTGTGGGCGTGCCCCTCCAACCCTGCCTTTGCACCTCACCAAAACACCACCCGGGAGGACTGGGAGGCGACTACTCACCTGCTCCGACCTGAAAGCCCAAAAGGCCTTGGTCAAACGAGCAATGGCGGCAGCGGAAGCTACTGGGGTCCCGTACTAGGGACCCCACCTAGTGTTTGTGAGGGGAAGGGCACTAAGCCTGACCCCAGAGCAACCTTCATGTAATTCTATATTTTATTAAACGTTTTCACCACCACCACCACCGCTCGCTGCGCGCTTTTCCATCGCCACGGCTGGACTGAATGCAATGAATGCAGCGGCGCGCGCTCCCTCGCCCGTTTCGCTTTCGCGCACACAGAGTGCACGCCCCATCTCCCGCCAAACGATAAAGAGGAAGGGGAACTTGGCTTGCGGAGGCTAGATGACCGGGAAGGAGAGTGAAAAACCTTTGCAAGGGAACGAGATTGCTTCTCCCGGTACGTCACGAATGACGTTTCGGAGGAGGGCCGAAGGGGGTGGCCGCCCCGTGGTGGGCAAAACCTGCCGCTGCTGGTGGCATGGTGCGGAGGATTTGGTCTCGTCTAGTGACAACTTGCTGTGTTTTTCGCAACGCCGTCAAGATCCCGAGTGGTGTGATGCGATATTCGATCGCAGATGACCAACTACATGTTTCTTCCGTTCTATACGCGGTCCTAATGTGTCTTCCAGCTGTGCAAAGAGCCAAGCGACAAATGTCGAGCGCCGGCAGGCCTCGAAATTGTTCTCGACTGTAAGCACATTTTCTGGTATACATGGCTTGCACGTGACGTCACGTCGTCTGCTTTTTCAGCCGGCGGCCATGTTAGCGACCCGATCGCATGTCCGGTGGTCATTTGCTCGTGTATGTCGGATTTTATGGCATTGTTCTCGGCGGTTTGTTGGATGACATTCATGTAAAATGGCTGCAAATGAACAGTTCAATGCGAGCTATTACTCGGACCTCATCGGGAGCACTCGCCTCCGCTACGACGAAAAGATCAAACTTTTCGATAACATCGATCCGTACATGTTGCGGCCCGGAACGGATTGCAGTGCCGATGTAAGCTTGTTCTCTGAGGTGACACACGGTGACATCGTAACGTACTTGGTTTTTTCCGCGAGCTTTGTTACACTAGAGCACATGAAAGGTCTGAAATCGCACAATTACTTCACCAGCGGTTGGGTGAAACACCTTTCTGCCAAGCGACTTTAAGATGATAAAGTGCTCCTGCTTTGCGAGGTAAGCCCTATGATTTATGACTTTTGACAACATTTGTGAACATGTTGTGGTGATGCATGATTTTTATGAGCTGTACCCAGCTTCAGGTGTACGGTGCATCAGAAGATGGCTTGTTAGATTGTGTGCTCGCGACAGCGGCTAAGCACGAGAAAAACAAGCCTGCAATGAATGGACCTCGCGGTCGCCTCTTTTTTTTTGTTTATTTTTGCACAGTCTCGGGGGTCTCGTTCACGAAATGAATCAAACCACTCAGCATTACATGCACTGAACTCTGAGCTGTGCGGTCTGTTCAGCGCATCTGAGGCACGACGTTAGACAGTGCACGCGACCGCGCAAGCCAGCAGTGTCCCCGTGGCCGCCAGTTTTTAATCTGCGTTGTTCGGATGGTGCTACTAGCGAACTGATCAGATAATGCGTGCTGCATTACATGCACAGAAACTATGTTCCTTACAGTTTTTTTAAACCATTGTCTCCGGGCCCAAAGCGTAACTAAAACCAAAGCAGTTTTAAAAGGATTGGCCACTAACATTTGTTCTTGATAATTTATTTATGCAGGTGAATCACGCAGAAAGAATGGGACTGTGATTACTGCTCATTGCACTTGTATGGCAGGAGCAGGTGAAGCGCGTGCTCACACATTGGAGCTTGCTTGTTTGCAGTGGAGACCGGAGTGAAAATAAAGCAGTCTAGAAGCTGCACATAGAAGGAAAATGTGTGGCTGCCGGCATATGTAGAAAAAATTAAATTCAAAAGGTTGAAAGATATCAACTTTACGTCGTCAAGTGGCAAGAAGAGGATGCTTGAGACAACCACTGACCCCTCAAAGGACGCAAGAGTGGTCAAGCCACGGGCACATGTCCCACCACTTTCTGCGCTGAAGCAGGAAACATTGTACAAGTCCATCCAGAATGCCAGTGTTGTGCCAGCAGGTTTTTCTGTGCTGCCTAGCTACAATGGTCTTTTCGAAAACCCAGTGAAATAGCAAGATACAAACCTTCGATCATTGTATTCAGAGGCAATGCTATCAGATGACCTGGATACACTTGTCGAAAAGGTCAATGATATCCTCCCAAGCCTTCAAATAAATGAGGAGACTGCAAAAGAGGTTGAGGCCTCTACAAGACAACAAAGCAGTTCACCAGCCTGGCATTCTTACCGAGCAGGAAGGGTGACTGCATCTATTATGAAGCGTGTCTGCCACACTACCGCAGAAAAACCAAGCATATCACTTTTAAAATTAATATGCTACCCGAGGAAGCAGTCTTTGCATACGCTCGCCATCACATGGGGTATCAAAAATGAGCCCCAGGCCTTAAAGGCATATCAAGAGAGCGAAGCTCAAAAGCACGATTCTTTCCAGTGCTCCAAATCAGGGCTTCACATAAGCACTACGCATCCTTTTGTTGGAGCCACGCCCGACTCTCTTGTTACCTGTACATGTTGCGGAAAAGGAGCCGTGGAAGTGAAGTGCCCCTATTCACTTAGGGAAGTGAAAAGTCCTACCGAAATGGCCACCCCAAGTTCATGCCTGGAACTTGTCGATGGTGTCTTGAAATTACGACAACATGCTTATTTCTATCAGGGCCAGACACAGATGGCCGTGTGTGATGTTGAGTGGTGTGACTTTGTTGTGTAGGCACCCGACGCACTGCATGTGGAGCGAATTGGCAAGCAAAAGCAGTTTTGCGAAAACATGCTGGCTTCTGCAAAAAAAATTCTTCATCCATGCAATTCTGCCCGAACTGTTTAGCAAGTACTTTACAAGGCAGCACGCAGGCCCAGGAACAAACTCTTCGAAAGAGGATGCCTATTGCTTCTGCTATGAGCCGGAAATTGGAAAAATGGTTGCTTGCGACAACGAAACATGCCACTACAAATGGTTCCATTTTTGTTGTGGAGCACCAAAAACTGCCCAATGGTTTTGTCCAGATTGCAAAGGGCCAAAAGACTAAGTTTCCAGTTCAGCAGCCAAGCACGATACAATCATAATGAATACACAGAGCAGATGCAAAGTACAGTGCTTTATTGAAACGCACTGAAACAAGATTTCCCCTCACTCACTCGGGACGTGCTCTTCTGCATTGTCTTTCTGGGCTGCAACAATTGATGAGCACAGTTTTGATAATATGCAACAAACATTTACTGTTTTGTCGAGAGGAGCGGTCTTGTCTCCTGGCCGACACACAACAAAATCGATGGGTATGAGACTTCAAAATAATAAACTTATTTCTTATCAGTCCAGTTACTCTCTCAATGTGTATGCGCACATTTGCCAACTTTCTTGTGCTTTGCACTTCTGCTGAGAGCTGTTTCTTCCCTTTGGTGTAGGCTGGCACAATAAAAACCAATGCTTTCACTCACGTTGAACCCTCGGTCCGCAAGAACTACATCTCCAGGCACCAGATGGTCCAAAAATCCACAGTGTTCAGTAATGTGTTTGTCACTTGTTCTGCCCCCCCCCCCCCCCCCCCAACCTTCAGATATAAAGGTAACAACACCCTGCGGAGCAATCCCAATTGAGTACTTCGCCGTGTTGCTACATTTATACTGAGACCACGCTTCACACCTTGGAAGGTATGAAGACGGCCTTTATATTTTTATTTCGAAGCAGTCAAGAAGGACTGCCACATTGCTGCCGAATGAATTATAGAATGCCTGTGGCAGTCTGCTGCAAGGCGTTTCGTGTTGGCCAGCCAATTTCATCTTTAAGCCTGCAATATGCCACATGCAACTATTTGTTAAAGATACGAGATACTGTTGCCTCTGAAACGTTAAAGCGAAAGCTAAGATCAGCATTTTGAAGGTTTAGTTTCAGCTTCATCATAAAGACAATGAATTCCTGAAACTTGGAGAGGCTGTTGTTATCGTTGTGTGAAACAAAGCTTGTGAGAGCTTGGAATACAGCAAACAAAACTGTAAAGTTTGCCATTCCAGTGTAAAGCCGCACTTTTGCATCAGAACTTTTCAGTGCGGCTTCGGACATCTCAAGTTGCTCTTTTTCTTTCTGCGGCGCATAAAGTTATTCGTTGACCGTCACAGAATGCAGCTCCAGCGCCTTTATGTCTTCCATTGTCATGTCGGTCTGAATGGAGATCCCTAGAGGAAAAAAGAATTTTTGCAAATTCATTACCAGTAGCTGCACAGAGAAAGGTATGAATGGCTAGGCATCATGCCTTACATAGGCAGAACTGCAATCCAAGAGCTTTTAAACGAAGACTAGAACGAGTACTTGTGCCCCCCCCCCCCCATCTAATTTCCTTGCCGCAAAAAAAAAAAAAAACAAAAAAAAAAAACAAAAAAAAAAAAAAACGAACCCGTCTCACGTTCGTCGGTATCGACTTGCTCCTCTTGCGATGGCTGTGGGGAATCTGGAGCGGCGCCCGGCGATTCATCTGAAGTTACTGCATCAGCATCAGTCTGCCGCTTTTGTGCATATCGCTTCTCTCTGCGATAGTGCCGCGCAGAATCAGCATGCTTGGTTTCGTAGCCGAGGTTGAGAGACGAGGCCCAATCAGGATTTGTTTCGTCGAACAGTTTCGATGGTTCGCCTGCGGATACAAGTTTACAAGTTTTCCATGTTTCTGTAGAATGTCTTCATTTGAAAGTCGGCGTACGTAGAAATGAGGCATAGCATAGCTAGTCTTAACTAAAACAGCATAAGGGGCAAAAAATTACACGGACACGCACAACTCAGAAACAGTAAAATGGACGCACTCGGAACTGGTGTCTGCGCGTTCGCTTTGCGTTGTTTTTAAAGAGATTGTAATGTAAGAGTTGACTCACCTGTTATGAAATGGATGCCGCATACTCGCACATTACGACCTTCGTGACTGAACTGAGTGCGTTTGATGCGCGCCAACTACAAGTTGCGATGCTTCTCGCTCAAGGTTCTGGTCTTCTCGCATTGGTTTTGTATGACGTTTGGCAGAGAAAAGAACCTCTTACTGGTCGGCTGTCTCTTCCTCCCTTTGACGTCGCTGCGATTGGAGCAGCCAACAATAGCGCTTCTTGAGGTAACAGCGCGGAACACAGGACGGGAGCACAAGATTAGAGGACGACACAAGGAGCGCTGTTTCAACAACGTTTATTTTGGAAAAACCCTCAACTTCTTATACCCTAACGCCACAGATCGCCTACAAATGACTTGCACATATCAGCATAGTTAAAAAACAAAAACAAACAACAACAAAAAAACATAGTAATAGATAAATAAATACGCGTACCGCATAACCTACTCTTGCACACAGCGTGGTGCACTCTCTAAACACTCATGGAGAAAATTGCACATTCAGCAGTTTGATTTCTTTTTGTGTTAACAGCAGGGACGGTTTGCTTACACATCGTTCCTGCAGTCTAGCTATCTCAGCGGCTTCAATTATCTCACGAACCAGCGGCTCATTATGTTTTGCTAGCACTTTACATTGTGTGAATTGCACGGAGCAAGTTTTTGACGCGCAGTCTCTTACATGGATCCCCAAATGCCTGCTTTTTTGTTCGACGTTGTTTTTGCGTTCTTTCAGCCTGTCATTTGTGCACCTTCCAGTCTGTCCTACGTATTCCTTCCCACACTTGAAGGGTATGGAATAAACAACGCCTTCCGCGCACTCCACAAATCGACTCTGGTGGTTTGTTACGCACCCCCTCTGCCTTTGCGATCCATCAGCGTTTACACGTCGGCAGAGGCTTTTCAATTTTTTAGGAACAGTAAGCACAACATTAACGCCTGCTCTACGACCGATCTTTTTTAAGCGATGGGAAATGTTGTGCACATATGGTATGGCCACAATCCTGCGCTTGTTTGTTGTCTCCCTGTTCTCGTCACCTAGTTGGGCACCGACACGCTCGAGTCTTAACTTCTTGTTCAAACGTTCCGCAACAGAAACAAGCAAATGTGATGGGTACCCAGCTCCTGTAAGGCGGTCAACCTGGCGATGAAAACTGGCCTCCATGGTGTGAGTGCATGACTTCTTGAGTGCTCTTGTGCTCCCGTCCTTGTGCTCCCGTCCTGTGTTCCGCGCTGTTACCTCAGGATGCATAACCAACATGCCCAAGCTGCTATTCTAGCAAACAATAGCGCAATTAACCATGTTTACAAAGAGAGTTCCCAAACGCATGGAAAACAACGCGGGCTTGCTCGAAAGCGACTGCGCGCACCACGGCCGTGCCGCCACTGGGTCAACTGGGTCGCCAACATGGCCGACGCGTTTCCCCGAGTGACGTATGATGACGTCAGTGCAAGCCATGTATACAGTTGTGCGTTCGCGTAATTCTGGGAAGAAGAGCAAGTACTTATTAGTTAGCTTTATTGCCCTTCCGAACGAATCATGCTGAATGCTGGCCAATCGCACTCTAAAAGGATCGGGTGGCATGCGATCGATTGCAGCGATTTTAGAGATTCTTGCTCGGCATTGAATTTATTCCAGTTCAGTAGGCTATGTTGAAGGAGCTAGCTCTCTTACCAAACGGCTCCCAAGGTCATGCCAGCGGCATGATCACAGAAGTACAACAGCATCCCTTGACGGAATCGTTATATAGTTCGTTCAAAAGCTTTCGTATCCCAAGCAAAAAATGTTTTATTGCGAAAGCAATTCTACTCTAGGTTTCGAGCCTTCAGTGTAGCGCGGCGATAGCCACGTGACGCTGTGACGTCACATCCCACGTGACACTAGGGGGAGGGCTGGCTACCAACTCAAGTGGTCAGCGTAGCGCGACAGTAGCCACGTCTTACCCGCGTGATGCTGTGACGTCACACCCCACGTGACACAAAAGCGAGAGATGGCCGGCTCCCAACTAAAGCCGTTGGCGTGGCACGGTCGGAGCCGCGGCTCAGTTGGCAGGAGCTGCCAACTTGGGTCTCTCGTTTCACATGGGACGGTTATGTCAGAATCAGCCTGCCAGCACCCTGGCATTCACGTTACCCCTATAGGCCACTAAGGCACGTTCATACGGCTTGGTTAAAGCGGGGCTTTATATGTGGACCGGCAGGAGCTGCCAACTTGGGTCTCTCGTTTCACATGGGACGGTTATGTCAGAATCAGCCTGCCAGCACCCTGGCATTCACGTTACCCCTATAGGCCACTAAGGCACGTTCATACGGCTTGGTTAAAGCGGGGCTTTATATGTGGACCGGCAGGAGCTGCCAACTTGGGTCTCTCGTTTCACATGGGACGGTTATGTCAGAATCAGCCTGCCAGCACCCTGGCATTCACGTTACCCCTATAGGCCACTAAGGCACGTTCATACGGCTTGGTTAAAGCGGGGCTTTATATGTGGACCGGCAGGAGCTGCCAACTTGGGTCTCTCGTTTCACATGGGACGGTTATGTCAGAATCAGCCTGCCAGCACCCTGGCATTCACGTTACCCCTATAGGCCACTAAGGCACGTTCATACGGCTTGGTTAAAGCGGGGCTTTATATGTGGACCGGCAGGAGCTGCCAACTTGGGTCTCTCGTTTCACATGGGACGGTTATGTCAGAATCAGCCTGCCAGCACCCTGGCATTCACGTTACCCCTATAGGCCACTAAGGCACGTTCATACGGCTTGGTTAAAGCGGGGCTTTATATGTGGACCGGCAGGAGCTGCCAACTTGGGTCTCTCGTTTCACAAGGGACGGTTATGTCAGAATCAGCCTGCCAGCACCCTGGCATTCACGTTACCCCTATAGGCCACTAAGGCACGTTCATACGGCTTGGTTAAAGCGGGGCTTTATATGTGGACCGGCAGGAGCTGGCAACTTGGGTCTCTCGTTTCACATGGGACGGTTATGTCAGAATCAGCCTGCCAGCACCCTGGCATTCACGTTACCCCTATAGGCCACTAAAGCACGTTCATACGGCTTGGTTAAAGCGGGGCTTTATATGTGGACCGGCAGGAGCTGCCAACTTGGGTCTCTCGTTTCACATGGGACGGTTATGTCAGAATCAGCCTGCCAGCACCCTGGCATTCACGTTACCCCTATAGGCCACTAAGGCACGTTCATACGGCTTGGTTAAAGCGGGGCTTTATATGTGGACCGGCAGGAGCTGCCAACTTGGGTCTCTCGTTTCACATGGGACGGTTATGTCAGAATCAGCCTGCTAGGACCCTGGCATTCACGTTACCCCTATAGGCCACTAAGGCACGTTCATACGGCTTGGTTAAAGCGGGGCTTTATATGTGGGCTGAGCAAGAAGAAAAAGAGAAGAACGCTTGGTCACCCGCAGCTAATGCTTTCGCTCAATATTTGGTTGTAATTTTTTACTGAAATCATTTATGTGCCCTTATGAATATTTGTGTGCCTTGCATGAATAGTATTTTGTGATGCAAATTGCGCTTTGTTACTTTCCATACCACGGGACTGTCACATTCCATACCACGGGACTCATTCGCGTGTTATTGCTAGCTTCCTTATAAGACAGTTTGGTGGCAGTACCACGCACTAAGCAGAAATAATTTTTTTTTGTCTGCCCGACCATAACAAAAACTAAAAATGTCTTATACTTGGGATGGAAGTTATCCAGCCAAGCATGAAGCTCGCGCGTGCGCTGCTGTTTTCGCTCAAAACTGCCTACACTTCGTGGGTCTCACAGTTGAAGATTAAAAAAAAAAAAAAATGTCTGCATTGACCCCTTTTGCAGCATGCTTAGGTCCTGAGTCTCAAGCGTTTGGTAGGACTTCATGTCGTCCGCAAGTGGCCGTGCCAGTTCATTGAACAAAAATTATTGCATGCATGCTTGCCGGGACTGTCATCTTCTTCAAGGCAAAAATTGCTAATAGGTGCGTGTACTAAGGAGTGCCGCATATTGTGCTGGATGCGAATATGGCTAGATCTGAAGCAAAAATTGCACATCCGCGAGCAGCTTCCCGCCGCTCCTTGCAGCAGGAAGACCCGGCTGAAAGGAGCGCTTTTGCCCACCAAGCCTGGTCGTCACGTGCCTCCCTGCCGTCACATTGTTTGCAAACAAGGAGAACTCTTAACATTTTTTCGGCCATGCGTTCTGAGGGCGAAGTTTCACAGTTACCGGGGAAGAAAATATTTTCGACCGGAGGGTGGACAGTGGCCCTTTAACATAGGGATTGCAGCTCTGCACTCTGGTAGATTTTATTATTTCTTTATGAATACTTCAATATAACAATATAGGCCAATGAAAGGCAGAGCCGAAAGCCACCACGCCGCTAGCTCGGGACACATCCTTAGCCGCGAATATAAGGACGCACCGATGCATGGCCAGTGCTCCAAGCCGTTTATTGGGCGTTCCCAATGTTCTTCGGTCGTAGCAGCATATCCGCATGCTCCGAATTCATCGCGTCGTTTCTCTCCGCTGTCGAGGCTGTCTGTCGAAATGAGAGGGGAGAGGGAAGGACGCTTCCGTCAGTGGAGCCAAGTGGCAAAAAGGAACACGGAATTCCTCTGGAACTCCGCGCACACCCTTGGGCACTTGTGAGGAAGCCTCCTCGTCCAGAAAAAAAAATATATATATATACTGGTTCCGGGAGAGCTTCAGGGGCCCGAAAGGTTTTAAGATTGGGACCGAGGTTCTGTGCACCGCCGAAGCTTGAATAACCGGAGAAGATAGCCAAGGAGCATCTCTAGCCAGGCTCCGCAGGACGGCACCCATGGAGCACTGCTGACTACATTGGAGCCGTAAGTGTTAACAAGGAAGAAAGTAACATGGCATCCCAAAAGCAAAGGGCAACCCTTTCCGAAAAAGAAGGATTTTCCCTAGTTCTGCCAGATAACATGTCACAGGAAAAAGCCCCCCCCCCCCCCCCCCCCAGACTAGCCTTCAATAAGAACTTAAAGCTTAAATGCCAAGGTAAATAGGAATAAGATTAAAGCTTTACAATTATTGCGTGGTCAGGGCTTGGAACGACTATACTTTTCTGTATAAAATGCCAACATCAATTTCTCAGAAATATTTTTGCTGCTGAGATGCATAAACCAGCGATTCCATTTCGATGTATTGTCACTGAATGAAGTACGCGGCAGCACGCGGTGTCAGTTGTTGCAGAAGGGCCTTGACATGCTGACAGTTGAGGACCCTTTCTGTGAAAGATTCGTCTGTTCTTGTCGAATATTTGTCATGTAAAAAACGCAGGCGTCTGTAGAGCCTTCAGTATAGATGTTCAAGAGTTGTACTATTCACTTCCGCATGAACATCTCTTAGCGTGTGCTCGCAAATGTATAACAGACGACAATGACGAGAAAAACTTCATTCGCAATGTTGACATATCTGTGGCATCTTAACTGGAACTGTTATCCATACACTTGAAATCCATTTTTGTTTTTTGTTTTTTCAGTCTGAGGGCAATTTCGACTATATTCAATTCAACTGAGCTTATTTTTTCAGAAATCCTGGATGGTCTTATGGGCTAAAGTGGCTCAAGAAGCTTGACTGAGGTCCAGGAGACCACTTCATGACAGTAGCTATTTACAATGCGATATATAAATGGCGGTAGCAGCGTTGGCGTAGAGGTAGAACATTCGCCTCACATGCAAGAGGACCGGGGCTCGAATTCCGGTGAAGCGCAATTCTCCACCGGATAAGAAAAAAAAAATCCGCGTGTCGATGGAATATTGCATAAACAGGTTTGGGGTGCGACCTGATGCCGGTGAACACCTCCGACAACGCACTCCCTCACCAGAACAGGAGTTGGCCACACAGGTGCAGTAATTGGCCGCAACCACCAATGATTAGTCCTATAAAACCCCTGCCCTCAGTCGGCAGCGGCTGCGGAACAACTGACCACGGCGACGGTCAGACCTGTGACGCAGCAGGGGGTGCTAAGAATTCTGGCTCCACTGGACAGGCCGCCATTGGAAACTGACCCTGGCAGCGTTTAACGCTAGAACCCTAGCCGGTGAAGCTAGTTTAGCAGTGCTATTAGAGGAACTAGAGGGTATGAAATGGGATGTCATATGGCTTAGCGAGGTAAGGAGGCCGAATGAAGCATATACTGTCTGAAGGATGGGCGTGTATTGTGTCATCGAGGTTTACCGCGTAGAGGCGAGAACTGGGAGTAGGTTTACCTGTCAATAAGTGTATAGCGGGTAATATAGACAACTTCTATACTATTATTGAGAGGGTGGCATGAATCGTGATTAGGCTTAATAAACGATATAAACTGAAGGTTGTACAGGCCTATGCACCTACATGTAGTTATGATGACCAGGCAGTTGAAAGCTTCTAATGCGAAAAGTAAAGACGCAGTATACTGTCCTAATGGGCGACTTCAATTCCAAGATAGGGAAAAAGCAGGCAGGAGACCAGGCGGCAGTAGGTGACTATATGGCATTGGTTCTAGGAATAGCAGGTTGGAGTTACTAGTTGAGTTTGCAGAGCGCAATACCTTAGGAAACATGAATACCTTCTTCAGCAAATGGAAGAACCGGAAATGGACATGAAAAAAGTCCTAATGAGGAGACTAAAAATAAAATTTACTTCATACTGTGTTCAGCCCCCGCCATTATGCAAGATGTAGAGGCAATCGGGAAGGTGCGATGCAGTGATCACAGGGTGGTGAGGTCCCGAATTAGTCTAAATCTAAAGAAGGAACGCAATAGATTAGTAAGAAAGAAGTCCATCAACGAATTAGCGGTGAGAGGGAGGGCAGAAGAGTTCAGGATCTTGTTACAAAATAGATATTCAGCTCTAACCGAGGATGGCGACATTAACCTAGAAACAATAAGCAATAATTTCACAGATATCATTACTGAGTCCGCTGTAGAAGTATAGCGGTAGAATAGTTAGAGAGGATACCGGCAAGCTGTCTAAGGAAAGAAAAGATTTGATAAAGAAACGCCAGAGTATGAAAGCTTCCAATCCAACAGGCCAGATAGAATTGGCAGAGATATCAAAGGTAATCAATAAGCGCAAAGTGGCCGATATAAGGAAGTATAAGATGGAGAAAATTGAGCATGCTGTAAAGAACCGGGGAAGTCTTAAAGTGGTGAAGAAGAAAGTGGGCATAGGCAAAAATCAGAGGTATGCGCTAAGGTACAAGGCGGGCAACATCATCACAAATATGGACAAGATAGTCAAAGTAGCCGAGGAGTTCTATACTGATCTTTACAGCAGCCAAAGTAGTCAGGTCCGTAAAGAGATTGGCGATAGGGGAAAACAGTCAGACGTTCCACTAGTGACGAAGGACGAGGTTAAGAAAACAATAAAAACTATGAAAAGGGGGAAAGCAGCTGGAGAGGATCAGATAACTATAGACTTGTTGAAGGAGAGGAGGATATCGTGCTAGAAAAACTGGCCACCTTGTATACGCAGTCATCGCGTGGTGTCATCGACGATACCGGAACCATGGAAGAACGCAAACATTATCCTCATTCATAAGAAAGGGGACTCTAAGGACCTTAAAAATTACAGACCAGTCAGCTTACTGTCTGTTACCTATAAGGTATTTACTAAGGTAATCGCTAATAGAATCAGGACAACCTTAGACTGCAATCAAGCAAAGGATCAAGCAGGTTTTCGGAAACGGTACTCTACTATCGATCATATTCATACCATCAACCAGGTGATAGAAAAATGCTCGGAATATAACCAGCCCTTATACATAGCATTCATTGATTACGAAAAAGCATTTGATTCAGTAGAATCCTCGGCGGTCATGCAGGCATTGCGAAATCAGGGTGTAGACGAGCCGTACGTGAAAGTGCTGGAAGTTATATGTAGTGGCTGCACAGCAACCATGGTTCTGCATAAAGAAAGTAACAAAATTCCCATAAAGAAAGGTGTTAGGCAAGGAGACACGATCTCCCCAGTACTATTCACATCTTGCTTAGAGTTAGGGAGAAGGGTAGATGGAGAATACCTCAGTAATCTGCGATTTACTGATGACATTGCCTTGCTAAGTAACTCAGGCCTGGATGAACTGCAAATAATGATTGATGACCTAGACAGGAAAAGTAGAAAGGCAGGATTGAAAATCAATATGCAGAAGACTAAGGTAATGTTAAAAAGTAGAAATGTAGGATTGAAAATCAATATGCAGAAGACTAAGGTAATGTTCAACAGCCTCGGGAAGGAACAGCAATTTACATTAGGTAGCGAAGCACCGGGAAGTAGTAGGCGAATATGTCTACTTAGGACAGGTAGTAAGCGCAGATCCGGGCCATGAAAGGGAAATAACAAGAAGAATAAGATAGGGATGGAGCGCATTTGGCAAGCACTCGCAGATTACGACTAGCAGCTTACCGGTATCGCTCAAGAGGAAAGTATACAACAGTTGCATCTTACCTGTACTCACCTATGGGGCTAAAACGTGGAGGCCAACGAAGAGGGCTATGGAACGAAAAATGGTAGGGGTAACATTAAGAGATAGGAAGCGTGCAGAGTGAGTCAGAGAGATAACTCAAGTTACTGACATTCTAATGAAAATCAAGAAGAAGAAATGGGCATCGGCAGGACATGTAGTGCGAAGAGAGGATAACCGATGGTCGCTGAGGGTAACAAACTGGATTCCAAGGGAAGGAAAGCGTAGCAGGGGGCGGCATAAAGTTAGGTGGGCGGATGAGGTTAAGAAGTTCGCAGGGGTCAAGTGGATGCAGCTAGCACAGAACCGGGTTAATTGCAGAAATATGGGAGAGGCCTTCGTCCTGCAGTGGGTGTAGTCAGGCTGATGATGATAATATAAAAGGCGAACACAAATAAAAATGACAAGTTGATAGAAGTTAAAAAAAAAAAAAAAAACATTCAAACTGTAATGAAATACTTTAGTGAAATTACATTTCAAAACAATAGCAAAAATAACGAGGAAAAAAAACGACGACCTGATCCGGAAATAAGGACCTAATCTGTCTACTATTCAAACCAATTGTACGAATGTATTTGTTTAATTGCTGCATAACCCTACAAAAAAAGGATTATACATCGGATCGAGTGTGGCACCGCTTTTAAGTGAAATGTATATAAGTAATGTTGACAAGACTATCAATAATATCGTTGGAGCCGCTGTAAAAAAAAAAAAAAAAAAAAAAAAAAAGTCTTCTGATGCATCGACGATTGCCCTATTTTCGTAGACACGCATTTTCTCTCTAGGTGTGCCGAAGACACCTCAGATATTTTATTTTGCGACTGCGCAAAAAGTCTGAACTTCACATTCGGAACCCCGTCTGATGAATTTTAGGCATGACGACGTCTGCTTGGCGTTTGCAACAAAATCGAAGAAGCCTTTGCTCAATTTTAAATCCGGGCATTCCATGTTAGCCAAGTGTGGCGTAGCCATTGCATGCAAAGGTTTGGCAGTTTTCAACGGTCTGCGAGTCCGCCATCAAGGATAGCTTCTATGAGCAGAGGTGAGCAGGCTTCCCTGATGACGTGATCGCGTGTAATAAAGTACTGAAAAAGGTAAAGTTTGCTTCTGCCTGATCCTCCCCACTGGTCACGTCTGTGCAGATTTCATTCACGCATGCCCGCCATTGTCGTTTTCTATGGCAGAGTGGGCAATTTTTTTTTTATTCATATAATCATACCGCCCACTAATTTTTCCATTTTCCGTTGTTTCAATTTCTAGCTATCTTTCCAGGCCACCATGCACGTACAGTACGTGTGCTGCTAGCATGATGTTAATTCTCATCTATCCTGTTCAGCCGCGCGCTTAGTACGCGACATCTGCATAAATACACTCCACCTGTCAGCTCAAACGAAACCTCGTTTGTTCCAAGTTCCCCAATACCTCACTGTCCTTGCATTTAACCTGCTTTTGAAGTGAAAGCTTCACTACGACAGCTTTTAGAGCCGTCAGCGAAACCTTACAATTTTTTTTTCTGTGCCACCTTAGCTGCATTAGACTACTGCTGCAAAAACAAACAAACAAACAAACAAACAAACAAACAAACAAACAAACAAACAAACAAACAAACAAACAAAAGAAAATAAAAAAATCGAACTAATTTTTGGTAACCAAATTTTTCTTTGCTGTTATTTTTTTAATCCTTCCAGAAAGGTAAATTACAATTTCGTCAACTCAAATTCAGACTCAGAAAGAAGACATAAAAATCCTACCTTGCAGTTGTGATAATTAACCTCGCTGCTAGGGCAATAAATTTACTTCCGCTTCCAAGCCTGCCCCTAACAATCCCTAAGTATTGAAATAAAATTCGGCTTACACGCTTAAGGCTGCTTACTCGTGGAAAATTAGACTCTGCATCTCAGAGTACGTTACTTTGTAAAGGGCTGAGTCACGCTACTTTTCATTACGACTATCCCTATGAGTCATGAATATGCATCTTTATGCATATCCTGTACCTTACAGCACGTTACTTTGTAAAGTGCGGAGTCATGCTGCGTTTCATCATGACGTGTTTTCATAAGTCGCAACTATAACTTTTCGTCACGACATTGTGACGTCATGGTTCGTTGTAATGCTTGAGTAACTGCATTTTACAGTACGTCACATGCTAAAGTGTTGAGTCATGCTACGCTGCATGCTGTTTCATGATGCTATGTCTCGCATGTGTGACAGCGGTATCTTCAAATGAAATTATGATGTACAGTCATAAGTGCAGTCATAATTTTGTACATCCATCGCGCGATTAAATGGCTCTGTTTCATTGAAAGTGAGGGCCTAGTTTTAGTTAATTTTTAGGCAACATGAAAAAAAAAAAAACGATGGCAACTTGAAGATCGTCAGCCTGTGGCTGCAAAACGCCCGCCATACCTGTGAAGCCGCTCACGATCGTCGCCCGCTCCCAAGGCGTTTTCATCGCTGTTAAGATCGCCAGCGCTAATTATTCCTTATTCCTGCATGTTGGGAAAACAAACAAACAAAAAAAAGAGATGGGAGCACCCCTTGGGTATAATGCTGCATTGCCCAAGTGAAAAAAACCGTATGAGTCACAATAACCTCATACAGATTTCTCATACTAAGCTCATACAAATCTCATTAATTCTCATATATTTCTCATATGATGACTGAGTTTAGTATGAGAATTTGTATTAGGTTATTGTGGACTCACAGGGTTTTTTCACTAGGGTGTTACAGGTAAGCAATCAAGGCTTTGCGAAATCTTCGCATCACCTGGCATTACGTTGAAATAGTTCTGCTTCCCACTTATTGTAGTCATTTTAAGTTTCAATCCAAGAAGCTGAACCACAGTACCATTTGCATGTAGCCGCAATTTCAGCAGAGTAAGCAACGTCCGAGTATAAAGTCGTGAGGAAACTTCTTTAGGACGTTGGAGCGGTGTGCTGCGAAACAAATCCTCTAGGTAGTATGCAACTGCTGTGTATAGGGCAATGTGCTGGTTTTCCTGTTCATCATATTATGCAATAGCGTACTGGGCTCGTAGTGCAGAATAGACGTAGCCATAACTTGTAAGTGGATCAAAAGTGTTGGAAAATTCTCGATTGGTCGACAAGATTATGACGTCACAACCATGTAACCTCGCAAGGGAATTTCAAACATCCCACATTCAAATAAAGCTAACGAATTTTGAAAGGGAAGCGAAAATTGGCGCGATAGTTTTTTTTTTTTTTTTTTTGGGGGGGGGGGGGGAGGGGTCAGAAAATAGTAATTCAATCAAACGAATTTGTGCCATTGGTGTTCGAACCGGGTCATCTGCACGCCAAGAGGGCACGCAACGCACAGGCCACGAAGGCTGGTGCGTGATAGGCGTGTTAGACGGGCATCTTTTGAACGCGCTGTGGTGCTATGGGCCTAGTGCGCTGGTATGGAGGCGCCACTGCTCCGGAACAAGTGGCGCCACCTCCCGCCGGCGCACCAGTATGTGGTACGTCTGCTCGTCGGAGAGAGGCGGCGGAGTGAACGCGAAGTCTACGCTTCTCGGCGGCAATTTGTTAGAACGAAACTTTCTTTGGCCATTTCCTGCCTCGTGCCACATGCGCACATAAGAGACATGTGTACCATGTGTTTGCGTTGAAAAATAAATCAAAAACAAAGCAAAGAAAGCCGCTACTCGTTCATGTCGTCTGGTAGAAAGCCGCCGGTGTCTGGGGCGCCGGCGGCTCTTCGTTTTTGTTTTCTTTTTTTTTTTAAGTAGGAATTTGGAATCCGCGCAATTTGGCAGTTTGCAAGTAAGTAGATAAATAAAACAAAAATTAAGCCAGTGTGCAATGCGCACCACTGGCTTTTCCCTCGATCGGTGGCAGTGCATGTGTAGACGGCATATGTTAGACCCCCCAGAACCCAGAGCCGAGTACAGCTGGGCACCGTCGGTCAATGGAATCGCTCTAAACAAAAAAAAAAAAAAAAAAAAGCAAGCTCTTTCGCAGGACAGGACGAGCCCAGGTTGTATCTGGAGATGTGCCCTAAGGCGCCGGGCCATGTGTGCACGTGCTTTTTCTTTTTCGTCACTTGGCAGTTCTGCCGTAGTTTTTATTTTCTACTCAGTGCGTCGAAACGAGAGGTGACTTGTGACAGTGCAGTGCGCAGAAAAACAGGCGTAGCTGAGCAAGCTCCGCAGCGCGTGTTGTTCTGAGGTGGTGATCCTAGAATGTTGAGACTTCATTTAAGAACATAACTGCTTGGTGCGCGGTCAGAAACTGTACGGAGCCAGCACGTGTATGGAGTGCGCGAGGAACTTCACAGTGCAGAGGGGCCCTCGGATATCTTCGGAAAATGCGCGCCTTCTACGACGTCAGCTTGGAGGTCAGTTTTATTCGGCCCTTTCGGCGTCTCTTCACCACATATGTAATTCGTTTTTTTTTTCTTCTTTTTTTTTTTACGAAGTTTTTGGCAAATTAACCTACGCAATATAATCGAGGCCAGTTGCATCTGCAAGGTTGGGGACCACTGTTAACGATGAGTCGCATTGCTCTCGTATGATTTCCAAGGAAACCGAAAACACTTTGATTTTCGGTTGCTTCCCGGCGGTTTTTCGATAACTATTAAGGCACCACAAACACTGCAGTAAATCAAGCTGTAAGTTTTAAAGGAGGTTTTCTCTTTGCGGAGAGCCATGGACGCGTGGCAAGAGCGCGCACTCCTGCTTCGATGTCGTACTTCTTCAGGCTAGTCTTCCCAAAAACGAGCGCCGAGAACAGCTGGAAACGATCATTACGAAGTCATTCAAAAAAAAAAAAAAAAAAAAAAAAAAAAACATCTCGCTGGGCAGGAAGACTGCGCGCTCTCTACAATACACAGGCCGTGTCCGAAGACGTGCCGAGCACTGGTTCCAAGCATGCACGCATAGTACAACTCTTAGGGCTTCAGCTGAGTCCAGAAGAAAAAAAAAAACACTACCCCGTTTTTTTTTTTGTTTTTCGCATGCCGCGCGCTCGATACAACCAAGCGATCGGTCGTGCGCATGCTTGCAAAAAACCTAGCGTTCAGTCTTGAAAAAAAAAAAAAAAACATGGGAAATGCGCAGCCGAAACGAAAAGCAATGGGTGCGATATCAGGTTGGAAATGACCATAAAGACAACAGTAAGTAAAGGCTCTTGTTTCAGTCGGCGCTTATTTTTTTATTCTTACGGGGAACCAGGAACAAATCGGAACACGTAAGCGCTACCCACAGCTGCGGATCCAGACAGCCGCCTTTCTCGACGGCGCCTCCCAGATGGCGCCACATGTACGGCCAAAGCTGCAGCGCACCAGGCCCATAATGAAAATGCAGATAAAACGAAGAATAATAAACAGAGCAAAAGAGCGAGGAACCTTCGCTGTCACCTCAATTCTCAGGCGGAGCATAAGCGTCTCCCAAGTCTTTTAGGGTGCGAAGCCCACTGCCTGCTGTAAATTTTCGCTTCGTTTGCTCTGCAAAAGACTGATTGAGCGCTTTGAGGTAAGCTTGTCGTTACGTTGCGACGTAAACTTGTAGGGCGCCCTCGGAAGCGCGATGTCCCAATTGACTCTAGCATCTGTTTTTGCTTTCACTTGCCGGTCATTCAATTTCGATGCATTGTTGTGCCCGGCCAAAGCTGCCCAGAAATTCGCCGGACACCAAACTTCTCCTTTGAAAGGTTATGTATACTTGCGCAAAAAACGGGACACAAAAAGGCACATAAACGACATGTACATGTCGTTTATGTGCCCTTTTTGTGTCCCGTTTTTTGCGCAAGTATACATAACCTTTCAAAGATGAACCAACTCGCCCAAACAAGAGTATTACTCAAACTTCTCCGGCAAACGCCTCCTTCACAAAATCCGGATACTGCTCTGCAAAGCACCAATGCACTGGAGGCGAGCCGTGCTAAAGGGAGAGAAGCGACGTGAGCTGAATATCCAGGCAGCTCGGCGCCGTGGCCCTGGCGGTGGAACCGTTTTCGCCCCGCGGCATATTTGAAGCAAGAGCGCAGCAAGCTCTCCCATTGGCCTTGGAAAGTGCAGCCGTCGGATTGGAACATTTGAGCGTCAACGGATTCTCGGTTACGGAGACTCAAGTGCTTCCGTTCGAGACTCCGAGTGTGAGTTCGTCACTAGCGTCCATCGGGAGCAGTTCGCCGCGGAGCGAACGCGGCGAAATCTCCCCGGCCGTCGCTGCGCGAGGACAATCGCGTATGGCTATGTTAGCTTTCGGCCCCAGAGCCGATCTCGTTGTGTAAATGCCTGTACATAGTGTATAAAGCTTTTTCTTCATCTCACCAGCGCCGACTCGGATTCATCGCTTCCGCCCAGGGAGCTGGCAGCCCTCGTTTACGAAACGGGTGACGAGCGCTACGCAATCAACTCTTTGGCACAACCCTGTTGACGGTGGGCTACTATGTGGTAACCCCACCGGCACAACAGCATCAAACGGGCGAAGTTCGATTTACCGATTGGGTGTAGTGCATAAACTTACCCAGAACCGGCGAACAAACTGGACCTGCTTTGCCGCTTTATTTATTTTTTCTCGTCTGCTGGCACCCGTACTCTCTGAAATGCGCACGTCTATCGCAATTCCAATCATTTCGATGTTTTATTAGAGCGCAGCTCTTATGCGCCCGTTTGGTAGTTGAGCCGCGTCGCCGTTGGCGCCAGCGTAACCGAGCGAAAGAGAACATGGTGTAAGAGTAAAGAGAGTCACGAGACACGAGCCACGAGAGAATCACGAGCCAAGGAGAATTTTAAGAAGAGAAGGAATAGCCACGAGCTCTGCGCCGCTAGCTCGTTGGACACCCGAGACAGCCCGCCGGGTAGAGTGCGGGCCTCACCACGGTCAGCATCAACAAAGGCCGCAGACGCTATATATCTCTCTCGCTCCACACTACCGCGCTCTCTTCTCGCGTTCTCTCTCTCCTCGTACAAAAAAAAAAAAAAAACAAACAAAAAAAACTAAAGAGCCAGCTGTGCTCAAATTTCGCATTATGGGATGTTGCAATCGCCCTGAGAATTTGTTATGGACATTAAACACAACTATTTAATTAGAGTAAGCAAGCGGAAGCGACAACCGCGACAGCGAAAGGAGCGTCGTGCTGTCGATGAGACGATGGCGACGCATGCGGACGTCCAGACCAAAATGCGTCAGGAAGTCGGATCCAAGGATGGGTTGATGGACGTCGGCAACGATGAAGACCCTTCGAAACGTGCTCCGCAGGCCAAGGTTCAGAGTGAGAGACCAGAGACCATAGTTGGCGATGGAGGTTGAGTTTTGGAGGATTTGAGGAGAACCCGTGCTGGACATAAGAGGACGTCCGAAGGGCATATACAGAGGCTTCCAGTTAATCGTTCCGGGTCTCCAATTGTGAAATGACGGATGACTCTGGTGGAGAGGAGAGGGCGGCGACGGAAGAAAAGTCGCGTCATGGACTCGATCAGCTAGCTGGGCGAGGCAGTCAAGGATCAAGTCTCCCGCAGCAGCCAAGACGAGGCGACTACGTCAAGCGCTGCAGGAAGAGCTCTCTCAACAGTGCGCCGTTCGAGCCGGCGTTCCTTTCACCCAGGAGCTGCCGCATGTTAGTGAGTAGTTTGGAGGCGCGCAGTCTCAGACGCCGTGGTGCGATCCAGAATGCACTGCTTTAGTCGCTGGTACGGAGTCCCGCCTAAGGGTATAAGGATGACATCCGCCACCTCTTGAGCCACCTCAGGAGGCAGGTTGGAAAGTAAGTGACAAAACTGAGATGCCTCCGAGGTGACGGGGTGCAGATGGAAGATGGCTTCCACCTGGGCGATGGGACTGCTCTCAGTTGTCCTGGTAGCTGGTTCCTCCGACTTCCGAGGCTGCGTCGTCATGGTGGCTGCCAGAAGGGGTATGAATTCAGGGGAGTCTCCACGCAGGCAGTAGCCGCGTCGATGATGGACCGGGATGAAATCCGTGATAACCAGTTGGCTGTGCCGGTCTGGAAGCGCACCCAGCACTGCCTCCAACAGATTTGTAACTAAATATTACACAAAAGCTAATCGAAGACCGAGAAACTACCCCGGCCGGTGAACCGCTAGTACGTGCGGGAGAGCAGCTTCGCTTCCCCATCGTCTTCTCCTATGTCATGTGTCATTATATATAGCATGTAAGTAGTTTACAAGTTTACTGCTGCTATTTGAACTTATTTAAGTGGAGAATAACTGCTGTTTTGGACTAGCAGAACACACATAAATCCACAATAATAAGTCATAAAGTCACAATAATAGTAACTTTACTGCAAAGCGGTTTTCCTCTTTCATAGGGACGATTGTATGTAAGCATATATAGTATGCTGATCTGCAGAATACAGATGAGGGAAAATATGTGTGCTGCTTGTGTTATGGTATTACGGCGGTAGTATTAGATTTCATGGTGAAAGATTGTATGATTTTATGAATTAAAATGAACCGAAAATATATACATACAAAGCTTGGTTTGGTCTATGGGGCTTGACATCCCAAAGCGACTCAGGCTATGAAAAGCGCCGTAGTGGAGGGCTTCGGAAATTTCGATCACCTGAGGTTTCTATCACGTATACCTCTAATATATCTCTTTTTGACTGAAATATAGTAAGGTTGATTGTCTCACCGCCGTCTCATAGTCATGCATACAAGTTTCCATGAGATGTATTGCAACTACATGTCGTACAATTACATCAGGGCTTACAAAACTCTTCTGTTCAAAATAAAATAAACTGCTTGAAGGCGGCTGCGACTGCAATATAATCGCCCTACTTCGTGACAGGGCCCTTCAGTTTTTGGCCTTCGCTGCCAAATACCTTCAGTGGTGTCATTGTCCCAAGATTTCAGAGAAGAGACCCTTTTTCGCTGTATAGAATTTCGGAATGCCAAAGAGGGTGCAGACATTCATAAGTACGGCTAGGAAGCTGCTCGAGTAATCTCGAAGAAAGCTTTGCATTTTAGGAAAGAATACGCTGACCCTGCCTTTAGGACCTGGTCAGTAGTAAGGTTTATCCCGAAGTGCATGCTTTGAGCATTATGTTAGCGTTAGTTTGCGCGCTTTGTCATGAAGTCACGCACACAGCGTTCAATTAGGATTAAGTGTTTTTCGAGAAATTTTGTCGATGCTCAATTCCACTGTCATCTTAATGCTAATTTTGAGGTTCATACCTAGATGACTTAAACATTGGCATTCACTGACCCTGTGATCGTGATCAATATTTTTTTCCCTAAGGCTCGCAATCAAAAGCAGATTAAGATCTCTACCACCACTATACTATCATGCAACAGCAGAAGCAGCGGTTGAACAGAATCTTCTGCAATGCAAAGGCCTATCACAATGGTATACAAACTGTAATTACTCTACTGCCTCAGTGTCGGCCAAGTCATTTGAGCAAATCTTCTAAGCCCCTCACTTTATCCGATTCGACTAAACTGGACTTTGCCTTTCCTTTCTTAGCATCCATTCTTACTCGCTTATAAAATGGCAATGGTCTGTTGATGCGCATCGTTGAGTAAAAACGTGTATTTTTTTTATCTCTTCATTGTGCAAACGTTTTTACTTGTGGTCGAACCACACATTCTCTTTCTTTGACACAATTGCCCTGAGCTATTGCACGAAGTCCTATAACCAGATGAGAGTCCTATTTATTTTCAGAAACAGCGGATACGGTCTCGCTATTTCTTAGTTGAATGTCGCCAGCGGTAGTTGTAAAACGTAGCACTGTCTCGGTTTATGAGAGCAAAGTTTTCCTGACAAGGGCTGCTACGTTCCCGCTTTGCCGTCATCGGAATTTGTTCACCTGCCCGAGAGTTGAACCTGTGCATCGTATTTGTCATTATTGTTGTCGCGATTAATCACATAGTGTTCTGCCATCGTAAATCGTTCGACCGCTTCCCGCTTTTACTGCAAAATAAAAAAAGAAATCGCTAACAAAAATGCATTCTCGAGCTCTGTCTAGCAATTTTCGAGACAAAGAAACGTCCGGAATTTTGGCAGAGCCGTTGCTCTGGATCATAAACACTGTCTCTGCTACACAAGGGGTCAACAGTCAATTGACAGGACAGATACTCAGGAAGTTTGAAAGTATAAAGGAACATAACTTATCCCATTCAGAAAGGAATGAAGTGTTACCCCTCTTCAATAGGTGCTACGGGACAAGTAGCGTGAGTCATTAAGGTCTCGCTTTCTGTTGAAGAGGCCGTCGGAGGCATAATGCTGCCGTCTGTTAAACATACGTCAGTTGCTGAACCGCTATGTATGGGCACTGCCAAAAAGATGGCAAAAATTCCTTAAGACAGTGCACGTCAGGAGTATTAGCAATGGTAAATTTCTCCATCATTTCATTTGTCGCGACGCCAACCGTGATAAAGGCCACAGGAGAGGAGGGGGATGGCCCATCCCAAACACAACCAGCCTGGCCAATTCGCAGGCTCTAATCCGTTTCACAGGCTGTTGGCAGCACTACGAAATGTAAGGACGACCTGCAGGGCAATCGGGATGGCATTCTCTACAAATTTGTGTTTATACACGCGCGAAGACCACGGTGCCAAAGTATGATATGAACAAAATGAGTACGTTCGATTTTTTTATCAGCAAGCAGAATCGGTCTACTTGCTGACAAGAGTCCGGCGCTCGATTTTCCGGGGGCAGCCCAGAAGTTTCGCCCACCAGTATAGCTCCCGGGAAAGCAGCGCCGTGACGGCAGCCATATCGAGTTAGACCCGTGCGCATTCTAAGTACTTTTCGTGTTCCTGTAGACAATATCGTGCGTTAAACAACGACAAACTCCGTAGCTGGTCGCTAAGCACCTGCAACATGTTTAAATCTTGCATCTTCGCTTTCTTGTCTTGAATTCCGCTACACACACAAGTGTCCAGGGCCCTGAGCACGGCCCAGAAATTCACCTGTTTCGCGATCTTTTTAGTGCGCAGGTCTGAAAGCGTCGTAAGCCAACTGCTGCGTGCTCGATCAGCTAACGATTGCTGTAAATGCTTGTACAAACGCTTTCGTCTGCTTTCGAATGCAGCGAGCTAGGCCCCTGGAAGAACTTCGCGAGCAGAAGCGGTAAGGATTCTAAGAAAACTCCACCAAACTGAGTTTTGTCAAACACTTCGCATTCAGGCGTAAAAGAATCGATTGATTCGCACCTCTGTTCTCTATTTTTATTATTAAACGGACGCCAAAAGATAAAGGTGCACGTGGCGTCACTGCAAAAGAACTGCTGATGTGATCGGGATTCGGGGGCCTAGGTTTCACCACAGCGGGATCATGGGGAGCCGAGATGCAGGAGCAGGAGCAGCCAGGGAGGAGAGGCGAAGAAGAGCGTTTTATACACTTTTCACATGATGGAACATTTACAGGTAGGAGGAAGAAAACGGAGCACTTTGCGGAGACAATTTCCGCCGCTTAAACACAGTCGGTTGTCCCACTTCCCTAGTTGGGGAACAAAGTTCAATCGGTATAGTCTAATCAGTGCGGCACAAGAGATCACTCGGTGTGCCTTCCATTGACGAGGGTGGTGGTGGTGCTCGAACCTCCTCTCACATTTTTCAGTGGCGAGGGCGAACTTCTTTGGTGTAGATGACGATGTTGTGCTGGTGGTGGAGATCCTGCACCAAGGCGAAACAGCCCGCGAAGTCGCCCGCTGGTGGCGGTCATTTCCCCCGTGTAATTTCAGGAAGGTCACCCGCCTGCTTCGAGAACTCGGCGAGTGGGGTCAAGGCCACTGGGTGACGCGCCTATGGTCCATTCAACACAAGGACAGGTTCCCTGCTGTCGCCGCCATGGACGCCAAGGGAGATTAAGGCGCAAAATGTAGCCCGTCTTCGTCCCGAAGAGGGGGAAGGCGGGGAGGGTTGGCCGCTGCAGCAGATAGACAGAGGGTCACTCCCCCGCCGGCGCCGCCGCTTCGGTGCCTTCGGCAACGGTCGCTCGCCTGCGTCCGCTAGACCCGTTTCTGTCTTCAGCTGCTGGAGACTGCGTGAACCTCGGCTGGAACCCCGGTCACAACAGCCCGCCCGCCGCCCGAAGAGGTCTCGCAGTGGGGCAGCCAATGCAGCTCCCCAAAGAGACCTGGAGTCGGTTCAGCCTGGTCGGTCCAGCCACGTTTCAAACCTGTCCCTCTGGTTCCTGCTTGCTCGCTGGACAGTTTTAGCACTCAGCCAAACAAGGCCAAAACACAGCAAACAGCAAGCGCAAAACTATCTTTGAGAAGTGTCGGGCTGCTTTCTAGCAAATACTGCCGTAAGGAAAGAAACAAAGAAACAAAAATTGTTCCGAAAATTTGAAGTCCTCTTCCGAAGTAACCCATGGGTGAGAAAGCAAGAAACCAGAGTGGAATTTTTGTTCAAAGCGAGTATGCCAGCTAAAATTTTGATACCTGTCATAACATGAAAGATGCTGTAGACAGCCACTTCCTTCGAGAACATATGAGGCGGAGCTGCAGGTAACTAAAGAGCATGAAGAAAAAAAACAGGTATGCCAAGAAAAAAGGGGGAAATACGATATGTCACGATATGCCAAGCGAATTAACGTCTGGGAGCCAAACAAGAGAGCATTGCCCTGGAAAGCTTAGGCTGAGGCCATCAACGCCCTTTTCTGTAATGCATATTAGATGCGAACTCCTGCAAAGCTAGCCTCCAATTATTGAAGTGGGCATGGTTAAGACGGCAGGTAAAAGAACAAGCACCATTTCTTTCTATAGTGAAGCCCAATGCTCTCAATTAATACTGCAGTTTCTTTTTTTTTAATAGCTGAAGCAAGAGGAGGCATTCCATGTCGAACGCACTCTGCCCGTCACACAAGCACCATGGGGTGCTCCCCGTCCACTGTCAACCTTTCTGAAGAGGATGACCTCTACACCGCGGTCTTTGTCTACAGCACACACACACACAAAAGGACTATCGTAGTCCGGAACCCTCAAACTATTTGACTGTCAAGAGCAGCTTTGTGGCAAGAGGTTCGTTTTTTGGGGGGGTTCCATTGGACCTTAGCAAATTTACCGCTTCAGCCATGCCCTAGGCGGCCGCGATCCTACAGTGACTGTAGATGCTGTGATTTGACAAAGCTTTGGGGACATTAGCTCGCGATCCTGGCCTGTTTCGCGTTCAAACTTCCCGTTTCCGAAGCCCGGCCGACACTTCGAAAGCCGAACGCGAGATAGGTGCGAGAGACTGCGAACGCGTTGCCTGCTAATTTTCCTTTCCTGGGTCCTGTTCCCCTACTTCATCCCCTCCTTACCGCTGTGCACTTCGTAGTACCCTTTCACATGCCAACTAGACACCCTTTTTAGCAAGTGACGCATGTCACATGACAAAAGACAGAAACATGGGTGCTTTGAAGTACAGGTAGACATGTTCGTAGGGCCGCGGGGCCTTGAGCATTTGATTACACAAAAACCTTAACGGCCTGACTTTGATAGCGCCGAGGTTCGCTTCAGTCGATGCTGCGCACGCTTAGGCTGTTCTAATTTCACGCGGCATGCTACGCGCCCTTCGAAGCAAGCAACTCGTGTCAACTCTCGCCGGACAACAACTGCGGTGTCCTGAGTTAGACATTTTCGAAGGGCTGAGGGGCTTGGAACATTTCGAATTGCGAAAGCCTCCGTGGCTGGACTTTGATAATGCCGTAGCTGGCTTTACTCTCAGCTGCGGGCGCTTAATACGCGCCCTTTTCACGTGGCAGCTGCGCAACCTCCGTACCAAGCGACACATGTTACCTGACAAGTGATACATGTTACCTGGCAAGCGAAAACAAGCTGGGAGTTTTGAGGTAGAGGTAGACATATTTGAAGCAGCGAAGGGCCTTGAATCTTTGCATCTAGATAAGCCTCTACGTCCTGACACTGACTGTGCCTTGGTTCGTTTTAGTTTCAGCTGTACGTTTTTAGCGTATTTAGCCTGTGCGTAGCTGCTGCGTGGTAACACCACGCAGCAGCTGCATCATTCTAAGCAAGCGAGACATGTTACCCGACAAGCGGCAATGACCTGAGTGTCTTGAGGTACAAATCGACATGGTCGAATTGAGGAGGGGTCTTATGCGACAGCCTAATTACTGCTGGATTTTGACCTCGCTGAAGGCGGTTTCGGTCGCGGTTGCGCCCTCCTAACTTCTGCTTCTCTCATGCGACGAGTGTCGAATCTAGAGCATTGAGGTGTAGATTTCTGACGCTTACATAGCTTTTCGGTTTTCAGTTCGTCAGTGAAAATGACCTGAGCTTTCTCTTCATTACTGTAACCTTTCCGTGTGGCTTTCTGTAGGTGAGGCTGCCCTTTGGAAATTTCCACTGCTGGTTTATCTGGCGCATCCCAAGTTCTCGCAGAGCTTTCACGCGTTAAGCTACCAGCATGCACCCCATCGACCATTTTGAGCGCATCTTGCGCTTTCTTCTGACCGTGAAAGTTCCCTTCGCTTTCAGATTCATTCCTGCCCTCTTCATATCTGCGCCTTGCTTGCAATGCGCTATCTTGAGGCCGCAAGCGGATGAGATTCCGGGCAGCGTCGTCTCGAAAACAAAGACCCTTTCCTTTAAGAAGCATACCCGAGTGATTAAAGAACGTAAAGGGATAATGCTTGGGCACGTTTTGAGAGATGGCTGCCTCGGTCTGAGGAACCCCGAATGTCCCCTCGATTTCTTCCCGGGTGATGGGCAAACATTCACTCTTCTGACTTTCGCAAAAGCGATTACTTTTTGCAATTTTAGTAGCGGGTCGGATGCGTGCTTTTGTCGGTTCGTTTTGCTGCAAAAAGTCTACCGAATGGGCCTGATTACTAGCCGAGTTATTTCGCTCTACTTCAGCAATTAGTAAATCCAATCGTTTAAGCTCACACTGCCTTGCTTAATTCTGATACCTTAAGGAAAAGGTGTTTTTTTCCAATCTCTCGGCTTCCTCATTAGCCTCCCTGAACTTTTCCTTAATGACTTCCCAGGTCTCTAAACTTTCGTCATCCTCTGCTCCACGCTCCTGAATGGCCCTCACAAGCTGCGGCTCTCTAAGGCTTTCCCCGACTTCAATGTCCAACTCGTCACAAAGTAAAATCAACTCTGATTTCTTTAATTTACTCATGTCCATGGCAATTCCGGAACGAGGACTTTCAATACAAGCGGCTACGTGAAATGTTTAAGCGAGCCCGTGCAAAAAAAATTAATCTGCAGGTTTTGATAAAATTTCAAGAGTTATCAACCTGGCAGATTCAAAAAAGAAAGTCAAGCGCTCACCATATCGCGATGCCAGGACCGAGCGTGGACGATCCCCCAGCTGCCATCCAGTTGATGTGATCGGGGTTCGGGGGCCTAGGCTTCACCACATTGGGACCATGGAGAGCCGAGACGCAGGAAAAGGAACAGGAGCAGCCAGGGAGGAGAGGCGAAGAAGAGCGTTTTATATACTTTTACGTGATGGAATATTTACAGGTAGGAGGAAGAAAACGCAGCTCTTTGTGGAGAATATTTCCAGCACTTAAATACGGTCGGTTGTACCCACTTCCCTAGTTGGGGAAACAAAGTTCAATCGGTGCAGTCCAATCAGTGGGGCACAAGAGATCACTCGGTGTGCCTCCCATTGACGAGGGTGGTGGTGGTGCTCGAACCTCCTCTCACATTTTTCGGTGGCGAAGGCGAACTTTCTGGTGCCGATGACGATGTTGTGCTGGTGGTGGAGATCCTGCACCAAGGCGAAGCAGCCCGCGAAGTCGCCCGCTGGCGGCGGTAATTTCCCCCGCCTAAATCCAGGAAGGTCACCTGCTTCGAGAGTTTGGCGAGCGGGGTCCAGGTCACTGCCTCTGGTCCATTAAACACAAGGACAGGTTCCCTGCTGTCGCCGCCGGGGACGCCAAGGGCGATTACGGCCCGAAAGGTAAGCAATGCAAGTACCAGTCTTGACTTGTGCTAGTGATTTGTCTCGAGTTAACGTTCAGCGCGCCTACATGATGACCCGAAAGGTAGCCTGTGTCCGTCCTGAAAGGGGGGGGGGGGGGGCAAAGATGGGGAGGGTTGGCCGCTGCAGCCGATAGACAAAGGGTAACTCCCCCGCTGATGCCGCTCCTTATATGCCTTTGCAGCGGTCGCTCGCCGGCGTGTTGGTGATAGTGGTTTATTATTATTGATTAATCAAAAAGAAGGAAAGGAGTGTTGCCGGCCGCTGCAACTGCTATCTAAATCATCTGAAGCACCCGAGCGGCGACCGGCGGGAAGAAAAGGGGTAGGGAGAGGATAGCAAGAGGAAATATAGAGGTGAGCGATAGGAAGAAAGGACAGGGGGAGCTTTGTACATTATTTACAAAGTACAAAACGGTCAACGAGTTCGCGTCGCTCTCGGGCAAGTGTCTGAGCACTGTTCACAAATGCACTGTTCACAAATATATATATATATATATATATATATATATATATATATATATATATATATATATATATATATATATATATATATATATATATATATATATATATATATATATATATATATATATATAGTTACAGTGATGTAGATACATAGCCGCGCGTATGTAGCGTCCTATAGCAGACACATCGCGCGCGCGACACAATGTACAAGTGCCGGGATGGGGCGCCCGGCAGCATGCGTCCAAGGTAGCACACACGGAGCGCTCGGGTCACGCACGCACAACCTGGTGAGGAGCAAGCGAGGCTTCAAGCCCGCCTGCTCGATGAACGCACAGAGACTCACCATTGTCCTATCACGGGTGCGCGCACTGCCTCGCGGCCATAGGAGCGTCTCGATGCTGTCCTGGTTGATTACGAGTGCTCTATAAGCCGCGAGCATCTCGCGACGTGGCTCTGCGGATGCGGTACAGCGAAGCAGTATGTGCTCCAATCTCTCCACTGCACTGCAATCGCCACACACGTCGCTCGACGAAAGTCCATGGCGCACTCATCTTACCCCGGGCCACACGCAGCTGACGCGCACTCGGATGATCATTTCACGCTGGAGGCGCGACAATGAGCGTTCGCCGACAACAGGGATGCGCTCTCCTCGCGCGATGCATGGACCCGGGTGTTGCTGACGGAGGTAGTCATAGATCACCGCACGCAAGTCCTCCAAAGCGAGAGGTTCGTCGCTGGAAGGAAGCTGATGTGCGGTGGTGACGAGTTCGTCGGCTTCTTCATTGCCATGTATGTCGCAGTGGCCGGGCATCCACCGCGCGCGAATGCTGCACTTGCGCTCTGCGAGGCGCTCAAGGCGCTCACGTATCGCGCACATCAGCGGTGTGCCACGGCCGGGAGTCTGCAGGCGGCTGAGGGCGGCGCGGGAGTCACACAGGAGTGCCCACCTGGGCGGTGGTAGAACAATGGTAAGCAATAGGTCCAGACCCAGGCGAAGGCCCAGTAATTCCGCCATGGTCGAAGAGCCCTAGTGTGCACTCTTTGCTGGCGGTGCAACTGCAGGGCAGGGATTATGGCTATTGCGGTGAGCAAGCGACTGTCGCTCGCCACGGAGGCGTCAGTGAAAACAAGCAGGTGGTCGTTCAGTTGCTCATGTATGACGGCTCTGGCCAGCTGTTGCACCACACAGAGTGGTGTGCTGCGTTTTCCCGCGATGCCGATGATCTCTCACTGTACCTCCGTCGTGAGGGGCCAGGGGGAGAAGAGGCGCTAGGGGGGCGTGGCACGCATCAACTGGTCATACTCCTGCAGTACCGCACCCATTCTTGAGCGTGGGAAATTTCGAAGGCGCTGAAGAAGTTCGCCGCCATCTGGTGCGCGGTGAAGGCGGTCGATGTGGTGCAGCGCTCGCTGTGTGGCCTGTAGCTGCAGTGGCCAAACGCCTGCCTCGGCGAGTGTCGCTTCGCATTGCAAGTTTCCAGCGCTTTGCGATGCTGCACCTCTAGTGACCTCCATGATGGTTTGCGCACCATCACGAGTGGCAGTGCGTAGAGAATCGCCCCCACGGCTGCTGCATTGTAGAGGCGCAGCGCAGCCTTCTGGGAAATCCCTTGCCCCCGGGCGGCGAGCTTATGCACGGCGGCGGTGGTCCTCTTCATCTGCTGGCATGCCTTGGTCGCCGCGGGACGGAAGGAGAGGCGCTGGTTGATGTCTAGACCCATGTACCGCACGGAGCTTTTCCATTGTAGCGGCACTCCAGACAGCGTTAGCGGCGAAAGGCGGGCGCCCCTGCTAGCACCGCGGGCCGTGGTCGCGGACTTGCCGGGGCAGAACGCCAGGCCGAGGCCCCGCAACCGGGCACCTATCGCGCAAAGGGTCCCCTGAAGGCATTCTCTGACGCGGGAAGCCTCGCCCGGCGGCCCCAGGCACCACAGTGCGATGTCGTGCGCGTACATGGAGATGTACACACGATGCCGGTTGATTGTGGACACACAGCCCGGCACCGCCGACATCGCCACATTGAATAGGAACGGGGACAACACCGAGCCTTGCGGAACGTCTAGATGGGGCTGCGAGAGAGCCCCTCCAACGCGCACGTGAATAGTGCGAGCGTTGCGGAAGCTCTGCACATAGCACAATAATCGCCCGTTCACGCCTGCCTCTTCCAGCCTCGCGAGAATCACCGCACGGTGGACGTTGCCAAATGCACCCGACACGTCGAGCAGCAACAGCAGTGCGACCTGCCGCGCCGCTACGGCGTACTTGAGCGCAGAAACAACGTCCGCGATTGAGTCTGCCGTGCAGCGCATCCTGCGAAAGCCTATCTGACGCTCATCGAACAAGTCCGCCTCCGCGGCCCGCGTATGCAAGCGTTGAAGCGCCATATACTCCATCACCTTACATGCCGCCGACGTCAGCGCCACAGGGCGATATCCGTTGAGCTCCGTGGGTGAGCGACCTGGCTTCGGTAGCAGGAAGACGACCGCTGTGCGCCACTCCTCCGGTAGCTCCCCGCGTTCCCACACCAGGTTGAGTTTCCGCAGAAGGACCAGACGTTGCTCCGCGTCCAGGTTGCGCAGCAACTGGTGGTCACCCCGTCAGGCCCGGGCGCTGAGCGGCGGGTGTAGAGGCGGAGGGTGTCAATCAGTTCCACCGCTGTGAAGAGCGCGTTGCACGAGCCGTCATCCGGGGCGGAGGAAAGGACACTGGCATTAGGACTCGGGCTCGGTGTAGTCACTGCGGTGGCAGCGGTGCTCGCGGGGCGTTGCGGCGCAAACCGGCCAGCGAACCGCTCAGCTAGCTATTGGTTTGTTAGGCCGCTTGAGATGGCGAGAGCGGCGAGGGGCTGAAGGTTCGCCTGAGGTGTAGTGATGCGCCGCAGGGTGGTGAAGAGCCGCCGCGAGCTGCGATCCTTCTCCATTGTGTTGCACAGAGAAGCCCACTGCCGGCGGTAGAGCTTGTTTCTGCCGCGCTTTGCTGCCGCGTCCAGCCGATTGTAAACAGTCCAGTCTTCCGGTCTGTCCGTCCGTTGCGCCCTACGTTCTGCCATGTCTTTCTTGTCACGCAGATCGACCAACTTCTTGTCGGGTGTTGGCTGACCAGCTCACCCCTCTGCGTGACGCGTGGCTGCGAGAGCGCTCCGGACGAGGCTGGTGAAGTACTCGGCGCCGGATGCAGCGGCGGCGTCTACCTCAGGGCGAAAGCGGCCCCAATCTACTATTGAGTAGGTACGTATGGGGCGCGCTTCTTTAGCAGTGGGTTCTATGGTGATGGAGAAGTGGTCCGAGCCCCAGAGAGATGGTGCACGACGCCAGGTCGCCTCGATGCCGCTGGACGCGAACGCAACGTCGATGCAGGAGCCGGGCGAACCGCGTCGTCGGAAGGTGGGCTGGCCAGTGTTGAGGGCGGCGAGTCCCAGCTCTGTTGCCGTACTGTGCAAGTCGTCGCCGCGCCGATCGTTGCGCGCACTTCCCCACGCGCAGTGGTGAGCATTGAAGTTACCAAAGATGAGTTGGCGTGGGGTACAACACGATGACACTGCACGAAAACACAGCACGTCCCACGCCACAGCTGGACGAACATAAACGCTTGCCACTGATGTATCAACACCTCCGACACGCATTGTCACTGCCACGCACTCCTGGGCGTTGCTTGTCACCGCCGCCGTGTCGACGAGCGCATGCTGAGCGTCGCGCCATACATACATAGAGGCCCGTGATTTCCCAGGTCGGTGGTTCGGGTCGCTGCAAGGAATTGCTGTACATGACACCTCCTCACAATTAGTTGGTGAATGGTAGCCAATGTATCCGTGCAGCCACATTTGGGGCTGCCCTTCCCTGAGCCGGACTTATGTCTCCTGCAGCACGAGAACTTCTGGTTGCTCTGATGTTATGCGCGAGCGGACCTCGGAGTATCACGCCACCAGGGAACGCATGTTTCACTGATGGACTGAGGGAATGCGAGGGGCTGCCCGGCGACTAGTTATGGTGCTGGCTGTTTAGTGTAGGAGGGCCTGTCCCTTCCTCGCAGGTGCAGCGACCCTCAGAACCCTCCGGTAACAGCACGCTTAAGGCGCGCAGCGTGGCCTGTAGGCGCGCAATTAGGGCATCACGCGCGTCCGGAGGTCTGCCACCGGAGATGGTGGAAGCGGGCCTTGCGTGAGTAAGGGGCTGCTGCTGTTGGCCCTGCCGTTGCTGCCGCTGACAGGACATGTCGCCGCTGGGACTGCTGCTGCTGGGGCTGCCTCTGCTGCTGCTGCTGCTACTGGGGCTGCTGCTGTAGCTACCGCGGCTGCAGCTGCTTGCTGAGGCACGTAACATGCACGTAGCTGCGCTTGCTTCCCTGTTGTTGCAGGGCTGACGAGACCGTTTCTTCCAGCACAACAGCAAGCACAGCCCGCCGCGAGAGAGGCACTTCTGACGTAGCCAGTATCGTAGCGACATGCCTCTCTCGCTGCCAGTGAGGGCATGTCGGGTCCTGGCCGCAAGCCGGCCGCCGCAGTTTGAACAGCGCGGTTTCCCACTAGTGCACGAGCCGATGTCGTGTGGTGCACCGTAGCGGGTACAGCGCGCAGTAGCTCTGCAGGCCTCGGTGGCATGTCCCAGGCTGGAGCAACGGGAACACTGCCGTGGCCGCGGGCGGCAGGGCCGGATGGGGAGATGCTGCCTGGATATTGATACATGTGACGGCGGCGTCGACGCCGCGAACCGGAGACGCAGCGTTCTTCCGGACAGCGACGCCGACGTCGCTGCCACTGTCGACTCCATTGCGGCAAGCAGCTAATCTGCCGAGCGGCTCGCGTCAACGCCGAAAACGAGCCCGGTGGACTGGTTGCGAGGGGCTGGCTCCTTGGCGCGCACTGCCAAGCCATGGATCACAGTTGTGGCGAGCAGCGACCCAAAGGTGATCCCACACCCGACGTCCACGGCTACCACGCCCCGGCGCTTATTAACGAGAACCGCCAGCATACCCGGGCGCGGGCTCAGCTCCTTCTTTGTGATGGCAGCGCCGTGGTCCGCCGGCCGGAACAGCACTGTCCAGTGAAGCCCCTCGTGAGATGGCACATCAGCAGCAGCTTTCTGGAGGGCAGCCCTGCGTCTCCGTTGGGCTCGGGTTGTAACCTGGCGCCAGGGAATCAAGCTGGTGGCCTCCACTGAGCACGTGGACGTTAAGGGTGTGTAGCCCTCCTTGCTACAAAGCGGACGAACGAACGGACGGCCGTTAGTCTAGTCCTGCGCTGAGCTCAGGCTGGCTGCAGCACGGTCAGAGTCACGAGCGGTGCCCGTTGATGCCTGCTGTTCCCCTTTGCCAGTGTTGTCACCATCAGCTGGTCTTCCGGAGTGATGGTTCCCCTTCCGTCGAGGGAGGGGGGAAGCCGGCCGGCAGGTAGGGGAGGGGAGGCAGGAGGGGTGAAGCATAGCGCTTCGCGCTTAGCAGCAGTTTCCTCCAGATTGCTGCCATTGTCGTCCCCTTTCTCCTCTGAGTGGGTGGAACGACGCCTCTTGCAATGGGTGGTTTCGTCCATGGCATTGTTCTCATAGTTGAGGTCCTTCTCAACAATAGCTGCACCTGCTGCAGGAATGTGGTCACCGCTGGCTGGTGGCTGCAGGCGCTGCGCCGAGCTGGCAATGGCGGCTTCCTCGTGCTCACCCGCTTGCGCCGCAATCTCCGCAACACTTGGTGGAAGGGCCATGGTGCGCAGCGTCTCCTTCGCCATCTCCGGAGTTAGGGCGGCACGCTGTGCTGCACGCTGCACGCACTCGATCCATCTCCCCAAAAGTGGTGACGAATCGAAAGACCTGTCGCGGCGTGCGCTGTGCGAGCGAAATTCACCTTGGCTGATTTTCGCCTGCTTTCGCAGCCCGCGGCGGCGGGTTTCTTGAGAGGGCTTCATGGCCAGGGCCCCCGTTGGGTGATTATCCCAGGTCCGGGCCAGGGGAGTGCAAGACATTCGAGCAGGAGGTGCGAGCCCAACACGAGGTGCCGAAGCGCGCGGCCAGGTCCGTCCGAAGTCGAGGGAGCATGAAAAAACGCGTCCTGCTCCGTCGGAGGTCGGCGAGGTTCTACTTTCGTCGGCGTCCGCTAGCCCCGTTTCTGTCTTCAGCGGCTGGAGACTGCGCGAACCTCGGCCGGAACCCCGGTCACAACACTGCGCCGTGGCAGCTGATGGTTGGCATTGTCTGCTAAGAGCAAACGATGGAGTAGCTTGCAAGGTCATCTGACCACAATGCTATTTCTGTCAGCAAGTAGTCCGAGACTGGAAAATTGAATTATGGGCGTTCTACTAATGACGCAAAGCCCCAGGAGCCATGCTGCGTCAGTTAGACGCATAATCACCGCACAGATCCTTTCTAAATCAGAGAAAAGCCAGGGGGATGGTTTAAGTGTCAGAACAGCCCCCGAAATTTTCAACAATATCACTAAGGATAAGTGATTAAGATATTGTTTGGACGCGCGCTCTCTTTTTTATTCCTTTTTACCGGTGGTGTACAACACTCTCTGAAAAATATTTCTCGTTACGCCGGTGCTCCAAACACTGGATAAGCACCGATAAAGTTCGTCAAACATTTCGTCGTTCATTCGTCGTCGTTCGTCAGCGTCAGTGCTCGTCTACCAATACGGCTTGGGCGGGTGGCACATGTGAGCAAGGAAACATTATCACGGGCGTGTTTCAGGTACGACCAGCATGACGCCATACCCCGCGGAGTACGTCGTCAGGACCAGCGACCAGTGGCAAAGTACAAAGGGGACAAAAGACAGAGAAATGAACCGTTGGAATCATTTTGTAGCGGTAAAAACACGGACACAAAGAACACGAAACAAAAGGGACACCCGTTTTTTGTGTCCGTGTTTTTACCCAGTTTGTAGCGGTAAAAACACGGACACAAAGAATACGAAACAAAAGGAACACCCGTTTTTTGTGTCCGTGTTTTTACCGCTACAAAATGATTCCAACAATAAATTACCACCTAGCCCAATTTAACGTTTTAAATGAACCGTCATATATATTCTGTCTCACAAGTATGTCCACGGCACTGCAAAGGCAAGGGCGGTCTAGGTCGGCCAGGATGGCGCCCACTACATGACTGCTCCCACAGTTCTGTCGCCGACGGCGGAACAGAATGGTAGGAGCCCAATTATGCGCGCGCGCATCCAACAGGCCCAGATGGCCCTTGCCTTCCGGAGTGCCGCTGCCGATTTGTGAGAATAGTACGGGCACAGATGTTGACCTTTTGAAGCGAAAGCTTCACTACGTTAGGTAAGCCAAGGTCACCGTGTGGTCGGAGATTTACCTGAAAGTGACCTTGAACTAATTAGGTGGGTGTCCAAGATTTCGAGGTGTCCACCCAAAAGTATAGCGTGTCTTCCTTCCCCGAAACCGAACTTAAACGGAGAGGCAGCCGTGTGTTGTGCAATGTAAGCGCACTTTAAAGCCCCCAGGTGGCCGAAATTACTCCGTAGCCCTCCACTTCGGGACTTCTTTCACTCTTCCTGCTTTCACTCCCACCTTCCTCTCTTCCCTCACGGCACGGGTCAGGTGTCCGCGAGAAGTCTAACAGCTTTTCCTTTTTTATAAACCAATTTACAAGAAAAATAAAAACGGGATCTTGACATGATTAGGTTGGACGTCCGCCATTTCGTGGTGTCCGTCCAAAAGTACAAGGCTCCTTCGTTTCCCCAAAGCGTAAAATAAAGAAAAGTTATCAAAAACCCCGGATTGAAAAGATAGTGTTACAGGTTCAAGCCATGCTTAAACCCCCACAATTTTATCTTGTCCGCACGTTTCAGCAACCCCGTTGCGTGCACACTGCATAGCTCACTTGGGCAACGTAAAGCTCGTAATTTTTTTTTTGTAAGCCATACATGTATACATTGCCACAGAAGTGTTTACTCCCGCTCGCAGGTTGCTAGCGCGCTCCTGGATGGATGGCATATAGGAGCGTCCCCTTTGAAACGGGGACGCTCCTATATGCCATTTTTCCTTATGCATGATAGCGGGGACACGCTATCATGCTCATTTTTCTCCCTATATCTTAATTATTGATTTAGAATGGTTAACTAAACCGTCATTCTATTTATTAAATTTTGTTCCTCAATTACTATCATTATGTCACTTCTCTGCTTTTAAGCCACCAATCTTCCAGTCGTTTTTTTGCTAGTTTCCACCGCCGGTTTATTCACCCGGCCACTGTTATCTCTAAACCCCAGAGCTTCAGGAACAGTGACTGCGCCTGCACCAACTTCCGGATGGATACCATTACATTCGAGTATAATATGGTCAATTGTATCACTGGAGTTTCCACATACAGCACATGCGTCATCTCCATTGTTAAATTTCTTTTTGTAGCTGCGTGTTCTAAGGCACCCTGATCTAGCTTCAAAAAGTAGGGCACTGCCTCTTGAGTTATCAAAGAAATCTTCCTTCCTGATCTGCATTTTCCGCTTTCGGTATAATTCCACACTCTGTTTCTTTTCCATCGAATTTATCCAATTTTTACCTTTTGTGTTTTTCACCTTTTGCTTAATGCTCTTTATTTCTCCGTCCTTGTTACTAGCATACTTACTGAGTTAGTTTCCTAGTTCTTTTTCTCCATTGTGAGCCAACGCTTTTTAGGTACAGGTATTTAAATACTTTAGCTGCCCATCTGTTACTGTCCAATTTCCTCAGGCGTTCCTCATATAATATTTTACTCTGAGCTTCCCGTACTTCGAAAGATGCCCAGCCCATATCTCCCTGTACCGCCTCATTTGTAGTTTTGCCGTGGGCACCTAGTGCTAATTGTCCAACGGATCTCTGATTTGTTTCTAATGTCGACTGTATCTCTGATTTTAGGCACAAAACCGCATTTCCGAAAGTAAGTCCGGGCACCATAATTCCTTTCCAAATACCCCTCAAAACCTCATACCTATTCTATCCCCACAATGCCTTATGCTTCATTATCCCGGCATTCCTTCGCCCTTTGGCCTTAAGTGATTGCTCATGCTTTCCAATGTATGCCAATCCTTCGTTTACCCATACCCCCAGATATTTATATTCTGCTACTCTAGGTATTTCAGGGCCTTGTATTTTAAGACCCTGATCAGTTGAACCGTTGAAAATCATCAGACCCGACTTGACTGCGCTGAAACTGAAGCCTAGAGCGTCCCCTTCGTCTCCGCAATACTTAACTAGAGTTTGCAATTCTTCCAGACTCTCAGCTAGCAGCACAATATCGTCTGCATACATCAAACCGGGGAGGCGCTGCTCTACCACCTTTCCACCTAATCTATATGACAGGTTAAAACAGGTTAATCTATATTGATGACCTAGACAGGAAAAGTAGAAAGGTAGGCTTGAAAATCAATATGCGGAAGGCTAAGGTAATGTTCAATAGCCTCCGGAAGGAACAGCAGTTTGCATTAGGTAGCGAAATACTGGAAGTAGTGGAGGAATATGTCTGCTTAGGACCGGTAGTAACCGCAGATCCGGACCATGAAAAGGAAATAACAAGAAGAATAAGATTGGGATGGAGCGCATTTGGCAAGCACTCGCAGATTATGACTAGCAGCTTACCGGTATCGCTCAAGAGGAAAGTATATAACAGTTGCATCTTGCCTGTACTCACCTATGGGGCTGAAACGTGGAGGCTAACCAAGAGAGTTCTACTTAAGTTGAGGACAACCCAGAGGGCTATGGAACGAAAAATGGTAGGGGTAACATTAAGAGATAGAAAGCGTGCAGAGTGGGTCAGAGAAATAACTCAAGTTACCGACATTCTAGTAGAAATTAAGAAGAAGAAATGGACATGGGCAGGACATGTAGTGCGAAGAGAGGATAACCGATGGTCGCTGAGGGTAACAAACTGGATTCCAAGGGAAGGAAAGCGTAGCAGGGGGCGGCAGAAAGTTAGGTGGGCGGATGAGATTAAGACGTTCGCAGGGGTCAAGTGGGTGCAGCTTGCACAAAACCGGGTTAAGTGGAGAAATATGGGAGAGGCCTTCGCCCTGCAGTGAGTATAATCAAGCTGATGATGATGATGACGACGATGAACTGATACCTTCTTTTAATATATTCCACAGGAGTTCCCTGCTTACGTTGTCGTACGCCCCGTTTATGTCCAGGAAGGCCAAATACAAAGGTCTATTTTCCACTCTAGATATTTCGATGCATTGGGTAAGCACGAACAGGCTATCATCTAAGCGCCTACCATTTCTAAAGCCGTTCTGAAGTTCTGCGAGTATCTTGTTACTTTCAACCCATGCTTGCACCTTTAATTTCACCGCCTGCAGGGCTAACCTGTACATAACAGATGTTATGGTAATCGGCCTGTAGGATTTTATGGGCATCCTGTCTCCTTTCCCTTTATAAATCAAATTCATTTTACTCTGCCGCCAGCTGTCCGGAATTTGCTTATTCGTTATGACTGTTTCCAGAGCTTTTAACAACGTTTCCTTACTTTTTGGACCGAGTTCATTAATCAGCTTAATCGGAATTCCATCTATTCCTGTAGGTGTGTTTTTAAGAATATTTGTTTCTGCCTTTTTCCAGTTTAGATGGGTCAGTTCTAAGCTGCTTTGTATTCTGCTACCTTGTGTTGCTTCCTGATCTGCGGAAATTACCCTATCGTCGCTCTTAAATGACTCGGCTATAACTGGTGTAATGTAGTTCATTGCGTTATCTCCCTTTAAACAATTTCCCTCATTATCTTGAATCCGATCCTGCTTTCTTTGATTCTTCTTCCTAGCCAGCCTATATGGTTCCAGAATTTTCTTGCTCCGCCTCTAGAGGCATCGTGTATATCAGCCATCCAGCGATCGGTGGACTGTCTTATTTTACTTTGGATGAGGGCCTGCACTTGAAGTTTTTTTTGTCGATATGATTCCCATTTTTGGTCGATTTCCACCTGAGATACCTGTGCTTTCTTTGCCATTCGGTGTTCCCTTGAAGCAGCCCGTCGTTGTTCAATAGCTTCCCTGATTTCCTTATCCTACCAGCTCCGTGGCTTCCTCTTTCCATTCCAGCGGTTTGCTACTTTAACCTCCTGAATTTTCCTCCTTATGAGTAATTCTACCTGTTCATAATCCCAGTCTTCCATGGAGCTTTTCTCTATTGCTTCCTCTATGTCTGCTGCTATCTGCGCTATTTGATCGTCGTTTAATTTTGCGTTTATGTTTTGTCTAAGTTCCATTTCTCTTTTCATCAAGGGCCCCATCTGCAGACTAATACGTTTATGATCACTTCCCAGACTACACTCCCCTTCTTCGTCTATTTCCATTTTTGTGACCTTGCTATAAATTTCCTGCGATATTAGACAAAAGTCAATGGTCGTCTGCCTGTTGCGGAATTCCCACGTGATTTGACCTTCACATTTTGTTTCTCTATTTACTGTAACTAGATCGTGCCGCTCACAGAAATCTAGCATTAGCTTGCCGTTACAATCCGTGTATCCATCCAGATCGTCGATGTGGCCGTTCATGTCCCCCAGTAGAATAATATTGGCCCCGTTTCCAAACTGGCTTATATCGTCACTGAGACATTCAACAAGATCCCTGTTTTCTTGCCTGCATTGATGTCCTGTTCCTAAATAAACTACCCCTAGCCATGTCCTTATGCCGGCAATTGTTCCTGAAACCCAGATACTCTCCTCTCCTACTCTCCACACCAGGTGCCATCTGTCGGGCGCGCGTGGCCTGGGGACCATAGAGTTCCTTACACTACCTAGAGGGAAAGCTGAGGGCGCTGCACTTCAGCCACCATGGGCCCGCTAAGAATCATGGGCCGGTGTGCTACTTGTTGCGGGACAGTCGGGTTTTCTCGGGTACGTGGAGTGGCGTTACTGCGATGTTTCTTTTTCGTCATCATCATCATCTGAAGGTGCGTACATAGACCGCGAAAGCCATAGTAGCGAAGGCGCAAATGCAGACGTCGTCAATAAATGGTTTCTGTTTCCCGAAATTCCACTAAAAGCTTTCTTAAGTGATTGTACAACCATAAATATTTTCATAACGTTTTTTTTATTTCAAAGTTTGGGTATTAGGTGCGAAATATGGGTATTTGTGCTGCTGAAAACTAAGCCAATAGGAGAAAGAGCCATCGCTTCTATTGGATAAATCTCACACTGACATGCTGTTTCTCTCTCTTTTTGCAATTTATAGTCACAATATTTAATCTTAGGACATTATTTATGGTAGAACAACGTTTTATCTTTGCATTACTTTTAGCCAAAAGTTGTAGTTCTGCACTCGGTAGCTCTCCGGCCCATGATGCTTTGAGCGCCCATGGTGGCTTAACTGGCCGTCTGGAAACTCCATGTAAACTCCCATAGACGGCAGCACAGCTTTCCCTTTAGGTAAGAGTAAGAAACTCTATGCTGGGGACTGCGGGTCACGCGGACGCCTCGCGTATAATACGTGTTCGTGAGCAATCGTTCTTTAATAGTATGTCGTTAACGCGTTTACAATCTATGCATTTAGGTGCGTGCTGTGCATCGTTTGTCCTCTTCTAGAGAGTGCTGTAACAATATGAAGATGACTGTTGCCTCTTTTACGCGACATCCGAGGGCAGTCTATACCATGCAGGTTACGAACTGGAAATCACCGTTTGTTAGCATAACACGCTGTTTTTTTTTTTTATCTTTTACTTTTGTGACTGCCCTTCACATGTGATAAGTACACATTTTTTTTTTTTTTTTGTGCATGAGGACGCATATTATTTTATCCTTCTTTAATGTAACTGGATCGGTGAGCTTCGCGCTGAAGGTCGCTTAGGCAAAAAGCTTATATTTTCGGTCATCAGTGATTGGTCTTTGGCTTTCTTTTGCCGTTTCTTTAATATAAATATGCACGACCAACAGCAATGCAAATTGTTATTTCCGTATTTTAGAGAGAGGTCGGCGTGGAAAATGGTTGGGCGCAGTTAGTATCTCCCAGAGACACATCAAATAAACGATTTCATTACAGGCTGTGAAGCTGGCCCAAACGGCTGCACAAATGCACACACCAATACACTCACCAGTACACATACTGAAAGGGGTTTTACTGAGGGTTCAACAAGGAATATAGCCCTCTGTAGCTGCACGGTGAACAGCACAAGAACACAGTCCGAGACAAACACCAGCGAGCTCGAGCAGCGCAGCGGCACTTCATCGTTATCTTCCTCGTTTTCGTGATATCAGCTCGTAGTTCACTACAATTTCCCTGGGAGCGAAGAGGAGCCACCCTGGCGACCTATGGCAACGGCAAGACGAGCGGGTCGCAGTACGTGTTGAGGCGGCTCACGTGCACAGTTTCGCGGCCGCGGTGACGCATGGCCAAGAATGGAGTGAGTGGCTCCACGATATAATTTGCAGGGATGGTTTGGTGAACGATGCGGTAGGGGCCGTGGTACTCAGTTCCAAATTTTGATGACAAACCGGGGGGGGGGGGGGGGGCGGAACCCAGGGCCAAACGAGCGGTCCTGTACGGAAAATGTGTGGCGTCTGATCTTTGTCGGGACGATGCTTTTGGCGGCCTTGAGATTCCGATGTTAAACTGCGGGCCAGCTGGCGACATTCCTCCGCCGCATGCTTTACAGTGTCGGAAAGGGGAGTTCGCTCGGAGGAGTCGGGACGATATGGTAATATAGTGTCCATCGTGGACGACGCCTCACGCCCATAAAGGAGGAAGAAAGGGCTAAATCCGGTGGTTGACTGCTTGGCGGTGTTGTAAGCGTACGTCATGAAAGGAAGAACAGCGTCCCAGTTGGTCTGATCAGCGGCAGCGTACATCGTGAGCATATTACCGAGAGACCGTGCAAGGAAATGGCCCGTAAAGATCAACGCCAACGCGATCAAAAGGACGGGCCGGACATGGAAGTGGTTGCAAGGGGCCAGAAGCACGAGGTGTGGATGACTTGCGGCGCTGACAGGCGATCCAGGGGCAGACGTATTTGCGAATATTATCGTACACGCCGCACCCATAGTAGCGTTGAGAAATTCTTTGAAACGTCTTGACTACACCAGGATGGGCACACTGAGGGTAGGCATGGAAAGAGGCGCAAATTTCATGTCGTACATGGCGAGGAATGACGAGAAGTCACCGTCGACCATCAGGCATATAGTTGCGGCGGTTTAGAAGACCATCTCGCAAGGCAGAGTGTGGCGCTTGACGGCGTAAAGTCCGAGAAGGCGCAGCGTTGAGAGAAGTGGACACGATGTCGATATGAGATGCGAGCCACGGGTCTTTGCGCTGCTACGCGTTCATGTCAGCGATGGTTAGAGATGAGAGGACGGGATCAGCCGCCGTTAAGTAAGCAGGGTCGCTGGATAGGAGAGAACGAGACAGAGTGTCGGCGTCCATGTGTTTACGGCCAGAGCTATATAAAACGCGGATGCCAAATTCCTGAAGGCGGAGAACCCATCGTGCGAGGCGGACGGATGGGTCTTTAAGAGAGGACAGCCAACACAACGCGTGATAGTCCGCGTGACGTCAAACTGGCGACCGTACAGGTAGGGTCGGAATATCGTTAATGCCCACACAATGGCCAAACACTGCTTTTCCGTAACTGAGTAGTTGCATTCAGCTTTGGAGAGGACACGACTCACGTACGCGACGACGTATTCGTGAAAGCCGTTTTTCCGTTGAGCCAAGAGAGCACCGAGGCCACTCGAATCAGTGTGGACCTCGGTGGGTGCTGTAGGGTCGTAGTGGCGAAGGATTGCGGGCGATGTCAAAAGATGGCGCAATGTGGTGAACGCTTCGTCGCACTCAGCCGACCACGCAGTTAAGCCACTGTTTCTCCCGACTAGCTTCGTCAGGGGTGCAATAATAGAAGCAAAATTCCGTACGAAGCGCCGAAAATACGAGCACAGATCTATGAAGCTTCGAAGTTGATTGAGTGAGACCGATTTAGGAAACTCCGCCACTGCGCGCAGCTTGGCCGGATCAGGGCGAACACCTTCCTTAGAGACGATGTGACCCAAAATTGTCAACTGCCGGGCACCGAAGTGACACTTCTTAAGATTAAGTTGTAGGCCCCCGTCGGTAAGACAAACTAAAATTTGCCACAAGCGCTCTAGGTGCGTGGCGAAGTCGGTGAAAAAGACAACAATGTCGTCCAAGTAGCAGACGCAGATGTGCCACTTGAACTTCCGCAAGATGTTATTCATCATTATTTCGAATGTGGCAGGCGCATTGCACAGACCGAAGGGCATCACATTAAATTCATAGAGGCCATCCAGCGTCACAAATGCGGTCTTCTCTCTGTCACAGGCAGTCGTTGGCACTTGCCAGTAACTTGAACGTAAATCAAGAGACGAAAAGTACTCGGCACCTTGGAGGCAACCAAGAGCGTCGTCTATATGCGGAAGGGGGTAATTGTCCTTGTGGGTAATTTTTTGGAGGTGCTGGTAATCGACACAAAAGCGAAACGAACCATCTTTCTTCTTTACTAGCACCACTGGTGAAGACCAGGGGCTTTGAGACGGACGGATTACACAACGTTGTAGCATGTCCTCAACTTGCTCATTGATCACGCGACGCTCTGCCGCTGACACACAAAGGGGCGCTGTCGAAAAGGCGAGTTAGAGTCGTTCTGAACGTGATGCGCGACTATGGAAGTGCGGCCGAGAGGTGTGTGGGCGGCGTCGAAAGCGAAGCGAAACGTCTGTAAGAGGGCCACAATCTGCGTCCGGTAGTTAGAAGGAAGAGCGTCATCGATGGCGGTTCGGAAGACGTCTGGTAACGAATCAGGTGTCGGATTGAACTGCAGATCGTAGATGTAGTTACTACGGTAGGTCTCGGAGGCATCCAGGTCAAAGAGAAGGTGGGCTGGTTGAACAGAATCGGGAGATTCCCCACGTAGCATAGTAATCGGGCGAGGAGATGGATTGTAGATGAGTAGCTTCGTGAAGCCACCGTGAACATCGAGAACAGCAAACGGCAGCGGCAGGTGCTTGCGGTGGATGAATGATGCAGACGGCGCAAATAAAATAGGAATGGCTGACACGGCAGGACACGAAAGAGGCACAAGGGCCAGAGTACGTCCTCTGGTGCTACATCGACATCTTCAGCGATGGTGAGCTTTTGAGGGCACATTGAACTGTTGTCGTCGGGCGGTGCGTCGCACAGTGCAGAAAATTCCACTTCAGCTCGGGCGTAATCGATCACGGCGTTATTTTTAGACAAGAAGTCCCATCCGAGGATCACGTCGTGGGAACAAGACGACAAAACTACCAACTCGACACTGTACAAAAGACCTTCAATGACGACACGTGCTGTAAATGCTTCTAAAGGAGCAATCCTCTCTTCACTGGCAGGGTGCTGCCACAAACCGTTAAATGACGTCGTAACTTCGCAATCGTCGGCAAAGTCGTTCATGAATCAAAGACGCGGTAGCACCCGTATCGACCAGCGCATACACAGACAGACCATCGATAGAGATCATTATAACGTTCGCGGGCAAAATATGAGGCCTTGGGCTTTTCGCCGAACACGCAGTTCTCGTCTCAGGAACCTCGGAACTTAGTTTCCCTCTTCAACAGGGGGTAGTCGCCGGCGCATTGGTGACAGCGACCGGCGACATAGAGAAGGAGAACGATGGGTCGTATATTCACGCTGTTCGGCGGCGTGCGCAGGCGAAGAGGGAGCAGAACGAAGCAGCGGTGCGGAGTAATCCGAAGACGCAGGCTCGTGAGGCGAAGCCATGCGACGACGAAACCGACAGGCCACATGTCCAGGGCAACCACAGTAGTATCAAATTGAGTGATTGTCCGAAGTGCGCCAGTGGTTGTAATAGCGCAGAGTCGCAGGATAAAGCGAAGCCGTTTGAGGAAGCGGTGCGTGCCGAAGGACAGGCCGCATGGGTGGTAACGGCTCAGGCGGAGGCCGCGCAGCCACTGCCGCGTAGGTCAAAGGGGCTGGAACAGATGGTTGGCTATACTGCACTGGTGCTCCGACGTATCTAAAAGGAGCGACAGAAGGAGCTTCAGGAAGCGTGAGAAGTGCTTCTGCGACTTGTTCGCGGATGACTTGCTGCAACTTTGGCACCAAAGGAGAGGGAGCGTCAGGAAGTTGGGGAACGAGGGATAGTTGACGGGCAGCTTCTTCTTGAACAAACTGCTTTATTTGTGGCAGCAAGGACGACTGTTCTGCGTCAGGTGTTAAAGCTGTAAGAGGCTCCGGGTGTAGTAGCGAAGAACGAGTGATTTTACGGTGCTTGCGTAATTCATCAAAGTTTTGGCATGGATTGATAACGTCGACGACGGTTGCTGGATTTCTGACCAGAAGCATCTGGAACGCGTCATCATCAATTCCTTGTAAAATGTGATCAATGTTGGTGTGTTCTGGCACTGAAGCGTCCACGCGCTTGCACATGTCTACAACATCTTCAATATAACATGTAAAATTCCCGCCGGGAAGCTGTGCACGGCCGCGCAGGCGTTGCTCAGCGCGCAGCTTGCGCACTGCAGGTCGGCCGAAGATATCGGCAAAACTAGTCTTGAAAACAGACCAAGATGTGATATCGACCTCGTGGTTGCGGAACCACCGGTTGCAATGTCCGTTAGGTATACAATGCGACATTATTGAATTTGAGGCCGTCGTCCCATTTGTTGTGAGTACTGGCCCGCTCATATGAGGACAGCCAGTCTTCCACGTCATGGTCGCCAGTTGCGCTGAAGATGCAAAGCTCCAGTGCAGAAGACGGGGGACGAGGAGCAGCGTCGGTCATGACTCTTGCCGGGAGTGTGCGGCTGCGGAGCTCCAGGGCAGCAGGAAATCCTCACCTCCGCCAAATGAAAGGGGTTTTACTGAGGGTTCAAAAGGGAATATAGCCATCTGTAAGCTGCATGGCGAGCAGCACAAGAATACAGTCTGTCTAGGCACACACCAGCGAGCTTGAGCAGCGCAGCGGCACTTCGTCGTTCTCTTCCTCGTCTTCGTGATATCCGTTCGTAGTTCACTACAATACCAATATCTTCGAAATAGGATTTACTCGTCTTCTGGCTGCAGAAGTCGCGAGATCTCTCTACTCTTTTTGTATGTATTCAAGATTTATTGTGCCCCGCAGCAGTGGCTCAGTGGTTAGGACTCTTTATCACTGAGCCCGAAGGCGTAGGTGCGACCACGGCAACGACCGCCGCGCCTCGATGAAGGTTAAGCGGAAGGCCCCCGTGTATTGTGTAATGTCAGCGCGCGTTAAAGAGCCCCAATGGTCGCAATTTCCGGAGAACTCCCCTAAGGCGTGCATCATAGACAATGCTATTTTGGGATGCTAAACTTTATGTACCGCATGCAAACTGAATTATGCTCCAGCTAGCATTCCTTTGCTCTTTCTTTGTTTTTTATGTAAGACTATATACGTGCAGGATTTAAAAAGGCGTATCATGCGTGAGATGCAGGCGCAACGTCTATATAGATATTCCAGGTACTATATAGATATTCCAGGCATAAAAAACAATCCTAATGCGGTGGTGTTTATATATAATGAGCAACTAATCTTGTCCGCCGTTAACTTGCCATCACAGATGGGCACAAAGAAATAATTTTTTTATGTAACTGGCGTACCACCCGCAGGCGACAACATAGCCTAATTAGTGAGGTTCGCTATGTCTGGCAGGAAGCATGAAGAGAACTCGCCAGAATTATATACGGCAAATAAGCACAATCGGGTGGCGAAAATATCTCTGGTAATATTCTCTAGCGCCAGAAGGCGGGTTAATCGTGGCTACCAGGCAGGCGCGGCCGCGGAGATCCCCAGCCCAGTCCCGCAGTCCCCAAGGAAATGCCCGCGTGGCGGCGCGCCAGTCGGCAGAAATTAGCAGCGCCCGAGAACCGCCGGCGAGAGGATAACTTACCTACGCTGTTCAGGTGAGCATAGAAGAATTGTATGACGGAGTAATCATCATCATCATCAGCCTGATTATACCCACTGCAGGGCGAAGGCCTCTCCCATATTTCTCCACTTAACCCGGTTCTGAGCTAGCTGCATCCACTTGACCCCTGCGAACTTCCTAATCTCATCCGCCCACCTAACTTTCTGCCGCCCCCTGCTACGCTTTCCTTCCCTTGGAATCCAGTTTGTTACCCTCAGCGACCATCGGTTATCCTCTCTTCGCACTACATGTCCTGCCCATGTCCATTTCTTCTTCTTAATTTTCACTAGAATGTCGGTAACTTGAGTTATTTCTCTGACCCACTCTGCACGCTTTCTACTTATAATGTTACTCGTCCGGTGTGCATGCTATTGTGCTGATTTTTTTTTTTTTTGTGTGTATATGTGTGTGTGCTGCAAAAGTTGCCACGCTATTTTTCGTTCCATAGCCCTCTGGGTTGTCCTCAACTTAAGTAGAACTCTCTTGGTTAGCCTCCACGTTTCAGCCCCATAGGTGAGTATAGGCAAGATGCAACTGTTGTATACTTTCCTCTTGAGCGATACCGGTAAGCTGCTAGTCATAATCTGCGAGTGCTTGCCAAATGCGCTCCATCCCAATCTTATTCTTCTTGTTATTTCCTTTTCATGGTCCGGATCAGCGGTTACTACCTGTCCTAAGTAGACAGTAATTAGTAAGACCGTAAGTAGACAGACAGACGGAGTAATTAAGCCCTTCCAAAGACGACAGCACCTCGGCACAATACAGGGCATTTTGAGTAACCGGTGGGTGTGCATTTCTGCAGCCAGACAGGCGATGTGTGCAGCTTTTTCGATAAATGTGCCCCTTCGAGAACAGCTATAAACTCCATTCACTAACAGATTTAGCAGGTGGCAGGTGTGGCAACCCCGTATTGCAGCAGCCGCCATAACATTACGTGGTGCAAAACTAAAAGCACAAATAAAAATGCTTCCGACGGGTTGGCTCCAGCCGCTGTGAGATTCGAATAATTTGACTTTTGCCTGCAGCGCGCCGCTCGCTTGTTCGACACTCGATACACTTTGCAACGCCGTTCAGCCGTGAAACCTTGGATTTTATTGACGCCGTAGCATGGAGGAAGGAAAACCTAGGAGAGAGCGCGCGGCAGTACTCTTGGAAGCCTAGTCATAAAAAATAAAAGGGAGCGAGTCGGTCTCCCCATGATTAGACCACGTGTAGCGTGCGGTGATATCTACTACCGCTGCGCATCGCGCATGCGCGAATCGGCGCCGCGCGGGGTTTGCCGCGCGCGCAGCACTGGGGAATCGGCGCGATAACCCATGCTCGCCACAGCAGACAGCCGCGTGACCGCGCCAAGGTAGACGCGCGCATTAAAACATACCGACATCAAAACATAGGGACAGACTGGGAGAGCGAAGAAACGGGGGAGGGAACGGCTTCTTCGGCGCTTGGCTTGCGAAGGTTGGCTGCGTGACGTCACGCTCCCTTCTAGGTTTTCCTTCCTCCGTGCGCCGTAGGGTCTCTCTCTCTCTCTCTGATATCGCGTTTGCGTGCCATGGTTGCCAGCGGAGCCGCAATGACGTCACGAGAATAGGCTCTATAGAGTGCTCGTTAGATTGTTTGGTGCATTCATTATCGTTTACGTGTCGCAGCCATAACGCAGCGGGGGCCTGTATTACGCTAATGACGACGCCTTGTGAAAGTGCATTTACCGAATTATAATATTTTTTTATTGCGGAGCGCGAACTTATGTCCTGTTTATCTCACTGACCGAAAGGTTTGCCACGTTAAAATTTTAAACAGTCATTTTTTTTTTTTCGCCGACGACAGCCGCGCATCGCATAGTACTTCTAATTAGTTATTTTCGCTGAACAATGACCCCAGTTGCCCTTGCCTCACAATGTATCTTCCTTTTTTAAAACGCATCACTGAAGCAGCCTCCGTCATTTGCGCCTGGCATGTCAGTGGTATGGCAAAGCATTCGCGTGTACGCGAGTTACATCTTCAAAAACCTTTAAAGGACAATAAAAGATAAAGTAGCGAACAGCAGGATGCCCCTGACGCTTATAACACATCCTCTTACCCAAAGAGGAAAGGGTCAGTACGATTATTCCTGGTGTCATTTTTGCGAGGCCAGAAGCGTCACGTGGATCCCCCCTCGAATTTTGCAATGCATGGGAAGGGTGTCTTGCCTTCTTCCACCCTTCTCACTTGCACACTTTTCTTTGAGCTCTGTTTCAGCGTCGCCTTTGGAAGTCAAGTTAGCAGGAAACTGACAAGGACGTTTACCTGCCCGTCAAGAGAAAACTTGCGCAGGATGGGGCTCAATGAGGTGCTAGACAAAACGATTTTGGTGTTATTTTCGAGTCTGAAATTTTGATTTAATAAGCTTGACGGGAGTGTCTGTCCAAAGTCTTCGGTGTGAACTTTGTGATGCGCACTCGTTGTACTACACTCAGTGCCTTTAATTGACGAACTTGGCCAATTTACGCGGCAGAAATGTTGGCATTGCATTTTTCAAGGATATAAGGGTCACATATTTCCGTTTCAGAAGTGTAATCTTTTAGAGACTTCATAAAAGTGTCTGATGACAAGCCCCTTTGTAAATATGTTTACTCCGGCCGAGCCGCCAGGCATCAGTTAAGATGCAGCACAAGCTGACAGAGCCTTCATTAGACAAGAGCTCCGATAGTCTGCTGGTCATGCTTGCACTCTGGTGGCGATAAAAGCGCCCAAGTAGCGGCGGCAGCAACGATTGGACTTCCTATCGAGAGAAAAACTTTCCACGGCCTCTTGAAGACTGGCCGCTTGAATATCTCGCTATTAATTGAATAACAAACGGTTGGAACGTGTGGTGTACCGAAGATGTTTGCTAACGATCCGTAAGCAATCACTTAGAGCGTAACGCATTTTTCAAAATTTGCCGGATGGGTGAGCATAAAAAACAAATAACACCTTAGTACTCTAGAGGTTGTGCTATGGTCAAGTATTCAATCAGCGCACATTCCACTCACTTGGTGGTATTGATGCTAAACGTGCCGCAATACACTATTGCTGACTTCAACGAACCGAAATGAACCGGATTTATGCTATCATACAGGTTGACGAAGCTTACAACTATACATGCGGAAGCAAGTAGCACGAGGTCATCTGACAATTCCGTTTAAAAAGTTTACCAGCGATTTCGAGAATTAAAGAAAGGATCAGTCCGTGAGGCGCAACTATTTTCTGCTCCCCTCTCTTCTGTTGTCCTACCTCTGCACAACGCCACACACCGTGCCATGTGCTGTCAGCAACAAATGAAACGCGAGCCAAAATAACTAAAACGCCAACACAGAAACACAATCTATAATAATCCCTGTTGAGGAAATACAAGGAACGTTGATTGATATTTCTAAATGACAGTCGTTGCACCTACGGAGTGAAATTAATCGGCGCTGTATTCAGGTTCCCCCGTCGGCGATCTCATTTTGTTGTTCATGTCTTGTTCGGGTTTTGTTTATTGGTAACAGTGCACTCACACACACACACACACACACACACACACACACACACACACACACACACACACACACACACACACACACACACACACACACACACACACACACACACACACACACACACACACACACACACACACACACACACACACACACACACACACACACACACACACACACACACACACACACACACACACACACACACACACACACACACACACACACACACACACACACACACACGCACACACGCACACACACACGCACGCACGCACGCACGCACACGCACACGCACGCACGCACGCACGCACGCACGCACACACACACACACACACACACACACACACACACACACACACACACACACACATGCTCGAATGCCCAAGAGAAGGGCTTTCTTCGAAATTGAACCCCCAGTAAGTTTTTTGTCATGTGCTTCATCAGCAACATTTTAAAATGTCGCGGACATGGTATAAAAAGTACCCGAACGGCATCCGAAGAAGAAACGCTCAAGTTATGAGCCCCTTCTCAAGCTGAGCCCGAAGTCCGGCGTGTACTTAATCACACAGCGCTCCACACGCGCCGGTCCGCCCGTTTATTTTCTCTCTCTCTCCTGTCCTTTTCTTCCTTAAGCATGCAGCTACGCTGGGGCGATCTACGAAAGCAAGAAAAAAGCCGCCAAGTGGGAGCCGAGTGCATGCGCAGTTCAGATATCGCCCATGGCAAGACACCCAAGGCTGCGGGCAGACTGGTTCCTTCCCCGCGGAGAGCTTGCCAGAGCCTATCGCGGCATCCTCAGCACCAGACGACCGTGCGGCGAGCACCGTCGACGACGCTCCTTTGCGACAGCTTGCACTTCTGCGCTGGTCTACAGGTTGGTTCACTTTATTTGCTTATTTCGTCACCATGCATCTGTGGCCTCCTGGCGTCTGCCCGACATGATCAACGTCAGCATTTGAGACGCACATGACACTGGTCCCGAACGGTCTGCTATGTTGCTGTTGATTTTGGAACGGCCCGAGACCTGACGGCGCCTGCGTTCATTTACGTCTGGCGAGTTGGCGATTTCACTGGCCCGAAGCGCATTGCCTGTGCCCACCACGAAACATTGCGAGCTCCAATCCCGTAGCAGTTACGTGACTCAATGTAGGATGTGCAAACGTCTCTAGTCTGCTCATGATGTTCGAGACTAAATACGACTACGGATAGGAGCTTGACCCGTCCGCATAAACGCGCTGTTCTTCCCTGTTCGTTTGATGCAGCTGTAAATTCAGCGCTACCGGGGTTGAGGTGATTACCTTATGGCCAGGGGTACTGCTTGTTAGTGGAACGATGCTTCCTCCGCTAACATACAGCAACCGTTCACATGACAAGGCCACGGTATAGCGTTATAGCTGTTCGCACGAAGCGCTGATTCGGTCCCATTTCCTGTGCAAAGGTTGCCTCAGTGTCATTTAACTAAGGTTGTTGTTTCAGCAAGACCACACTGCAGCCTTCCCGTTCTCTTTTAGTGCTGCTTCGCGCCTGAAACGCGAAATATTGAGCTCGCACTTCCATCGTGTGCGGCGCAACCTGTCCGTGCACTTGAACTCTGGTGGGTTTTTTCCACCCATGCATGTTATGATGACGGGTTACTGATACACGACTGCTCGTCCGATGTGTGCGCTGCGCAATTAGGGATTCAGTGTCACTGTTTGTCTGTCCAGTTGTCCTGAGGTACGTTCTCATTGACGTTTCAATAGTGTGGACACGCGTATCCGGAACCTTCTTGTCTCGCAGTTTCATTTTTCCTTGTTGGTGCTTTGCTCTGCTGCAGCGGCTATAGACCGTTTCAAAGGTATAGAACCTAATAACTTAGGTGTGCGCCTGTTTCGAGTTAGTAAAGCAGTGACATATCAGATGTTAAATCTGTAAACATTCGTCGCTCAGGCGAGCATATTAGGACTCGACTACTGACGCGGCTTTCTGCCTTCAATAATTGTAGATGAAGTTGAAATATGCTTTCTGGCTACTGCATTGAATGAAGATGTTCCATTCAGTGGATATCACAGAGTATTCATAACAATTTTCTTGTCAAATTCTTTTAAAGCAAAAAGTGAGATGTCGATGCGGTGGCACCAAGTTTGTGATAAAATTATGGAGTTTGGTCTAGCACCAGGGATAAACACGGAGCACACTTCTCAACGTGTCTGGTTTGACTGCGCATTTAGCATATGGTGAATTTGGCGCACTGGGGAAAACTGTGTCGCGTGTACGATGCTCTGCCACGGGTTTCTTGATAGTAAAAAAGAAAAAGAAACAAACAAACAAAGCCTCCATCAGCAAGGTCACAGTTCCGGCCAACTGTGTAGAGCAGTAGCGGAGTTTTTACATGCGTAGCACGGCATATGAGATCAGTAAAACAAAAGTAAGCAGCGAAAACATGACTGGAACTTTATCTCAAAGCAGCACCATTTAAACGAGTATATTTTAATAAGTGCACATTACTCGCCCTTATCATTTTGGGCTCGAGCCATGCATGCATAAAATGCATGTAACTTGCACTTTCGTCGTCACCGCAAGAACAGAAATGAAGCCAGGTGATGGAACTTTGGTCTGATTCTATCATGGGTTTCGTTACTATTAATACGCCTGCAAAGCATCTCGTTCTTTCTCGAAACCAAATAGAGCTGTTGCATCATGTCCGTTGAATTTTTATCGATAAGCCCACTTCTTTTTTTCCCAATCCGACTACCGCTAGTTTCATACCACTCGTTCTAGCCCTCATGTAAGCATGTTGAAATGAGAGTTTTGATTTTCCAAATTTTCCATTGCCTTCTTTTTATCACCGAGACTCGCAACACCAATGCAAGCAAATCCGACTGCCGCTAGTTTCATACCACTCGTTCGATGTTTCCATAACCTTGTAAGAGTAAACACGTGCAGCGTGTAAAAAAGCAGACAATCTCTAGACCAGTATGGATATCAAGAACGCTGAGCACGTCTTATTCTGCAGGAATCTTGCCCGCCTTGCAGGCACGACCCGATCGACACACTTAGAGACTCCGCACGGGTGCCCAGCTCGTAATTGCTCGAACGCGATTACGAATATCCTTGGTTTGGCGCGACTGGCTGCATTGCATAAGTGCTAGCAACGGGCTCTCCATAGCGGGCTAAAAATACTCGCTCAACACTCAACACCTTTTCCTTAATCAATGAATACCCGTTAGTTATACCACTTGTGGCAATGTTCGGTTCCGATTCGTTTTGCAAACTGAAATACTACGCCTTTGGACTAGGCGTGATATTGTGTCTGCGCGTGGCATGACCGCGGTACGAACATTATAAAGTACCCTGTGATCCCCAGATGCGCGAGGAATGTGTAAAGAACGCTGGCTTCCTTTGCATATAACCACCATCGCAGATCACCTCAGGGTGAATAACGCATCATCGTATTACTGTAGTAGCTGGCGTTTGATAGCGGTGTGCGAGGTCGACCACGTCGCCCGCTTATAATATGCTTAGTAATCTAGAGAGTGTTTTTTGAGGCAAAAGCCTTTAATGGTTCATACTGTCGGCGTTCGTTCGTCTGGTCACAATATAGCCGTCAATTAAATGATGTCAACAGAGAAATAAATAAAGCCTGTCTCCACAGGTAATCGAACCTCCATCAATTGGATCCCCAGCCGAGCGCTTTAACCAACTGCGCCACGACCATGATCGTGAAACGCTCATCATAATTCCACTTGTCTACAGTGAGGATGATAGTCGCGATGACAATGACGCTACAATTAGTAATAATGATAATGATGACATCAGCAATAATAATGACGGTGCATTTAGTTGGTAATGATAATGTGAACAAACTTGATGTACCTTATGCACCAGCAACGCTTAGGCGTTCGCATTTCTGCAGTGTAGATTCCACAGGGCCCTCGGAATTTTTCTCCTTAAGCCTGTTCGCGCAAAGGTGACAAAGTCCCGCATTAGCTAAAACACGTAAAAAGTTAATGGCCTTGATGTGGCAGGTATCAAGATATGCGTTACCCATGCACGAATTTTCATTCACATGTTTGAGAGGGCTGCGGCACTGAGGGGCATGAGGAAGCGACAGTAAATTGTATATTTATCAAGGGCTCTTGTACAGTGTTAGGCATAGTAGATGACATGCAGTAGTTGTAGGCAGCCTAATTGAAAGACAAGGTGCTTTGGTGTTGGGGTTTAGGAAATTTTTAATGTCTGCCCTCCATGCTAATATGCTCAAGGCTTGCATACTTTCGAGGAAAGCATGAACACGTTTTAAGAGATGTCTGCCTTCTTTCTCTTCCCGGAGGAAAAGTCTCGGGCAAGTGAATCTAACTGAGGGTTTGTGTTCAGTATTTTTCTCTTCAAGTTTAGTTAATTCAAAGAGAAATTAGGTAACTTTTTAAATATTGACTCCAGAAATTAAGATGTTGTAAATCGTCCTAAAGAACACCAGACCGAAAATAATACAAGTAACTTTTAAGGGTTTTTTTTACCGACTTATAGAAGGAAAGCCCATTAACTGGTCAGCAGTTGCTGACGCATACCTTGTGGGCATAGCAAACACTAAGCCATGTCGAGAACAGCGCCATGGAGATGAGCGAATTTTGTCCTCGTGGCACTGAAGTAACACGGCTACCACGTTGTAGTTTATGTATTTCTTTAGCGCTTTCTTTTCATGCCTCTAAAAATATCTGTGCGATTGGTACTTCGTTGCAAACCTTTCATTCTGCTGTTGAACACCACATCATACTTCCAAATTTACACTTTAGTTTTATTTGCCTAGGAATTGCCTACGTTTGCACAACTGAGAAAAAAATTCCTACACACAAGACGATGCGGTTTTCAACAGCACTAAGCTGATTTCACTCGCTTAGGACGAGTCGGTTACACTTAGCTGGGACTAAAAGAGTTTAGCCGGGATAAAAGAAGGCACGAGAGTGTTCTCCACTGAGAGCGCTTCCACATGGTGCGCAAGCAATCATTCTAGGTGTATTTTTCAACAGCCGGACGATTAGCGTGGTATAGCTTAGAGCCTGTGGAGTCTGGTTGCTGAGGGCACGGTGTCAGACTGAATCCTGGTGGCGGCTCCCACATTCCGACGGAAGCGGAAAGTAAACACGTATCTGTATTAAGATTCCGGTGCACGATAAATCACCTACGCAGTCGGCTTTCACATGGCACATAGCCTGGCATGGATCCGTAAAAATTTATAAATCTCTAAAATTATTCGAATAACCAGAAACACATCAGATTCGTATATTATAAGAGCTTACCTTTGGATTAAGATATTCGCGTTCTTTTATTCGTTTACCGTGAACGATAAAGTTGTCTTGTCAACCCTGTCATATCAGGGGATACGACGTGGATACTGTAACTGCTTGTGTAGTGGAATGATGCCTTCTTTGTACACACTTTGGACAACTTTATGCCCATGTTTCCCTCTTTTGAATGTGTGGTAGTTTAGGCAGCACGTCAGTGCATGCTTCTTTCTGGTCTGCTTCTTTCTGGCCTGCGACATATGCAGGTCCAGGATACTGGGGCACATTTTAATTGTGAGGCAGTCGTGGAATATTATAAGCTCCTGTTATGCGCATGGTAATGGCAATGATCCAAGTCTCCAATGTGTGGAAATAATTTGATTTTAAAGCTTCTCCTGCGCTCGCAGCGAAGCTCTCATATAAAATCAGTGAGCTGTGTGTGTGTGTGTTTTTTTTAACAATCATGAGGCAACTGTGATATATTTCGAGACAATTTCTATGATCATTTTGGTATAAATGGTCTAATCTTCTGACTATAGCAGCGAAATACTGCTTCTGAAATTGGTCTTGTACTCGCAACGAGTAATCAAGAGTTTCCATAAGAAATCAACTGGGAGTGCTTTTATATGATTGTGGCACAACTGTGAAAAACTGTGAGGTACTGTTATGAACATATTGTTAGAAATTATCTAAGCTTCAAATGGTGTACCGAAATTTTTCTTCGCAAGCTTGTCCTGCGCTCACTAGGAGTTATTAAGGTTGTCATAGAAAACCAACGGGTATGTTTTTAAAAAATAATAGCTTGAGTCTATAGAATCCTGTCTAGAGAAGATCTGCGGATATATTTACTATTTCCCAGAAAATGCCCAAAATTTTTGGGTGTGGTAGAAAGCTTTACCTCGATGCTGTTCACTTTTCGTTCAGTGTTCGCTTTTCGTCGCTCACCTTCTCTACAAAATTTCACTTCGGCGTTACAATTTACCGGGCTCCGCGTGGCTGAACACATGCCGAGCAGCGTCATTGCGCCGGGTCGGTAGCTAACAGATAACGAGGAGGCAAACGACACGAAGCGCCACCTCGAGGTAGATCGCGTTAGATGCAATGGCGTTCCGCAGGTGCGTGGCCACACGGAGCCATGTTCCCGCTAAGTGTGACTGATCCTGCATATTTAGAGGGACTGACAAAGTTTAGTCTCTTTCCCCACATTGACCTTCTATAATCTCGGTACGCTGTGGACTCGGCTCTCTCTCATTAATACGTTTCACTAGCACAGCCATTGAACGCTTTTGCTATTTGTGCTTTTGTGGCACGAACTGCGCAGTTGTTGCAGTCGCAAAAATTCTTCATTTCATTTATTTGCCCAGATATAATCTTTCAAAGCGACGTCATCCTGCGACCATTGCGCGTCACGGCCCCTCATTAAGCCTATTTTCGCCTCTTTTTGCTCTATCAACGTCAACAGCTTCATTGGAGTAGATTGAAGTTGGACTAAATATATGTATCAAGTAGTCACGCACTCTGCAAGCTGGGGCGGTGATGCAACGACGGTTGAAGAAGCGTTTTTTTTTTTTTTTTTCAGCGGAATGTTGTTTATGGAAGCAACTTCTTAATTAATCGTAAGATTGCACCATAACATCGATATATCCGTGGACTCTTCCTCGGGATACTTGTATTTTTTTATTTTATTTATTGCCAAAAACGTACCCATTTGGTTTTAGGCTGCATGCACAACGGCTCGATGGGAGCGCAAGAAAAACTTTAAAAGCAAAATTTTGCTACGCATTGGAAGATTAACGATTGTGTTAAATAAGTTCATAACATCACTTTTCAATATTACATATTTGCTTTAATATAAAGGTGATGCGCAAGAAAACTGGACTTGGGAGGAATGCATGCTGTCGATGAAATTATGGCATCAAGTCATCACGTGACCATCCGTAGTACCACATTAAGGCCGACGAGCACAGCGGGAATTATCTGCTACATCAAAATTGCCAAGGAGTCACGTTCCGCTGCGTAACGGCTAAACTAAGCGAAAGTTGTCGCCATGCTTCTGTGTTTAGCTGACGCTAAGACCCAAGAAGCAGTTTCAGACTTTGTGGCAACCTAGGCTTCCACAACGATCGCAATGGAGGCTCGGTCGTGTGACGACACGTGCTTGTTACGTGACCGGATGCTGACGGTCTACGTCAACGTCCGCCGGGGAGGGATCCTATATAGCAGTTTTCGCTGTAAAATCTAAACCTTACTCACGTGCCACTTTGGCAAACAGCCGGTAGGGTATCTAAATGTCACACACGCGCATTTCAGTTTAAAGTGGCCACGAAATCAACGTATTTGGCCTCGAATTTCTAAAGCGGACTTCACACGCCGTCAGATGCCGCACTTCCTTCCTGGTGAGTGCTCCCGTAGCGCCAATGAGCGTGAAGCTGTTGCACAAAAGTAAAACAAAAAAGCAGTCTATATCAGCCCGGCCCGGTTATGAACGGCAGGAAATTCCGGTACAGAATGTTCCCAGAGTATGCTATACTTGCATTAAAGGTGCCATTTGTGCGTGCGTGCGTGCGTGCGTGCGTACGTGTGTGTGTGTGTGTGTGTGTGTGTGTGTGTGTGTGTGTGTGTGTGTGTGTGTGTGTGTGTGTGTGTGTATGTGTGTGTGTGTGTGTGTGTGTGTGTGTGTGTGTGTGTGTGTGTGTGTGTGTGTGTGTGTGTGTGTGTGTGTGTGTGTGTGTGTGTGTGTGTGTGTGTGTGTGTGTGTGTGTGCGTGCGTGCGTGCGTGCGTGCGTGCGTGCGTGCGTGCGTGCGTGCACAACGCATACACAACGGCGTGTGGCCAGGTGCAGCGAGTGTGCTTCCTCTGATGACCCCCCCCCCCCCCATCAAAAAAAAATAGATGTAGGTGTCAAATACCCTTCCTGTTTGTCTTTCCGGAGGGTGTGCAATTTTCAGGGTAAGCATTAACTCCTCATCGACTCATTTTTTTTTTTTCGCCATTGACATACACGTGGCCGTAGGCGCGCAGAAGGAGGAAGCAGCATCCTGTAGAGGACAAAAGGAAATCACGAACATATGACGCTTAGCTGGGAGCAGGTGCTGCGCAGCTCAGCGGCGACGGCTTTCGGGATCCAGCTCCACAGTTGTTCGCGCGCACTCGCATGCACCGGGGCTGTGGCCTCAAGCGGAGCCAGTATGTTTCCAGACACTGTAAGTTGCCTCACATTTGACACGGCCATGATTTGAGACATCTTGTTCGCACCCATCACAGGTGTTCCGTGTGTACGGTTACTGTCAGATATACATGGAAGGCCAATCCACGTTCTCCGTCGCTCTACGACAAACGCCATCGTCTATCGATATGTTTGCATGATCCCAGCTCGTCTGAGCAAACTTTGCAGTGAAGATTCGAATTTCTCATTTCGAAGCTCATTTGATTTCATGTCTCTTAAATGAATTGACCTAAATGAATATCTGTGCGAACGAATGAACATTGTTTTTGAAACAACGCTACTAAATAATTACGTCTAGACCTCGCTTTCTCGTACATTTCTCCTTTCCAGCATGTTGTGACTTCCAGGTGACGCAGCGGACATTGCACTGGCAGTTAAAATCCGCGAAAACATAAGGAATGCATTACAAGAAAATTTTTGTTGATTGTAAAAGTAACGAGCGGAAATAGTTTTTTATACTTCATCGTTCATCGGCGTCGTAACTTGTAAAATTTTAGCCGCCTATTTTCTGTCCCAAGGCGAGAGCATTTATAAGCAGGGACGTTAAGAAATGTCGTCTGCGCGTAATGTATTTCACTTAATTTTACTACAAATGTAAAACGCTTGGCCTACGACTGCTTACTGAAAATAATGCAGTGGCCAAAAAAAAAAAAAAAAAACACTGTATTGAGCTCGCGAACTCAGGTAATGTAAGGTGGTTCATTTTCTTCGTTATCTGTGTATGGAAGCGATCGTGCGTCGCGCAGCGTACCACTCGTTGCCGTTGTAAACTTCGTGCTCTAATCGAGGCGGCTATTGGCCTGCGTACTCGGCCAACAGTCACCAAATTATGCGTCTTTCGAATGCGGCAAATTTTCATACGTAAATAAGAAAATTCAGGATGAATGGCTGTCTAACGCCGGACTTTGGTGCTTATCTCAAAGTCAAGTTGTATAGGGCCTCATGTGGCGAGGAAGAAGCAGTCGAGCTGCTGCGGGGACACCCGCTGTACTCGAGTTGGTCTGCACGGGAGTTCAAATAGCGGGGAGAGGTTTTCGCTGCGCAAAGCGACGAGATCCGGTCGCTGATCCAGTATCTGCTTTGCATTTCCTCCGGGTTGCGTTAGATAGAAGCGTGTCCTTCTCGACTCCCTGAACGATCGCACCGTGCACTTGTTTTGCATGTACCACTCGAACACTTTTTCTCCTGCTTAAAAACGTTATTTGGCAGTTGGATGACAATTTACGCAGGCATTGTGAGAGCTCCGCAACTTAGCGGTTTGTTGCTAGATATCACCAGGTCAAGGTTTCTGCGACCTAGTGAGCAGCAGCCGTGAACCGACACAGTGGTCGCAGCCGCTCCCTAGTTTTGCTATCAAATATCACAGGGTTTTCATAACGCAAGCGAAGCGTGCCCATTGTGCTCCATGGCTAAGGGTATGCCTTTATTCGCACTAGATGAAATTAAAATGACAAGGATGCATTCCGCTACCTCTGACGAGCTCGCTGAAAAACATTAATGCAGCGGTTTCTTCAACACGAGCGCGGAACTCTCTGGGGCCACAGATGCATTTGTCTGGGGGGGGGGGGGGGGGGGGGGGGGGGGAGGTTCAGTTTTTTATCAGAATTTCAGAGCCCAAGGTGTTTCATGCTAAGCCGTATAGGGAACTTGGATGAAGCGATGCATGCTGGGTAATCCGCCATGATGTTGTCGTTGGCAGCAGACGACGCAGCACGCCACTGCCACAGAACCTCGCCTACATGGTCGCGTACTGTGCGCAGACGATGCTGGCGCGATCGAACAGGCTAACTGCGGGTTCTTCACGATTTAAAAAATACATCTGCTCGATGGCGAGAAGGCAAATGATTCCTCTAGCGATGCCGACGTGGACGCGAATGGCTCGCGCGGGCCAACACATGCGAGATCGACGCCAATCCAGGCAAGTATCAAACTACTCGCCAGAACTGAAATCATGAATATCGGCGATGTCGACGACCGGCCAGATCCAGACGCATAGTGCATGCCGTTCGCGCTTGAAGAAGCGTAGCTTGAACAGGTCCGCGTCGCACTGCTTCACATTTTTCCATGCATAGCGCTCCCGATTTTTCGGGCACAGCGTCAACTCGTATGTTCCTCAGGAATCTGCCGACAATTGCATGTACCTAAGAGCAGCGCACTAAAAGCCGCGTGTTTGCTCGGTAGACTGTTGAAAACGGCAAGGCACTTGCTCAATTCAGCCTGGATGCGCTGCCCGCCCTCTTCTGCCAGCGACGTCATCATGGTGGATTACCCAGCATGCATCGCTTCATGCAAGCTTCCTATACGAGGGGGGAGGGGAGGGGGGGGGGGCTTTTTTAAAACTCCTCGATGTCCTACCCATTTGAGAGGGCTATACCAAAAATATTCTTGCCATGAAGAGAGTTGGAACATTGGGAAGGCATTACGAAGGCATTAAAACACAAATATGCACCCGCGTAAACTACATAAATTTATAATAAATAAATTGTCGCTGCTTGACATGAGTCAGGTGTGAGTGGCGTTCTGATACACTATGACTGTTTAATTATAAATATGTAAACATTTACCCTAAAGTTTCTCATTAAAGCAAGAAAAAAAAAAGACGTGACAAGCTGCCCAGAAGCCTCTTTGGGGCATCGTCCGCGCTTGAAAAACAGCACATGAGCCTCGCGAGTGCGTTTGGCGCAGTGCTGAGGGTGGCAGTCTGGGAGTGGTTGGTGAAAGGCCCACGGGCGCCACGCGCTGGAACAGGTCCCGATAGTGACGTCGTTGGCCGCTTTTCCGCGTCGTCACGCGTTATCAGCTACAAAGACGGCCGGCAGCTTGCGTCACGCTAGCTGAGGGATATCGCGTGGCCGACGCCGCTCGCGGCCCAGACAGCGCCAGTGCGTCTGACTGTGACGCCCGAGCCTGTGACGTTACACCCCAGACTGTGGGGGCAACAAGAAATTCTCGGTGGCAACTTTTCAGAGTCCCGCCATACATCCACTGCGATGCGAAGGGTGGGAGAGGGAGAAAAAAGGCTGAGGACCGCGGAAACTTGTTTGCTGACCGACAGTGCGGCCACGTGACGGCGCGTCAGATGACAGCCTTGAAATTCTTGGGTCTTCCCTCGGCGACCTTGTCCTTGTTCAGCAATCGAGACTTTCCCTCGAGCGATTTTCTCTGCGCAAACGTGCCGTGAGGAACAGCCAGGCCGAAGGAAACCAGTCCGGCGACCACGACGACAGCGGTAGCGCAGCCTGTCCAAATGGCAGCCTGCGCTGCCCTCGTCTACGCGTGCAGCTAGATAGGGCGCGTCATATAAGGTATACAAGATACTGTAGCACAGTAAAAAAAAAAACAAAAACAAAAAAAAAACAAAAAAAACAAACAGCACTCTGATCGCTGGATGACCGAAGTGCACCCCTCAACTAAAGAGGCGTCAAAGAAATTCTGGATCCATATAAGCTGCCTGGGTAAGAGAAATCATAGGTAGCAGGAACAGATTCAGGACGGCGAGGAAAAATGTCCGGGGGGTGATGACGCCATAGGATATATTACATCACTTATTGCGAATCATTTAGGCACGATGACGGGGTAATCTTCACGAATGAAGAAACAGTATCAGTGAGCATAAAGGAAAGCAGCTTACAATTGACAAATCTTAATTGGAAGAAGGTGGAGACAGATTGTGTACAGCTATGGGGACGGACGGAATTTCGATCTAGCTAATTAATGGATCCAAGAAGCAGGGACACGTTGTTAAAGGCATTCGGAACAGTCATAACAAATAAAGAAATTCCGGACAGCTGGCAACTGAGTAGGATGAATTTAATCTATAAAGGAAAAGGAGAAAGGAAGAACATTAAATCATTTAGACCGATCACGATAACGTCACTTACGTACACGCTGGAAATGGAGGCAGTGAAACTAAAAATAAAGGCATAGATAGAAACTAATAAGTACTGGGCGAACTGCAGAACGAGTTCAGGAGTGGTAGCCGCCTAGATGATAGTATTTTCGCAATAACCCAATGCATAGAAATAGCCCGGGCGGAAAACAGATGTATTTAGCCTTTCTGAACATAAGCCGTGCATTCGACAGCGTAAGCAGGGAACTTCTGTAGAACATACTCAAATCTGAAGGCATCGGTAAAGAAGTAATTGAATTACTACAGAAAATATACAGAGATAATAAGGTTGAGAATTCATGGGAAGGGTTAAGAAGTACATACACTGTCGAGTTATGCAAGGGACTAAGGCAAGGATGTCCGCTATCATCGCTGTTGTTCATGATTTATATGAAAATTAAGGAAAAGAGTCTACAAGAAAACAACCTCTATTTTTAATATCTCGTATAAGCTATAGACAAGCGTCATGTTTGTAAACAAAGGTGGCGCTGCGATCGGCAGCGACATGGGGTGTAGGCAAAAGCGCAGCGTGCCTACACTGCGCCAAGCGACGCTGCCTTCGAAACCAGTTAACGCGTGCGAATATCCTAAGCGTAAGCTTCGCTTGTGCGCAGAAATAGTTTGGTTTATGCCTGGAGAGTGTTTCAGCACGTTATCAGCCGATTACTGCTGGAATTACCTGGCAAAGAGCGCTGCATTGACTTCCTTCTCCGTGGCCTTAACAGCGCGTAACTACGGTACGTAGGCGACTGCAATGAGTGATTAAGTTAAATAAAAATGAGAAAGCGCAATGTATAAGAGAAACTAATAGTGAGCATTGTTAAACTCCCGGGCCTATCCTAGCGCATGCAAGGAGGACGACAATATGAATGACTGAATTGTTTTTTTCTGCTGCTTCTGCTGCTTCAAGCACTTTCCCTCTACAGAACAATATTATCGGCAACTATATATATATATATATATATATATATATATATATATATATATATATATATATATATATATATATATATATATATATATATAGTGAAAAAGAAATCACATTGCTAGCTCTCTTTACCGGCAACTTAAGTAATATAATTTCATATTTAATAAGCAGAACTCAATCTTTTAGTTCTTGTAACATGTTCACCTCTGCCAACTTGTTTTCGCCTGCTCGATAAAAAAGACGTTTGACGTCTGTTTCATCTTATAGACGTAGCCAAGGTCATTCACAGGTTAATATGTACATGCCCGTAAGAATGCTATCATTTTGTTCTCTTTCCTCTATAGGAGAGACGAATGAGTGCAGATGCAACGTTCCTCCACGATCGCTTGCATTGAAATTTGCGCGATCTGCTGAGCTTTTTTAATGTACTTGGAATTTTTTTATTCAAATTGCGCGTCATCTTATTGTACTGATTTTGTATCCCTCATAGCCGATTCCACTTTGGGACATTAAACTCCATGTACCCTAAATACTTAAATATCCTGCTCGATAAGAGCTAGGTTGTACGTGGATATTTAATTCGTTCGTCACGATCTTATAATGACCTCCAAAAATAAATTTAAAAAATATGAGAAACAACGCTGCGGGACTGCCTGGATTATAACGATGTTTACTATAAAACCGGTGATGAAGATCGTTGAAACTCGCGAATGTAAAAGCAGAAAGAAGCTACTATACAAGTGCGTGCCTGTTATTTCGGCAATATCCCACTGAGTGACCACTCAAGGTAATTGCAATTACCTTCGCAGCAGCTTTTGTGTCCTTTTCTGTGTGAACATATGCCCGGACAGTACTGCGGGTGAATGGAACTCACAGTGCATGCAGCTTCCCCGCGGGGTCATACGCACACGGAATATCGCGTCTAAACTTCTTATGACTTGATAGTATATCAAAACGGACACGAGCTGCAGGCGTTTATTCTTACGCTACTCATTGTGCCGCCGAAAAGCAATCATGACAATTAAGGGTTGCAACGAACTGATCTAGTTTCAGAGCAGAAGTGCAACGCACGTTAGCCGCGAAGGAAATCCTTCACCGAAGAGTCTACTTGTCGCGCTCAACGCCGCTGCCCTTAGCTCTCATCTTAATCCGACCGCAAGAAACATGTTAAAACAGGTGCCATTTTGTTTTTTGTGCCTCGAGGCGCAGTCAACCGCACCACAGTTTGCAAAAATATTGGGAATTATGCCCGAAAACACGGCAAGCGCCGCGCATCCAATGCAGACGGCTCGCGCTTTTGCCTACACCACGAAAGTCACTGCTGTCACCAGCGCCGCCGCATCTCCACTGACGTCACGGGCTGACGCTTGTCTGTAGGTGGAACGGACGTGCAACAAGCGCTTCGAGGATTAATTTATGCTGACTACATTGTTCTATTAGCCAATAGCCAGGAAGATTTACAAGCATTAGTTAATATATGTGAATACGAAAGGAGATGCAGTCAGCTTGACCTTCCGCGCACTTAAATCGGGCCTGATTGTTTTCAGCTCAACGAAGGTTGAGCATGGTAATGACTACCACCACCCCGTTTCAAAGGGGACGCTCCTAACATACATACATACATACATACATACATACATACATACATACATACATACATACATACATACATACATACATACATACATACATACATACATACATACATACATACATACATACATACATACATACATACATACATACATACATACATACATACATACATACATACATACATACATACATACGTACGTACGTACGTACGTACGTACGGTCCGTCCGTCCGTCCGTCCGTCCGTCCATCCATCCATCCATCCATCCGTCCATCCATCCATCCATCCATCCATCCATCCATCCATCCATCCATCCATCCATCCATCCATCCATCCATCCATCCATCCATCCATCCATCCATCCATCCATCCATCCATCCATCCATCCATCCATCCATCCATCCGTCCATCTATCCATGTGCACCATGCGCCATATACCAGATGATTGGTGGATAAGCAGGGAGGGGACGCATGGAAACAAAAATTGAAATTAAATGCGAGTATCTAAAGATAACCCGGGTCTAAAAGTAAAGTCGTTACTGTTCACGAATTATCTAATTTAAAAAAACATAAAGAAAGGTTGAGCATGGTGATGTCTATCACCTCCCCGTTTAAAAGGGGGCGCTCCTAACATCCATCCACACATCCATCCACAAGTCATGTGCTTCACACATCTGCTCGGGCCTGCACGTGCTCTCAAAAATAAATTGAATGGCAGTACTATAGCGAAAAAGAAAAGTATTTGATTGGCTTGGCTTATAGATTTAACGTCCCAAAGCGACTCATGCTATGAGGGACGCCGTAGGGCAGGATACCGGAAATTTCGACCACCTGGTGTTCTTTATTGTGCGCTGATATCACACCGTACACGAGCGTTTTGCCTTTTGCCTCTTCCGAAAAACGGCCGCAGCGGCTGGGAAACAAGAATAATTTTCATTTCATGCATTTTTGAGCAGACAGATATAAGCAGCCTTACCCACTCATTACCAGTGCAGGGTGGCGACCAGAACACAGTTCATGGTCAACATCCGTGCCTTCCCCCCATTTATTTATGTATCTTTAAGCAGTTTGGGAATGTATGTATTAAACAAAACATAAAAATATCGACCGTTACGCTTTCCGTTCAAAGAAAATTTTGTTCTTTTTATAAAGAGTTATCTGCCATTTACTCTCCGCGGCATTATTATATGCGAAAAAAAAAAAAAAAGAAGGCGCGGCTTTCCGCACAAATCCAGCGAAAACGCGGACCTTCGCTTTTCCTTTCTTTCTTTCTTTCTTTTTTTTTTTTTTTTTTTTTTTTGAGGCAGTGCAGTTTATACAGCTGTAAAGTAAGCAGTGCGCCGGTTTTTGGGCTTCGCGCTGCCGAAAAGCAGTAAGCAGTGTACTGCTTTGCGAAGGAAGTTTCGGGAGAGATATAGAGGCCTACATTTACAATACTCCATTTTATTGTTCTTAACATTTGGCATGAAGCAGGGGCAATCTACAGTTATCTCCTTGCTTTTGTTTTTGCTGGTTGGTATTTTGCATGAACTGATGAATCGCGTCTAAATACCTTTGCCTCAGCATCAGAGCATCCGATGTTGCCGCGAAAAGCGGGAGGAGCTCTGTGAATATCTGCCACAGCCGACGCTGCTCTTGGTGATGGATATATGGTATACTTCTTTCATTCAGTTTTGACTGCTGGTATTTTCCATGGTGCGTTAAACAGGGTAAGGCATGTAGCACGCGGGCAGGACGACGTGCAGGCTTGGGGCGTGAGCTTTAAAAACTCAATTCTGGATAGTAGACATCATGACGCTTCGCTCCTGCTCATGCATATAGCGAAAATATGCTATTTATATCATACAAATTGATAAGCATTCCATTATTGAATAAACAGTAATCCTTAATACATCGACAATAAAATATGGTTCTGGCTTTGCTCGGATAATCCCGGTTAAGAAAACAAAATCTTTGTTATGCTTGATTATGCTGTTTTGCTAAGCCAGAAGACTCATATAGGCCTGGACGTCGTTTAGAGAGCGGAAGTTTGATTAAGCATGGTCAGACGCGGTTCGCCGTGGTTTAACTCCTCCATGGCTGTCTGCAAACGTCAAGGAAACACAGCCGAATCACTGGTTACAGCTCAATACTCCTCCATTGCTGTATGCGAAACCTCAACGATACCACAACCGGATCTAGACGACACGAATGTATTGACGGCATTTTGAGGGGGGGAGGTCTCAGGAGGCGAACCAGATGGGCAGTGGTGGTGGGGGGGGGGGGGGGGGGGAAGGGTAGGGAGGGGACTGAAAGGCTGTGTGACATTGTGTCAAAGTTGTATATTTGTGGATATATGCACCGCTATACGAACAAAGTTTGGCAGGGATGTGAAGAAGAAGAAAGAGCAGCAAGTGTGTGAAGCAGAAGGCGAAGCGAAGCAGCAACAGAAAAAGAAGCGAGCGCCGCCGTGGGGTCAAATTTACCGCGCTGATGACATTGGCTCAAAGAAGCTCTTTCGCTTTAAAATAGTGATATTTAAAATGTGATCTCGCACTGCTATCCTCAGAATTATTATCAAGGACACATATGCATAAATGCATAAATTTACGTATGCATAACCTGTATGCATAAACTTGCGAGAGTTAACCTATCAGAAATGAAACAGAAATGCAAAGCCAGACATGTACCAAAAGTATACATTAAGAGAATCATGTCATTCAGAGGTCATTCCATTCCTATTCCTGCAAAATTAAGCAATTGTTAAAAAATGTCAGCATGGCAGTGGGTCAGCACATTTGATTGCTGTTAACTTCCATCCCTTCACGATTTCGCCTTTGGTATCACGAAAAAGTGTGTTTCATGAGCGATATTAACACTGACTTTTTATCTGTTTTAGACCTAAACACACTTCGAAGAGCCCTAGATTTCTAAGTTTTGCTAACCGTAATGGAGGCAATGCGACTACAAAAAGCATTAATTAGTACCAGTTCACGCGATATTCTTGGGTCATCATCGCCAAGCTCAGCGTGGTCGCTCTCCGATGTTTCCTCTTAGGTATATATATATATAATGAATCACGAAGAGTTTAAAAACATTATGGTGGATTTATTTCAACGTTTTGACCGGACCCGGTTGAAACGTGGAAATAAATGCGCTGTTATGTTTTTAAACTGATGGTAATTCATTTCACATTTATTAACCAGTTGTCATCAACTCTTCCTGATATATATATATATATATATATATATATATATATATATCAGGAAGAGTTGATAAACATGATTTTTGTGACTAATGGGCCAGGGAAATTCAAACTAATGGATGTCACTCAACTTTCTCGATTATTAACATGTGTGTGTGTGTGTGTGTGTGTGTGTGTGTGTGTGTGTGTGTGTGTGTGTGTGTGTGTGTGTGTGTGTGTGTGTGTGTGTGTGTGTGTGTGTGTGTGTGTGTGTGTGTGTGTGTGTGTGTGTGTGTGTGTGTGTGTGTGTGTGTGTGTGTGTGTGTGTGTGTGTGTGTGTGTGTGTGTGTGTGTGTGTGTGTGTGTGTGTGTGTGTGTGTGTGTGTGTGTGTGTGTGTGTGTGTGTGTGTGTGTGTGTGTGTGTGTGTGTGTGTGTGTGTGTGTGTGTGTGTGTGTGTGTGTGTGTGTGTGTGTGTGTGTGTGTGTGTGTGTGTGTGTGTGTGTGTGTGTGTGTGTGTGTGTGTGTGTGTGTGTGTGTGTGTGTGTGTGTGTGTGTGTGTGTGTGTGTGTGTGTGTGTGTGTGTGTGTGTGTGTGTGTGTGTGTGTGTGTGTGTGTGTGTGTGTGTGTGTGTGTGTGTGTGTGTGTGTGTGTGTGTGTGTGTGTGTGTGTGTGTGTGTGTGTGTGTGTGTGTGTGTGTGTGTGTGTGTGTGTGTGTGTGTGTGTGTGTGTGTGTGTGTGTGTGTGTGTGTGTGTGTGTGTGTGTGTGTGTGTGTGTGTGTGTGTGTGTGTGTGTGTGTGTGTGTGTGTGTGTGTGTGTGTGTGTGTGTGTGTGTGTGTGTGTGTGTGTGTGTGTGTGTGTGTGTGTGTGTGTGTGTGTGTGTGTGTGTGTGTGTGTGTGTGTGTGTGTGTGTGTGTGTGTGTGTGGATTATTTCGCAACTCAACGTTGTGTTAAATTCGCGACGACGATGTTATATTGAACGTCGAATCGCTGTCAAAATGCCAAGCGGACAGAGAATGCGTTCGAGTTTTTTACCGTTACCTTCAAATTTTTGGAGGGACAGTCCGCACAGTAGAAAGTACTCACGAGGCCTGATAGGGCGTGCAAGCCGTGTATTAAGAGAGGGTGAAAATATCCGGTTTATATCGGCGAAACGATTGGAATGATAAATTCTGTGAGCCGTTAGAGACCTCGTAGAATTGAAGCGTTATCGAAGTGAAGTAACTCCTTTCTACTGTAGAAACAAAAATAGTATGCCAGTAAACTTTAAACAGAAATATGCGAAGCTAACCACAATTAGAGAAAAATCCAAACTCGTAATTCAGGAACGAGTAATTAACAGCACAATCACTGTCAATAGTCAGGATGTTTCCAGAAAAACCTGGCAAAATATTAAGTAGCTCTTTTGGGGCACTTGAAAAGGAAATTATAATTGTGCATTTAAAAAGTTCACTAGGAAAGTAAGTACTCATTACTGATTCGAAGTGCCTTGAGTCGCCAGTCTTTTGTGACCTTTAGATAACCGAAACATAGGAACGCACTTATCGTCTTGATTCAACCGTTGGAGGGACTCGTATCCGTCTACTGCCACAGCCGATATTAACATGGGCTTATCTTCGTGCACATTTCCCACTGAGGACAAAAGCGCGAGCAGAAGTTATAAACTGGCAAAGAGCGTCGGGCCTGACCAGACAGATGCGCCCCGCTGTATTGTCATAAAACCTGGTGGCTTTCTCGTTGACTTTTCATCGCGCGTATGTGACGAAGAGCCTTCCTCTGGTTGGCAGCAAGCCTATTCTGCTGCTGCTGCTTTCACTACCAGACACACACGGTAGTCCCGCGAGCAGTGTGACGTTATTTTGGCGTTAGTATGGTGTTAGTGTTATTTTTATAATTCCTAGATAGAAGCTTCAGGTGCCTAAAGTTCATTTTAGTGTGTCGGTACTATAGGCCTCTCAGTCCGACGGTAAGACGTTGTTTGCGCGTGTGTCTGGAGCCAGCTAGATCCGACGGAAGGAATCAAATAAGCATTGCCAAACTGCGCCCAGCCTCAGTTTCGAATGCGGCGCGAGCAGATCAGCGATCGCTAGCCACTGCACGCGAGCAGGAGTAGTAGCTGCAAACTTCGTTGATACTGTGGATATGCAAGGACAAACCCTCTTCCAAAGAACGCCTACCAGCTCACTTACGAGCAGCATGGAGCGATTTAATCGTCAAGTCAAATAAGAAGCCTCAGGACTCAAGACAATGCTATAGCATTGTTTAAGTGGTCATGCAGAGTCCTGACTCCCATCTGGGAGCGAAACCTACGAGAAGGTCTTGAGTCTTCTTGTCTGGCTTGACGATTGAATCGTTCCCTGCTGCTCATGAGTGAGCTGGTAGAAGTTCTTTGGGCGGGGATTTGCTCTTTCATATCCATAGTATATGCTCCTGCATAACAATTCCGGATTCGTGCTGGTTGTAGCGATTTATTGAAATAATAATCGAAACGAAAGGGAAATAGTGTTGCCGGCCGCGGCACTTTTCAATAGGGACAAAAAGCAAGGCGCCCGTGTACCGGGCGATACCGTGCAACTCAAAAAGAACCTCAGGTTGTCAGAATTTCCGGAGCTATTCATTACGGCATCCATCATAGCCTTCGTTTGGGACGCTAAACCCCATAAATAAAGGAAGACCATAATCATCCTTCATCCGTATGCATTGGAACAGAACAGAACGCAATTACATTGCTCTGATAAGGCACGGGCGTTAAAAGACCCCAAATTTTATAGGGCTTCGTAACTAACACATCAAGTCACCGATGTTTTCGATCTTTGTCGGAAGCTTGACCTTGAAGCTCTCGCCTCGAACCGAAAGCAAAGCGAAATGCGAACTGCTAGCACGCATTGTTCGAATTTGGCCAACTAGGGTGTAATTTTTTCTTGTGAAAGTTGCCACCGTTTTTTACATCGTTTATCCATGCTCCTTCGTCAACTCTTCGAATGTTTTCAGACAGGTGGGCTGCGGTGCTGGCACAAGTGTTTGTTGATATCTGTTATAGACATCCTGCTTTATTTTATTAGCATTTGTATAACGACGTCAGTGGCCTCATAGTGGATGGTACTGCGCGAAGACACGAAGGACAAAGAAGAGAAACACAACAGACGAGCGCCCTTATTATGGACCACCCACTATGAACTATTACCAACTCGCCCAACTTTCCCTCCTACTTCAGAGCCCTCAAATGTGTTTCTGACAAAATCAACCAATATTGGTTTATGTCATGCTCATTATTTTCCAACCACATTGCCTAGGCGACGTAGTCCTCAGTTCAGTTCAGGCGTTCAGTCGTGTCCGACTCTTCGTGACCCTATGGACCATGTCACGCCACGCTTTCCGGTCTCTCACTATCTTCTTAACATCACATAGCTTCATCTGCAATGCCTCGAGAATGCCATCTAACCATCGCGTTCGCTGCCTACCCCTTTTCCGGCGACCCTCAACCTTTCCCAACATCAAATCTTTCTCCAGCGACTCCTCTCTTCTCATCAGATGACCAAAGTAGCTGAGCTTTAACTTTAGAATTTGACCCTCCAATGAGCAGTCAGGGTTTATGGTCGACAATATCGACTGATTTGATCTTCTGGCAGTCCAAGGAACTCTTAAGAGTCTTCGCCAGCACCACAATTCAAACGCGTCAATTCTTCGGCGGTCAGCCTTTTTCACAGTCCAACTCTCGCATCCATACATCACAACTGGAAAGACCATAGCACAGGTTATACGGATCTTGGTTGGCAGACTAATGTCTCTGCTCTTTACTAGGCGGTCAAGGCTAACCATTGCTCTCTTTCCCAGAAGCAGGCGTCTCCTAATTTCATGGCTGCAGTCTCCTTCCGAGGTAATCTTGGCGCCCAAGAAGAGAAAATCTGTCACAGCTTCCACTTCTTGTCCATTGATGCTCCAGGACTTGATAGGGCAAGACGCCATGATCTTCGTCTTTTTAATGTTCAGTTTAAGCCCAAACTTCTCACTCTCTTCTTGTACTAGTGACGTAGTCCTAGTCAGCCCTATAGTTGTGTAGATTTGTACAAGTGACGTTTTAACGTGTCGCCGATGTCAGGGTTCGGAGATGCGCCTACCGTTTGATAATAAGACAAAAAAAATCTGGTTTTTTAACTATTATACTACTTTTATCAGCGTCCTAGCCGTGTGGTAAACTTTTGGCTGAAAAAAAAAGCGTAGTCGATAAACAGCAAACTCCGCCTTTAAGTAATGAAAGCGGCGCTTTAAAAAAGAATAAATTTTTTTTATTCCATATCAGGAAGACTTGTCGAGCAACTTGCGTAGCACCCTCAGACTCACTGGATAAATTTCCATGTACCGCGAAGGCCCGATCTTGTGCTGCAACCAGATTGGTGCACGCGCATGAAGCTTAAAACTTCTCGAGGCACGTGTCTCTGGCGCGGCTACATAGAAGCCGAAAGTAGACAAAATTTCGAATGCAGAAGCTGATTACCCTATCCTACTGTCTTGAAAAGTACAACTGCTGCTCAGAAAACAGTAGAAGCTGCGAACTGTGCGAAGTAAGCAGCTTGTTCGGAGTAGCTTTTATGACATTTACAGTCCTCTTAACGAGCTTTTTAAATGAACCCTACGCCCTGCTATCCTTTTGTTATTTTACCTTTTTAGATCACTGTAAGAAAAACCGAAAGATCATGTCGAGTAATTTCCTATGATGACGCAGCTACCGGCCAACTGTCGCTACTCATGCGCGAAGCACAGACACAAACTCGCGCGCGCAAATACTTATTGTCATCCTCGAACTTACTGCTTTTCGGTGCACCCAGTAAAATGACTGACTGACTGACTGACTGACTGACCGACCGACCGACCGACCGACCGACCGACCTACCGACCGACCGACCGACCGAGTGAGTGAGTGAGTGAGTGAGTGAGTGAGTGAGTGAGTGAGTGAGTGAGTGAGTGAGTGAGTGAGTGAGTGAGTGACTGACTGACTGACTGACTGACTGACTGACTGACTGACTGACTGACTGACTGACTGACTGACTGACTGAGTGAGTGAGTGAGTGAGTGAGTGAGTGAGTGAGTGAGTGAGTGAGTGAGTGAGTGAGTGAGTGAGTGAGTGAGTGAGTGAGTGAGTGAGTGAGTGAGTGTAGGACAAACAGGGCGGTGTATTAACAAGAGGCTACAAGAACACCTAAACAACTTGGAAAGTGGCAAGGACACAACCATTCTGGTCTAACATTGCCTTTCCTGTGAGACAGTTAAGAAGAAGAAGTAGTGTACTCCCCTATTTGACCAGGTTAGAATGTTGTATCGGCACAAAGAAAAGCTGACGAGAGAACTGGTTGAAACATATTTCATTTCAAGGGACATTAAGTGCGTCAGCAAGGCTTCTCTTGCTCTTTCAAGCAAAGTGGTTTCTTTTTTTTTTTTGTGTGACTTTTTGTATAGCGGATGAACCCAGGGGTGTTTCACGTGAGAACTTCTTTTTCGTCACATTTGTTTTTGTCTGGGCCTTGGAGTAAAAGCTGAGGCTGAGTTGTGAGTCAGAGCTCGTCATGTAGCTTCCCTTTATCTTGTCTTGTGTCTTCCTGTTCGCGCTATTTTTATTAACAATGGATGTTTACCAACTCGCCCAACGAAGTATCATGGTTATTCGAAATCAGTTGTGCTTTCATCACAGCGTTCTGGTAAAAACGTTTTCGGGTATCACTTGCTTTTATTTTTCAGCGTGCCCGGAAAAATGTTTAATTTGTTCAGACATAACATGCAAGTCCATAAAATACAGTTGTATTATATTCTTTGTGAACAAAATATTTTTACGGCTTTATCGAGCTGTGCTCCCACTAAAATAGAACGAGAGAGAAAAAGTTACAAAATATAACGGCTAATGGAACGACGCATGAATCATTGCATGCTGTTGTGGAAAACAGGAAAACGGAGAGCGCAGCTTCGGGAGCATCGAGCGTTTAGACGCTAGCGAGTTGTAGGGCCGGCAAGCACACTGCTCCGTGCCTTATTTTTACGGGCCGCAGGTTTGTGATTTGAGCTAGACATCATACTTTGCCTTGTTCTACATTTGGTGACGATTTATTAAACGACCCAAGCATATTTACGCTTTATTTCTTTTACGTGTCGCCTAAGTGTCTTTCTGAAGAATGACGATGTCAACAGCGATAATGTGCCAGTAACAGTAAGGGCACGGTTACTTTGAATAATTTCCCAGTAGGAAAAAAATCTACAGAAAATTATCTGTTGTTACCACAGAACTTCTGTGCGGTTTTTGACAGGAGACCTGTTGTGACAATAGAACTTTTTGTAGTAACATCAAAATTTTCTGCAGAAACGTGCTACAGAATTACAAACAGAAATCTACTAAAGAAAAAAACTACAGAAGTATAGAAAGTTACTATAGAACTACAGTAAAATTTGACGTTTACAACAATCTACAGAATATTTTGTCGTATTTTTGACACGGTTCCGTAGTTTTTTTCTTTTTCAACTCTGGTGTTGATGGGCGAGTAGGGCCCCTCAAAAGCAAATTGCGCAAACATGAACCTGTAGCTGACGTGATTGTCAAAAAGAAAACTTATATAGGCAGTGGCACAGGCTAATAACAAACACTCTTGATGGGAAGAAAATAAACAAACAAAATGCTGGAAAAACTGCCAAAGTTATACAGTGAAACTGAAGATACTGCTAACAAAGGAATCACCTGCCCTCGTGAAGTGGTACGCTTCTAACAGCTCACGTGCTATACTGTGCGCTTATTCCTGCCTATAATCTTCATTTTGCCTAGTCATGGTTGTCTAGCCTTTGCATGCAATATTGAGCAGGAAAATTCGCTCCTTCTTTATCTTTTTAATGACAGTGCATGCTTCCTTGCGCGGTCCTTAACGCAGCGGCCCGTCTGACCTCTGTATGCTTGTCCATGTTTCAGCAGAACATTATAAAATTTCCCGTGGCGCATTTCATTAAGTTTTAGTATCCTTTGTTCCACATCGGCTTGGACGAGCTTCTTCGGCGCTGATCTTTGGGCACAGCTCAGCAAACTTTCTCGACACTGAAGACACCACAGAGGTTACGCGCCTATTTGCTGCCTCTTTTACATTATGGGCGACTTTGCGCATACTTGGCGCAACAGTGGGCTTCATTTGTCCAGATTAATGACGCATGATGACTTCGTGTACAGTGCCGGTACATTTACAACTTAGAAACGCTTGCTTTGAAAGAAGCAAAACAATACCACCGAAAGCGAAGCCCTCGAAGCGTCGTTTGGCGGCATCCGAGGGCATGCCGTTTTGATCACCGTTCATGTGTCGAGTACAGCAATCAGTAGTTGCAAGACTGCGGCGCGACCTGGAGTCTTCAACGAATTAACGAAGACGTATCTTCAAAACAGCTTCATCTCACTGTTTGCGCTGCATAGGCATCAGTTCGATCGTCTCTATCGTTTTCATGTTTCGGATATTTATCGAGCCACTGTTCAAATGATAACTGGGAACTACAAAACGCTAAGCTGAAAGAACTAAAAAAAAGACACGTTCCAAAAATCACGGTCACGACGTCATCGCAGAGTATACGTTGTTCACTTCCAGCGTCAAGCGATGCATCCGGAAGAAAAAGCGCCTTTATACTAAGGCAAAACGTCCGGCATCTGAGGTCGATTGGAATGACTACCGCGCGCAGTCCAGAATACGTCGAGCAGAGGTTAAGAGATCCAAAGGAAAATTCTTTAATCATGACCATATCCGCTTTACTTAAAACCAATACTCAAAACGTTTGGAAAGTAGTCAATCCTAAGCCTTTTTCATCTAGCCTGATAGCCTTATCTAGCATTATTCAGCCTTGTGAGGTTTCCACCGAAATGAACCTGTTTTTTAGCTCCGTGTTTACTAACGAAACACTAATTCCGATAGATGTCGCCTTATATTTAAACTTTCAAATCTGAGCATCAACAGCAAGGTCTTGAATTGGATTGTTAACTTTTTAACAAACCGACAGGAGTTTGTGTCTACCAACGGATTTTGCACCACACCGACCCATGTGAATGAAGTCTGGTGAGCCTCAAGGCTCGGTGCTCGGGCCTATTCTCTTTCTTATTTACATTAATGATATAAGCAGCAACCTCACTTCTCAAATTAGACTTTTTGCCGATGACTATGTTATTTACAGAACGATTATTGACCCTCATGATACTAATGGTTTGCAATCAGACCTTGACAAAATCGCTAAGTGGTGCAAACAATGGCATATGGAAATAAATGTTTCAAAAAAGAAAGCTGTAACATTTACGACCACTAGAACTACTGAGCCCATCTCTTATTCTATAAGTAACGTGTCCATTGAAAACGTTCCTGCAGTCAAATTTCTAGGTGTACATATTTCTTCAGATTTGACATGGCACAAACACATTGAACACATATGGGGCTGAAACGTGGAGGCTAACCAAGAGAGTTCTACTTAAGCTGAGGACAACCCAGAGGGCTATGGAACGAAAAATGGTAGGGGTAACATTAAGAGATAGGAAGCGTGCAGAGAGGGTCAGAGAAATAACTCAAGTTACCCACATTCTAGTAGAAATTAAGAAGAAGAAATGGACATGGGCAGGACATGTAGTGCGAAGAGAGGATGACCGATGGTCGCTGAGGGTAACAAACTGGATTCCAAGGGAAGGAAAGCGTAGCAGGGGGCGGCAGAAAGTTAGGTGGGCGGATGAGATTAAGAAGTTCGCAGGGGTCAAGTGGATGCAGCTAGCACAGAACCGGGTTAAGTGCAGAAATATGGGAGAGGCCTTCGCCCTGCAGTGGGTATAATCAGGCTGATGATGATGATGATGATGATGATTATGATGATGATGATGATGATGATTATGATGATGATGATGATGATGATGAAACACATTGATTACATAACACTTAAGCATCCAAAACCCTCGGTTTCATTAGGCGCCACTTGTACTTTGCTAATCAGGCAGCCAAACTGTTAGCATACACAACTTTGGTAAGATCGCAGCTAGAATATGCAAGTTTCATCTGGAACCCACATCAAACCTATCTTGCAGAGAAAATAGGATCGCTTCAAAATAAGGCAGCTAGGTTCATTACAAGGAAATACGCCCGATACGCAAGCATCACAGATATTAAAAGCGAATACTTATCAACCTGCTATGTAACTTTCACAGGCTTTATCACAATCCATCGCCGTTCACTGAATCTCATATCACGCCAGCACATCGCGGTTTCCCCCGTTTAGACTACTGCTTTAAAGTGGAACCGAAAATTGCTCGCACCCAACTTATGCGGCATTCACCTATGTTCTTGGCGATTTACCATTGGAATAAACTACTAGCAGGTATTGTTTCTGAAAAAATTACGACGCATTTGTTACCAAACTGAAGTGCTTACTCCATGCCGATATATAATAGATTGTTGTCAGAATTGCATTCTTTTATACTTTGCATTCAGTCTTGTGTTCCACGTGTGTATGTTATCATTTTTTTTTTAGTTCAGTTATGTTCTGTGCTTCTGTCACCTCATGTGTCTTTATGGTTTGATATGTTATATTCCACTGTTATATAATATAACGAATTTATGTACTTTTCAGAGCCCTATGTAATGTCCGTAAAAGGCCTTTAGGGTGTGTGAATAAAAAAAAATTCAAATGTCACTGCCAGAAAAAGATGGCCGTCTTGAACAAGAGAGTGAAACAACCTGTCCTTTGGACTGGCGAACTGGGTGGGCTGTTTTGGGCAACATTTTGTTTCATAGTCATTGCAGCTGACAACTGGCACTACCTTTTCTGGTACTTCGTATTCGTTGTGTCACTAGCTCTTTTCCTGGTTGTTCATACCATTATATTGACGAACTGAGTCGTGTTTTTTCTGCGATACGTTAGTAAAACAAGTAAAACTCCCCACATGTGTAAGGGCACATATGTGAATGGCATTGGCTTCCGTCATACATCTGCCGCTTTATTTTACGCACCTTCTCTTTCTGAAGGCCATCGCACGACTGCTCGCAAGTGCGCTTTGACGTTGCCGCTGCAGCTTTAACACGTAGCAGCATTCCACAAAGCCCCGAAAGAACGCCACTAAGTGATCGGCGGTTCAGTTTGCGCCTACATACGATCTCTTGAAATTTTACGAGCCTTCGGTCATAAAATTACTAAGCATATTAATGGCAAATTACCATATTATGTGGGATACGGATCGAACCCTGGCCGCGGCGGCCTGAGGCTCCGGCAGTATCGCCCACATTTAATGTGCCAGGATCACCTAGAAAAACTTAGTTGCTGGTTTATAGGTTTTTAACGTCCCAAAGCGATTCAGACTGAGGGGCGCCGTATTCCCGTATGAAGGACTACGAGAATTTTGACCACCGTCGCACAGTACGTGGGCACATTGTGTTTCGCCTGCATCGATATGTGGCTGCCGCGGCCGGTATCGAACCCGTGTCTTCAGGATCAAGAGTTATGTTTTTGTTTTTATGCTAATCCGTTTACTTAGTTGGTATTGTAACGTGTCTTTTGTATTTACCTTGCTCTGATATTCCAAACTAATTTTGGACTTGTATATGTTTATATAATACTTTCTGGGTATTTGTGATGCTGTATAAAACCATGACTGCCTTGTACATGGGGTAATGGACCTAGACAAGCAGACGAGACAGCTTTTAGCCCTTGGCCCCTTTTCAGGATGCATCGCAGCAGGCTTGTGGGAAACACTGAGAGCGTTCATGACATTGCGGCCATCAGTGAGAACCCAACGCATATACACGCCAGGTGCGTCCAGTAAGGTGTCTTCATCTGCAGCACGCCGACGCGCTTGCTTCGCCGGCCGGTTAATTAAATCAGCAGTGCACTTCATTGCTCTTGGCTAAATTAATTTTAGTTCTGTTTAGTTTTCTTTTTTTTTTCTTTTTTTTTTTTTTTAGAATGCGCGAGTGTACCGGATAACCGTCGTATCGATAGACATTCGCGACACGTTTCACAACAGTATACAGCTGTATAATAGATGAAACGCCAGAAGCGAGCGTTTGGCCTTCGATGAATCATGCGCCTGGTAAACCCGAAGCGCTATGGTTAACGCTTAAAATGTTGAGGCCACTCTGTACAAGCGCCGCATGTCGTTAATGCATTTACCATTTACTGTTTCATTCAGTGAGTCATTGTACATCACGCTCGTCCTCCCTACCTTTACATTGCACTGAAGACTTACGAAAGTTACCTGAAAAAAATTAAGCACCACACAAATACGCAGTATTGCACAACATAATTGAACTAAAGACAGCAGTGCATGGGCAGTATTCAATTTTATTCCGCGGCGTATGTAACATGCACGCTCCTTCCACGCTGCCGCATGAGTGGTAGCGAACGGCTGATAAATGCAGTTAACGATGGCACTGCTCGAATTTTTTCATAAAAAAGATATAACATGAGATGAACAAGTGATATCTTAATACAAAATGTGATCAAACTGTTTTCTCCAAACAGTGTTGCCTGCTGAGCTGGGAACAAAATCTCGCCTTCGGCGCGCTTTTGGGCAACTTGAACGTTAATTAAACTTAGAAAATAATTATTGCCGGAGATATTCCGAAGTTTGTGCCGCAGTGCATGTGCAGTGACGCCGCGGAAAAAAGTAAAATAGAATTCACAACGCGCCTGCTGTGTGGCAAAGAATAGCACATAGAGTAAGGTCCACGGAGAAGACCTCTCCCGCATCTCTGATATACGCCGGGTGAAGTAGTCGATTGTATGACAAAAGAAAAATGATGTAAGTGAGAAATAAATTTAAAAAAAAACTAACAGGGCGAAAAGAATGGGGAAACGTGGGGAGTAAAAAAGGAAGGAATATACACTGCCATCACAACCGATACGCGGCAGCCTTGCTCGCAGGACTACTTGACAAACCCGCCACCAGGTCGACAGCGGTCGCCGCTTTGCACACCACGTACACGAGCTTTATTCGAGGAATCAGACGGACTGCAACGTTTAGGGTGGCATTTTTCAACTGGCTGTTCATTTTCGTGGCATTCGCGTAGCGTTTTTGTGCCTCGGGACTGTGATTGCTAAAATGTACAAGTCCGTGGCCTCATTACGCGAGAAGAGTCGCTATAAAGCCGCTGTGGCATATATGAAGGCGAGACATTCTGCTGACGGCACCTGACACCAACACCCCGACACCGCGACGCTGATAGAGACTTATCAACAGTCCGTCTAGAAAGAAAAAGAGAAAAATAATAAACGGCGTTGCAGGCTGGGAGTACGTTGTGTCGTGGAAAGCCCGCGTCTCCTCTCCGCGCAACCGCTACCGTGAATTTGGCATCCATGGGCAGAAATCAAGATGGGATGTTTGAGACAGAAGAATAATCTGACAGTGATCGACCTCAACTCCGGGCAACACCCTTCTCTTTTGGTAACTGATCGCTAAATTCAACCACGATTCCAGTCTTTCTGATATATTTTCTGATATCTCATATGTATCCTGTAGGAAGGCATCAGACATCCTCTAAATACCTTTCGTGAAATTTATTTAATAAAAGGTGGAAGCCGTGGAAAATAAACATTTAATTTGATTTGATTTGATTTGAAGACAGTGGCGTTTCAGCGCAGCCTCACCGCAGGCACAACATCAACGATCGTATAGTAAACCAAAGGAGCTCGAAATAAATGCACGCTCCAAGTGGATTATCAGTACTATAGAGCTTGTTGCGAGATAATCATAGCTGTTGACAACTGTCCCCAATCGCATGCCCGCTTGGTGAAACATGGTTACAAAGATCTTGGTGAGGATGTCGCAGAGCGCGCGCACCCCCCCCCCCCCCCTCCACACACACACACACACACACACACACAATAATAATTTGGCCGCGTGGCACAGCCAGGTGAAGAAATAAAAAAAGAGAGAGGGTATTTATTTGCGTATTGTAGAACACCCGCACGTTTAATATGCATAGCTTGAGCATATCCGCTGCAGGGCGAAGCTGTACAGGAAACATGACGTACGGCATTGTTGCTTAGGGAAATGGGAGTTTGATGTCGCGGTGTACTTCTTTGTTCCTCCTTAGCTTCTTCCGCTGAACAAGGAAATGAGTGAAACTGTCTAGAGCAGAGCAAAGCATCACATGGACGTAAAAACACTCCATAATGCTACTCCGCAGTCAAGCTAAAAGCGCACTGAAGAGAAACCGGGCGTGTTGCCGTGTTCGGTGGCAATAGGAGGTTTAGCACCGCCGTAAGGTAAACGCGGCAACTACGGAAACTGCTCCCTTACGGTAAATATAGGCGAGTCTGGCAAAGCTAGCAATGGCAATGCTAAAACTGGGTAGGGACTGCTCGGTTGCCACGTGTAACAGCTGGTGCATAAAGGTGTTCATCGGAACTGCTCGGAAATGGAAAGTGTTCTTCATCGAGTCAAAAAGGATCACAAAGAGAAAGCGTGAGACTGGCACCTTCAAAAAAGCTGGTCTGCCAGCACAGCCGGGATTTCAAGTTAATCAAGAAGTACGTGTGTACTGCTGCCTCAGTTATTAAAGAGCTCTAGAAAGATTAGAAGAAACAGCTGCCAAAGAATTACACTCTCTTCGTAAGCTTCAACCAAAAAAAAAAAAAAAGTGATGTATAGCTGTATGTACTAGCGCGAACTCATACCGTTGTTCACACCATGTCTGCCACAAAATTTGTTTGCACTGAAGTGGCAGCTGCGAAAAGGAACTGGTCTGACATCAGAGACGGTCTAGTTCGTGCCCAGAGCACTCGCACCAGCTCCATAGTTTCCACTTTATCGCTTTGTCGATGGTTAGCAGACTGCAAGAAAGATTAATTTCATCACATGCCCAGCAGCTCCACTGCTTTGCCCCGCCGCTGTGGCTCAGTATAGTTAGGACACTCGACAGCTAGCTGATCCCGAGAAGGCGGGTTCGACCCCGGCCGCGGCGGCCGCGCTTAGACGGAGGCGAAACGCGAGACATCCGTGTACTGTGAATGGCACTTGCACGTTAAAGAACCCCAGGCAGTCGAAATTTCCAGAGTCCTGCACTACGGCACTCCTCATAGCCTGAGTTTATTTTACACATTGAAAAACATTTTGCGGATTACATGCAAAAAGACTCAGAGTCAGCGACTGTATTCGGACTCCCATAACAAAATTAATAGCAGGTCCAGAGTTTTCACTCAAGGCTGTCTAGCTGCGTTATAAAGGGCGGTGCGCCGATTAAATCAATAAAAGTAAAAAAAAAAAATGATTTTCTTGGTCCTTGTTATAACATGTAAAAAGAATAGTTCAAGATTTTTAGGTTAAGAAAGCAACAAGTCTTTAATAAGGCATAAAAAGACATCCGTGTCTGCCCTGTAGTAGTTGCCACACGTCGAACTGTCGTCGTAACCCTACCAGCAATCACCAAAAGGCATCCAGGCCCGAATGCGCGCAAAATGAAAAAAAAAAAAAAAAAATCTGTTTTATTATTGCAGTTTCTGATCCGGAACATTTTTATATTCGCGTATTTTCACTCTTCTTTTTAAATGCAATAAATCTTATACAGCCTTGCAGCATTTGCCAAAGGAAACATCTGCATTATTTACAGGGGAGAGCCAGAGCGATAACATATTTGCGTCAACTGGCGAGCACAAGGATAGGGTTTTATTCTGATGTTTTCCAGCAACCGTCGTATATGCTTGTGATTTTGATCCAGCGGTGGTCACCCGAGGACCCTCTTTGTCCGTCTTATATTCGGTCGGCTGTCGTCCTCTTGCTTACCGTATAGCTCGCTTCGGAAGCTCTTGCAACATTGGATAGCGCGCGCGCGATCTTGTCCCTTTTGTAAACAACATTGACGTCAGAGGGGTTGGGCAAAATAACCCACTTTCTCTTTTGAACCGGTTTTGCATGTGTTGAGCGTTCCTCTACTGCCTTAATCTCTCCGATTACAGATGTCTGGGTATACGCGTCGCACCATGCTGCACCACGATGCCGGAAATGGCATGTTTTTTTCTGTTTTTTGTTTTTTCCCACCGGACCGGACCGAAGCACGTACGCTGATGACGTATATGCCGGGAGAAGTCTATTTACCGGGTACCCTTTCCGTCGCGTAGGTGCCACTTCACCCTGCATGCATTCAGCACACTGTAATTAATTAAGGAGCCCTATCACCACTACTTCTTGGAGCACCCACACTGCCTGTTGTGAGAAGTATTTTTCACGTTGTAACGAAAAAAAGTCAGGTTCGAGACACACTTTGGGTTACGCAATACAGTCGACGTCTTCGTTAGTGTGATGGTGCTGTTATTTGCATAAGGTGGTGAAGAATCTCCCATATTCGCAGTATGGTGTATAAAGTCTACAGAAAAATAGGAAGTAGGTACAGAGTTGTTGCCCGAGGCAGCTCTCCCCACATGACCGTTAACGTTGAGGACAAATATCGGCAACAAAACTGTCTTGCCCAGTTTTCATAACGATGTGCGACCTTTTATTCCGCAGTGGCTACTCATGACATCTTGTGCCAGTGCATGCGATGGATCCCTTTAAGGATAGAAGCTCCTATTTAAGACATCTTCTAGTTGTTTAATGTACTGTTTCTTCTTCCTTTAATTTGTGCGTTAAGCCGGCTGTTGTATAACTAGCGTTGCTTTTCAAAATATAGAACAAGGTTAGTTACTTCACACAGGACTGAGCAAATTAAAGGAAAGAAGGAACAGTACAAGACTACACATTCGATCACATTGATGATTCGCCAAATACTCCTTTCCGAGAAAAAAATAAATAAAGGGAAGCATTGCAGTGTGATAACTTTTGCCTAGAGTACATGGAAGGCAATTAAGCAAGCATCTTAATAGGAGCTATCGCCATCATAATCATCATCATCATCACCGCCACCTATCGGCATCCTATGTACGTCCACTGCGAGAAAAATGCATTTCCCATTCACCCTTGCCAATTAGCCCTGTCCTGCGCCAGCTGCGAAGAAAAAGCCAGTCGATAAAGAAAGTTACAAATAGTCCGGCCGAAGTCGAAGTATTGAGATCTGTCGATCGCCGCCTGGAAATTGTCGCATATTGTACAAATCCGACACCGTGGGGAACGGCCGAATTTTGTAGTCCCGTAATTATTGGCGTTCCTCTTTCCTTTTCACAAACAGCTGCGTTACTGTCTGTACACACCAGACCCCCTTGCCGAGCAGTTCCGGTTCGGTTAATGAAAACGCTAGAGCTGCTTCTAAACTACAGAAAAACGGGAAAAAGAGCGTTTTCTGTGCAAGATACCCTTCCGCTACAAGCGCTTGTATAAGCCGAGAATCCCGAGTCATTTGCAACGGGATTCTGTGAAAGGTTTTAGACGCCATTGAACATCGAGCTATTCTCCCGGCTGCATCCTCATGTTGTTACGGAGTAAAGAGCTGGGCCGCCCCTGGCTTTTACCGTGAGAACAGTTTCAACGTCCTACTGTCGAACGCAGTTTGCTTGTCCTGTCCCCTCTATCGAGCATAAACGAGGAACAGGCAGATGGAGGGAGGTGACACCGGGATAAAGCAGACATGGCAATCAGGACTTCCTTCGCATGCGGTTTTTTGGAAGCGAGGTCTACACAGTGTGTGCACAACGAAAATACTTAATTGGCTGAAAAGGATTTTTCTGGTTTCGCCGGACGCAATGTGATCGCCGATAACGCAACCACGGCAGGCGCGAAAGGACAATCTTGGTGATGGCTGGCATTATTCCAATGCAATGATTTCGCATTTAAAGATTGCGACATTTTTACAACATCAGTTCTGCAGCTCTCTACTATGGTACGAACCAATCGCTAATATAGAGCAGCTTAGCTTAATTCTTCTCTGGCTTGCACAGAGAAATGGATATAAATCTTCAGTGTACCCAAAGACGTTTTACGGTGAGTCGAATGATAGAAGAATCTGTAGTCAAAAGGACCGACTAGTTTTCACTAGGAGCTTAATATTCAACGTTATTGGCTGTAGTGCTCGTATAGAATCACAGAAGATATGCAGAAATGGAACAAATAAGAAAAATTGTGCTTCTGTTTTGAAGAAAATAGTAATAAACAAAAAGATGAGTCGAACCTAGGCGTTTCCTCGCATAATGCCAGAATCCCGTCTCCCCTCCCCCCTGGCGCCAGGGGCCCCCCTCAAGGAGCCCCCACCTCTTCCACAGGTTCACAAAGGGCCCCCGACATATTCATGACTGAGAACCACTCACCTACGCATTGGTGCTGATGCAAATGCCTTAAATAAATGTTGAAATGACTTCAGTTGCGTGCGTCCTAGCTGATTCGTCTGAACATTCAAAGTGCCTTTTACTGCATAACAGACATCCATTTGTCATGGTGCTGCGATCTGTCCTTGAAGCGATAACAACGCGCGGTCTGCATGCGCCCGCACGTGCCGCAGAATGGCTCTTCAGCGCTGCGTGTCGCCGGAGGCTGCATGCCAGGGATAAAAATTGACTTTGGCAAGAGAGCACCACTATTGAGAATTTTCAGAGTGCAGCCAGGCTACATGGCCCAAAGAAAACCAGCCGGCCTGTGTGTTTTTGACGAAAGCTCTACAAACGTGTCGCTTCAACTGCATCACGTATAAAAAATGAGACTCGTCACATTAATCGTCCTTCGTATTAGTCTTGCTCCTAATAGAGCAAGCAGTCACTGAGGTTTTCCGCGTCCACGGGAAGTGCTCGTCTGACAGTAGCCTGCAATGCTTATTCATTCTTTTTGGTTATTTTTCTGTTGAGGATGATTAAACCATATGTTGTCACCGCGTGCCACGCAGCTGAACTCCCCTCTCCCCCAAGCAGTCGCACACACGCACAAACTGCGCACCGGATGCGATACGCGTCTATGAAGTTTTTCGGACGAAAAGAGCATGCTACAGCCGCTCATGACAGGGAAGCGAAAAATTTCGAGAAAAATTTCGCGAATGCTGTCACACGACGGTCGCCTGCCCATGCCATCTGGCAATTCACGGCCAACCTCCAATGGCCGAGTTAGGCGGCAGTCGAGATACACGTGAATGCGTACGTGGACGCCACCCGAGGCGCTGCCTTGCGCCACAACCGAGACGGCAATCTGCACGAGCTCCTGGAGAAGCTCCAACGCCTTTAGCTGGCCGATTAGAAAGACGCAACCGTACACCTCCTCCTGACCCGACCGCAGCCGGCGCGTCCGTCGTACAGCTCGTGGCGCGGCATGCGCAAACAGCAATCCTACGGTGGCACCGTCTGAAGACGCAACGGTGTCCGCGCAAAAGGCGTTTGTTCCGCACCCAACACGTCGTCTCCAGGTTGTATTTTTATTTTGACTGCAGACGCTGGCATTGCGTCCGGACTTGCTTGTAATTACTGGATGAGTAAGAAGGCATGCGGCAACTTTAGGGAGTGAAGTTTCTCAACGGCCTAACCAAAGGGGCTGCATTTTGTCTTGTGTGCCAGGTTAGCTCTGTTTTCTCTCCCGTGGGGAATTTTCCGAGAGCCATCAATTAGTGGTAAGGGAAATATGTTGCACTTGCGATGACGAAAATCTTGTGTGAACACACACACACACACACACACACACACACACACACACACACACACACACACACACACACACACACACACACACACACACACACACACACACACACACACACACACACACACACACACACACACACACACACACACACACACACACACACACACACACACACACACACACACACACACACACACACACACACACACACACACACACACACACACACACACACACACACACACACACACACACACACACACACACACACACACACACACACACACACACACACACACACACACACACACACACACACACACACACACACACACACACACACACACACACACACACACACACACACACACACACACACACACACACACACACACACACACACACACACACACACACACACACACACACACACACACACACACACACACACACACACACACACACACACACACACACACACACACACACACACACACACACACACACACACACACACACACACACACACACACACACACACACACACACACACACACACACACACACACACACACACACACACACACACACACACACACACACACACACACACACACACACACACACACACACACACACACACACACACACACACACACACACACACACACACACACACACACACACACACACACACACACACACACACACACACACACACACACACACACACACACACACACACACACACACACACACACACACACACACACACACACTGTGTCTATCTCTAAGCTCGAGTACGCCTACACTTGAACATCCGGCACGATGCCTCCACTGTGCAGCAATTAGGCGAATGCACGACAGCTGCGCTAGAAGTCACAAACAACCCACAGGAACAATCATAGTTTGCTAGTACGTGCGCACAACGTCCAAACTCTAATACGTATATATTATCCCCTATCGCATACTTATCAACTTGTGCGTTGTGAGCAAAATACGTCCTGCACGAATGCCGCATAAGAGAAGGCTGAACGATTAATTTCTTTATTCGCAACTTTCACGTAGCTTCCGGTACCGCTCTTGGGGGGACACGGCCGGTCTCCAGGAAGCGCGCTCTCCGATGTGTTCTGACTGTGCGGTCAAAGGCGGGATAAACTTGCACATGTTACCTCCAGATTATATTCCCAGAAAGGAGAGGATAATGAAGTTAATTAATATATTGATTAGATCAAGACGGTTACCTTACCATAAAAAGCATCGTGATAAATTCTGCTCGATGAAGAAACACCCCCTTAGCACGAGCGGCGTAGCTGTCTTATTTCTGAGGTTATGCATGGGTGTCGCTTTTCCTTGCCGCTCTAAACTTTGAGCAGAATCAAGTTTCGCAAAAAAAAAAAAAAGAAAGACTGAGACTAAAGCTATGACGGTTTTCAGTACGCATTTCTGATGGGAGAAGACAGACGTAAGTTGCCAGCCATACGTGTTGGTAACATTTTTGATGGCCGACCAATTCATGGCCCGCACATGTTTTGAGAAATTAAGAACATTTGTTTCCTACCCGATTGAGTGAATGCAGTGTTTGCAATCAGCAGCTGCCAGATGAACGTGTATTAGGCGCTTGTATTTAACGTTACGGAGCATACACTCGCAGTCCATATGCGGCTTGTTCTCGAAGCCAGAGCTCTAGCTGTTTTGCTTGGAACAGTTGTTCCCGAAAAAATGTTTGTGTCAGCCCTGGGTCATCACTTGCGAATGTTAATCACTATCAGAGGTGCTGCAAAAAAAAAATACAAATAAAAAACAGGTTGGTTAAAGTGATCCCACTAGACCATCATTATTGCCTTGTAGTGATGTTCTCTTGTGCCAAAACTAGGTATAGTAGGTACTTCGATGCCATGGCGTATATCTTGAAGTGAAGGAAAAAATTAGGCCACGTAGAATGCGGGGTCGGCCGCTCGGAATGCCTGTGCTATGCGCTTGAATGCACTACGCGACATCTTGTAATGATGCAGTTCGCGAGTGCCCGTGATCCCTCGATAAAAGTTGAAACTTTTATCTATATTCATGTTTATTCTGTCTGCGCCGAACATTTCTCCGTAGAACCCCGCCGGGATGGCACAGTGGTTACGACTACTGTTCTGAAGGATGCGGGATCGAATCCGGGCCTCGGCGGCCGCTTTTCGCTGGAGGCGAAAACAAGGCGCCCGTGTGCTGTGCGATGACAGTGCACGTTAAAGAACCCCAGGTGGTCTAAATTTCCGGAGTCCTCCACTACGGTGTCTCTCATAGCCTGAGTTGACTTAGGATGTTAAACCCCACAAACCAAACCGTTTCTCCGTAGCCTTTAGTGGGGCGATTAGAGTCGCCCGGTAACCTGTCGTACTTGCCGCACAGCACATTCAGCAGCAGGATGTTTCACATACCTGACCAGCCATACTCGACGGGTCCCTTGTATCGCACCCCTGTAACGCATGCTCACAAAGGCTTGTACGCTGACTGACAATACCGTGCACCACAGAACACTCGCGCGAGTATTTTAATGCAGCTTAAGGAAACGTAGCCCAACACAACGCACCTGAAGCGTGACAGCCGAATCACCTAAAGGGCAGCCATATTGGATTTCCAGTGGCGCCGCCTATAGCCCGTGAAAGTAATTTCGAATAGCGGAATTCATTCTGATTTCTTCTACCAGGGTATGAGAACATAGGAGCTTGAAAAAAGTGTCAGCACATCTGGCACGGTTTAAGGAGCTTTGGAAGATTGCAGGAGGAAAATGACCATGGTCTGCTACTCCACAGGGCTGTAAAGGATGGGAAAAAGACAGAGGATGGAGAAGGACGATAGCAGAGTAAGGCTATCTGTACATCATCATCATCATCATCATCATCAGCCTGACTATACCCACTGCAGGGCGAAGGCCTCTCCCATATTTCTCCCCTTAACACATGGCGCCAAACTTTAGAAAACACACATGCACGCCAACCACTAGATAGATAGATGTGTTTATTGATTGAAAAGAGTGAAGTCGGTCGGAAAGGTGAATATCTGGCCTGATGCTCTGCACTGGCGAAGGAGAAGAGAAGGAAGAGGATCGTGATGTGTTTACGATGTACTAGTCCAAGTAAAGAGAAAAACTCATGTATGCTTGCACGAGGACCTACTAAGGGTCGCCTTAATTTTACACCAGGGCTTGATTCACCATGCAGTTTACGAAATGCTGACTGCGGCAGGTGGCCCAGCTAGGAAAAGAATAGCAAAGAAAAGTGCAAGCATCTCGGTAGTGCGTATATGTGTCTTTTGCGTTGGCAAGTATTTCGGGAGTGTTAGACAAGTATGAATAAATATTTTTTATGATATACCTCTGATGAAGGGCATTCTTGGGCTGAAAATGTTTGAAGATCGTTGCGTGCAGTGTAAGTATAGTGCGCGATGAGGTGCGGTACAGCAGTTGCTGCGGGTCTTGCGTACCTTATTTGAAATCCCCCGTGGATTTGGCTCTAGCTCAAACCTAGCTCACCGCGGACAAGCTGGTGAGCTAGCACATTTCCACTGATTCCTACATAACTTTGGGCCCAGATGAGGTGAATTAGTTTGGTGTGACGCTTCTGGCTCAAGCTGTCGGCGATTTCGTGCATATATTGGGTAAGTTGTCAACTCCTGAGGCTTTTGAGATTTCCCTAGCGTCTGCGTATACTTGTAAAGGTGGTTAATGTGCGTGTATAGCGCATCGCTTGTTCCAGGATGGGTTGCATGGATGCTATCTTTCGCATGTGCACAGAATGAGAGACAGAGAAAGGTCGTGTAGTATTATATCAGCTATTCTTTCTGTGGTGTTTCAGCGTTAGTGAGTCCGCAGGGTAGAAAAAAATTCCAGTGGAGCACTTAAGTCTGCTTAGGTGCAGTAATGCGAAAGCGTGGCGAATTCTGTCATGCCACCTGGTCGATTCGCCTGAAATTACGCCAACAAACCTCAGTCACACTTAGCCAGATGACGTATATATAGGCATATTCACCTAGGTTAAATAAGGAGCGGCGCGGATGGAACTGCATAAGACGACGATGTTTACTGCGCAGCGAGGAAGTGTTAAAGTGGAATTTGAAGAAGGCGATGTTTGCAGCACAGCGCGAGAGTGTGTTGCAGTTTTACACGAGGCGTGATTGGCTGCGGCGATAGTATAGTGTCAAATGTGCTGTCAAAATATTTTTCTTTCAGCTGCATTCTAACAGCCTTCCTGACAAGACATGGCTTGAGCAGAAAGCAATCTTTGTAGTGTGGACGACTGCTCGTTATGTAAAAAACCTGAAACAGTTGAACATGCCTTCATTGATTGTTGGGAGGATATCTTTCATTTGGATATTCTACAGCGTACTCTAAAAATATAGTTTCTCGTAACCCCGTATGGAATTCGATACCTTTCGGTGGAAAGAGATGAAAGTATACCGTTTTATATGTTTACGGTCATGGGCATTTACAGTTTCTGGAAGACGAGAATGGTTGTTCGTGATGCAGGTGTCAATATGCACTCGGCACGTGATAACTTCATTGAAAGTGTTTTGTTTATTAGAGAAGTGTGTCGAGCCTAGAGTGAGCCCCCCGAGGAGGTGAACATTCGTGATGACTTAGCATGTCTGGGGAAATTTTAATACAACTAGGTACGCTTGTGTAGTGATGTTGAATTGTACATAGCGAGCTGTATTGGTGTGGAGTTGTCTAGGCATGTAATAAAGAGAAAGAAGCGGCATCTATAGTATAGTGGTCGCCTGGTCCAGTAAAGTTGATCTGTTCCTTGTGGCGGGGTTCAAAACCAAGTGACTAAAATCCTTTTTTTTTTTTTTTTTTTTTTTTTTGCGGGTTCGTGAGAACACGTTCTGTACACAGACCTGTCCACAGATCCTATTCACAAATTTTTTCTCCGCACTCATGAGCCAAGAAATGCTTTCGCATTCTAAGAGCGCGCTGCCTGCGCTACAAAAGCTCGCACGCTGGCACATAATATATGTCCTCCTGACGCACACGTGAAAAATTTACATATCGCTCTGTTTCACCACTCCTCAGCCTTGCAACCTTTTCCCTGTTATACACTCTTCGCGTAAGGCGGAGCCGTAAATTGTTCAACGGATGCCGCTAAATATGACATTATATTTTACCGCGAAATCGACATATGTTTTTCTCGCGTATGAACAGGGGCCTTTTTCAAAATTTCGAACTGTTCCTTTACGAATGCTGATTGAAGCTATTGTTTGTAAGAGACGCTTATCTGACTTGTACTCTAGTGCCAGATATTCTTCTTTTCGCTCCCATTCTTTTGGTTTCAAAACAAATATGGCGCTTGAGATAGAAATAATGACTTTGTGTTCACCGTGACGTGCAGACCACCGTTACGCTGCTACAGGCAGATTTCTTTCCACGCAATATTTGAGGTCGAAGAACAAGGTTGTTGCGAGGCAGAGAGAGAGAGTATCGCATTATCAGACTGCAGATGCAGATGTAAGCAAGAAAATTAACTGAATGCTTGACTTCTTATTCCCGTGAAAAGTTTGCGAGAATTGCTTTCCCCCAAAAGAAAGAAAAGCGCATAAACTATCCTACCGCGGCTGTTGGTTTTGCTTAAGACGATGGGTTCCCTTTCTTCTTTGCTTGCATTTTGCTTGTGATTTGCCTTGCATTTTCGGGCAGGCTTCTGCGGTAGAATTCCTACGCTGCTTCGTGCGCTGTGCTTCGTGATGTCGCAAGCGTTCTTTTAGGGCGTTAAACCTTTTAATAGCACCGAGGAATGTGTTCGACCCCGCGCTCTGAAAAGAGAGGATACAACGACATAATTTCCGCTTTAGAACCCATGTTTCATAAAAACCCCAGACTTTTTATTGGCCGACAAGTGGTGCAAAAATGAGTCGGGTAGCTATCACCTCTTGAAGGTCACTTCAGTGCAACCAAGCGGTTAATTATAATTACCCGCAGTACTTCTCAAGCGTAGGAGGAAGAGCAGTAGAAAAGCATGCAGTTAATTATAATTTCCTACATGCGTCTCTACGCTTGAGAAGTGTTTAGTGGAGGCACTTTTTGGCTTATTTGACAGCTTCCTGAGCCGCCGCTTCAATAAAAAAAAGTAAACACGAACACTGTTAATTCATATAACGGTGAGGAGGTGCGCACGCTATCTTGCGCTCGTTTTCAAAGCACGCACATTACAAAAAAAAAAAAAATGATCTTGACTCTTTAAGAATGATTTCGGAGTTATGAAAACCTTTGTAGACTCCTTCAGAAACAAAACATTTTGGAATGCGCGTTCTAGGAAAAAGAATAATTGCATGCTGCCTCGCAATTAACGTAGTCACCAGGCTAAGCTGGCAGGGGAAGAAGCATGCATGTTCCCTTACATTATTACATTTCAGGTGGCTGGCTATAGACTGGGCCGAATTATTGCTTCTTGTGAACTAGCATCCCGTAAACATATGTTACTTACCAGTACATTCAACACAGACACGCTATGATCACAAGCGTCAAAGAAGCAAAACGCGGCGAGCCGATGTCAACTATAGACTGGCCCACACGCCACCCCGTCTGTGCTGCTTCAGTATGAAAAGCTGATACATTATTCCTATTCGGCCGATGATTACTTCATAAACATGAGCGAAGAAACTTTTTTTTTTCGTTTGCAAATAGCGTTCCCCTTGATGGATAACACTGAAATTTTTTCGCCCTTCAGAGATAGAGGTGAAAACAGAATTTGGTAGTGTGCGTGGGCCGACTGCTCCATTCTATACTACAAAGCTTCAAAACGTAATGCACACGAATGTAAAAGATTGGCGCCAACCATTCGCAAGCAGCGCTTACAATAATCAACTGCTGATTATGCGCGCACCAAGATACAGCGTGTGCTTCGAAGATGTAACTTTATACGGCCACCACTACAACTGGCGTTCGGAAAATGACAAAGTATGTCTATTGCATTACCCGTACTGCTCCAACCTGCTCATTTAGCCGACCCAGTCCACAAAAGGCATAACAGTGACATAATAGGGCGGACGTGTACCGCTTTAACGGCTGCCAACTGCACACGCACAGTGGCTCCGTCTGGCCTCTCCCCAAGCACTGTTCGTGGGTTGTCGGCGTCCGGTGAACGTGTATAACTATGCTACGTTAGAAGCTTCTATTGATTCCAGGAGCCCAAACAACTGCCACTAAGACCTTCTATCGTTACGACGCTGTGAAAACGTGTCACCGAGTCTCCAAGCGTGCACGCTGCGCTTCAGCTCCCACCGCCCCACAGTTTGTTCAAAGGGGCGACAGGTGGTGCAAAACTCGCGAGCAAACTTCACTGTAACTGAGCCTTATGCTGTGCGCAGGCAACAGCAGAAAACGATCGACAGTATTTAATCCGATGGCGGACAACATATGCTATGGCTTGAATTCTGAAAACCCTCGCAACGTTTCTAACTGATCATCCCGAGGTTCTATTGCAAGTGTGGAGTGCAGGTAGGCACTGCACGCTTTTGGTAAGTGTGCAGTGGAAACGCAACATCTGGCGCACACTGTGTAGTATGTAATGGCATACTTTCTACAGGTACATGATCGGCTGGCTCAGCTTTTGGTCAAATCTGGTCGGGTTAATAAATGACTCGAATTCGAGGCATTATTGCCGAGGTGGTTTGCTGGCAAAGGAAAACAAACTTCTTTCAGGCATGTCATGATATACACATGCGTGGATATATCAATGCTGTTTGATCGCGCTGACGTGCTCTACATCCAGGCGGGTGCGACTTGCTCAATGATGTACTATAGAGCGAAAAATAGAGTAGTTTGTTTTGGTGTGTAGGGTTTAACATCCCAAAGTGACTCAGGCTATGAGGGACGCTGTGGTCGAGGGCTCCGATTATTTTAGACCACCTGAGTTTCTTAAATGTGCACTGAGTCGGGCAGTACACGGACGCCTTGCATTTCGTCTCCATCGAATTTTCTGTAGCAAGGAGGAAGTTTTTTATTATTTTTTTTTTGCTCGCACGCTTTGCATGACCCAGTGAATGCAGCGCATGGACAGATTGGTTTGTTGCACAATTGAATAGTATGCGATATTTATTCGGGATCCGCATCCGTCTTCAATAAGCGCTTGTGAGTCGATCACCTAGCGATAGTTTTCTTCGTTAATCTAAACCAAAAGGTCGAGAAGAGATTCGATGGAGGCGAAGAGCAAAAGGCGCCTGCGTGATTTCCGAGCGTCCCTCTTGGCTTTTTTCCGTTACGTTCATTATATTATTAAATTTTTGGCGTTTAGCGGTCTTTTGCAGTGCATAATCACTTATGTGTTCCGCACTGCAGCGGATATTTTGGGCAGTTTTTCAATGATACCATTTCTAATTATGAGTCTGAGGCACAGAAGCTATATATTGATGAAAGGCGAGCTGATCCCTATGTTTTTGGCAGCTGCAAACTGCTTACCTTTTTTAAATAACTGTAGAGGCAGGCGCTAACAGTCCAGTAAATAACGGTTCTAAAATGAGCGGCTCTTTGCACAACCATTCGCATCTCACTGAAAATACTAGCACTGAGCCAACGCTTTTGTAACACTGCGCGTACAGTGTCCTGAAGATTCTTTTAGTTTTTAGGTTAAACTCTAATGCCTGAGACAACGAATGTGAGCCTTGCGCGGAGTGTTGGCGAGTGACGCGACGCATCATAAAGAGCATACATTGCGCGCATTCTATCAGCGTAGGCTCTGCGTACACTCACGTGAACGTCCTCTTCTCTCTCGCAGAACTGCAACAAGAAGGTAGGGATGAGAGTAAGAAATTCGTGGAATGCCCCACCTTCCCGGTTCGCCACAAGCACCAACAACCCGATCCGTGGCTTCGTGGAGGACGCGGGCCTCGTTCCCAACGCCGAGAAGACACTCATTTCGCTCTCCATAGGCGACCCCACCGTGTTCGGCAACTTGGTGCCATGCGAAGAAATACTGGCGCCGATTGAGACTAGCCTCCGGAGCCTGAAAAACCATGGCTACATACCAAGTACCGGTAAGCGGCAAAACGCATATTCCATTCATATTGCTGCTGGCTTTCGTATGCTTTCAGCCCGCACGTTCTCGCTCGCCTTCCACATGAGGGTATACGTGCATAAACTTGCAGCTAATTAAGCCACATTTGTCATTACGTAGAGGCACCCATTATGCAAAACTGCAGGAAGAAGCCACAAAGAAAGAATTGTCGGGAGGGCTTTCTGGGACACAAGAGGTGCATGCAATTGGAAGCAGAGTATAGAGTGAGGCAATACGAAGGGCCTCTCCTGCTCCACTGAAGTGCCATGGAAGCAGTCGATCACAACGTTAGTGTAAAAACAGAAATACAAAAAAAATATCATGAAAAGACGCAAAGTAACTGGCAGGTACTGCAAGTTTTAAACGCTTATTTGCGGCTATTCCCAATACCTGATCTCGATTCTCAGAGCTCTCAAGCTTAGTAACGAACCTGCATATACTTTGGTTGCCTGAAAATACAACAGTGGGGCGAGCGAGTTGGTATAGACGAAATCTGGTAGAATTCATCTAGTTGTAATGATCTGCTGGCTGGTGATTATTGCTTTTCTCTTTAAGTGTAGACCAGGTGCAAGTTATGACAATATGGAAGTTTTGCTTGGGAAAGGTGTGGCGTGTCACGGATTTAACGTTCCAAATCTGCTCATGCATGGGCTGTGAGGCACCGTATGTAGCGTAGGAATCCGCATTAATTTAGTCCACCTTGGTGTCCTAATGTAGACATCAGAGCCCACAATGCATGGGCGCCTTTTTCTCTTTTTTTTTTTTTTTTTTTGCAATTTCCATATTTCTATTTCTTCGAAACTGCGGGCGCAACGGTCGGGATTAGATCCCGCTCCATTTGGCTGAGCGGCCGAACGGCGTCGCCGATAAGCCACCGCAGTAGGCACTTTCGAAGGGATTCGGCATTAAGCCGGGCATTTGCTAACACTTAACGCCCAAAGGTTTAGGCTCTCTATTTCTGACCCTTCCTTTATGCTGAATACTTGGACACTGGGACCGACAGGTGACTTTTACAAGCCACTAACTTTCCCTTCTGTAAAATGGGCCAGGCTACGTGAAAGCATCCTCACATGTCTCGCGCATCAGCTTAGCTTGATATCAGCGCCATGCTATTCTTAATTACCAACGAACCTAATCACAATAAGGAAGATTTTTGAGCCGTCCTCGGGCACAGCCATTTTCGACCGATTGTCGCGCCGCCGTGCGGTCGTTTTCTCGGAGACTGCGGGACTGCAGTATGTCCACGGCTAACGACTAACGGTAACCGCGATTTGTTAGCATTTAGGCTCTGCAAAATATTGTGGAAGATACTTTCACTGTACGGTTGTGTCCAAGTTTGCGTTTTCACAGAGGTAAAATTAACGCATTATAGTTATAGGTTTAATTCGACATTCACGTTAATTGTGTTGGCATACAGCAAGTAGCCGTGCTAATTACCGCCATTTTGGTACCCCACAGCCGAAAAACGTGTTCGAATAATTATAAGCATTAATTTTATGCGTGCGACTTAGATATAATTCCTATTCCAATGTGCCCTTCATCCTCCATACCAGCCGTAGCGAACCTCGCCAATTAGACTGTATTGTCGCCTGCGTGGTGCACCAGCCACATAAACAAATTATCGCTGCATGTGTTCATCCAAGTTTAAGAACTAAAAGAGGCAAATTTTGTTAAGCTTTATTTAAAAGCACCGCCGCATAAGGGCTGCTTCATATTATGCTTCGAAAATCCAGTGCCTATCAAACTGTTGTACCTACATGTCACCGCACAATAGGTTTTTTTTTAAATCCTGCACACACTTTACCGTATATATGCTAAATGAACAGCAGCAATCGTACGCTAGTTGGAGCATAGTAAGTCAATTTTTATAGGGTATATTGAGTTTAGCATCCCAAAGATACATCGACTATGAGAGACGCCGTAGTGGAGGGCTCCGGAAATTTCGACCACCTGGGGTTCTTTAACGTGCGCTGTCATAGGAGACTACAAAGGCGCCTTCCATTTTGCCTCCATCGAAACGTCGCTGTCGCAACCGGGATCGAACCCGCCTCTTCGGCCTGTGCTGTCAATTACTTTAACAACTGAGCTACCGCAGTGGGCACAAAACAGTTCTGCTCATGGTGAATAAGTATTAACAGAGAAGCCAGCTCTCATGACTTATGCAGCCAGAAGGCGACTATATTCTATTGAAAAACTCTTTGAGTGCGTAAAAAGTCACGTAGCCGTTTGGGCCAGTATCATATAGAATGTGATGAAATTGTGTTTACTTTTCTGCGACTACGGCAGCTAATACTAACAGAAAGGTGCTATGATCAGCCGTTTTCCACGCCGATTCCTCTCTCACATACTGAAATACCAATCTGGATACTGCTGGCGGGCGCATCAGACTGTTTAGTGACTGTGATTCCCAGTCCTTGCCTGGTGAACTACGCTCGGATATCACTTGAACGACGGTACAATGCTCATGATAGCTGTGGAACTCTTGCTACAAAAAAAAAAAAAAAATGCAGGGGTGTACTTAAGCCTCCTACGTGCGGAAATGCGAAAATGTTTGGAGTTCCGTGCCTAGCTTCGCTATGAGCTCGTTCTGAGTTTCGTGTGATGTTTTTCCGACGCCTACAAATTTACTTTTACTTTGCTTACTTTACTTCTTCTCGGCCTTTTTAAATCTTTGTTAACGTAATTTTTATTTTTTATTTTTATTCTTTGTTGTTTAGTTGTTTTTATTCTTTTTCATTTCCTCCTCCCCCCCCCCCTTTTTTTTTTTTTTTACTTATTGGTTGTCCTTCCCTTCAGAGCCGTGCGGTGTTCTTACGCTAGACACGGAGAATTGTGGGTTCGTTCTCAGGAAGTCGGCGTAGTTTGTGCGCTCGGCTGCCGAACGGAAATCTTTTTTTTTTTTTTCTTGTTTTCTTTTTATGCACGGTTGTTATGCACACATCGCGGGATCACAGACCGTGTTCACATATCCTGTCCACTCCACCCACCCATGAGTCAAGAAATGTTTTCGCATCAAAAAAGGGAGTACTGATGCACAGCATATACCTACATTCACGAGTAGTCGAGTGTATTAACGGTAGAATTGAAGAACGCTTGCACACAAACAGGCTTTCTACGCGCGACGCCCGCGCGACCCGTAGTCCCCGGTCTACGCGCGCGGACGGATGACTCCTGGTGTTGAGAGTAGCTAGAGTTACTAGTAGCTAGGAGTAGGAGTGCGCCAGAGGCCTGCGTACGAGGGCAGAAACATCTGGAAGCACACCAAAAATATTTATTTTCATGCACGCAGTACTAGCCAGCAAAATGTGCACGCATTTTGATGAGCCTTACATTTCGCCCTGTCAAACACGTTTGTGTCTTTATGCACCATATACACTTACTTAGCGGACTGCATACCTTGGACGCACCTTTAATGCCGTAATATATATATATTTTTATGATTGCAGGTACTCTCGCAGCTAAGGAAGCTGTTGCCGAATATTCATCGACACATGGACTTAGAGTCAATCCACAGGTGAGCGTTAACGGATACGAAAGTAAATACATAATTGCAGTAAGCTATTTTGGTTATCGCTAGTGAATAGTGCATGAGTAGGGATAATTACTGGTCGCTAGTGAGTTAACGAAGGCGATAAGGTGGCCAGCATATTTTTATTCCTCGTTGCTTTTTTTTTTTTTTTTCATTGTGAGTCCACCAAGCTTTACATGCGCGCATTAAGTGCGCACTTCAAAGTACACGAGTGGCAACTTCGAGGGGTTTTTGGACGTTTGAGGTAAGGATGGCAATATATTCCCCTCTAACATTGCTTTATGCAGGACCAAAGGAAGCAATCTAAGAGCCAAATGCGAAAAACCAAAGCGAAAATCGTTCGCGGGCCGAATGCATTGCATTGCGTGACTATTCATGACATCATACGTGCTAAGCAAGCGAGTGAAAGTGACGACCGCATTTATTAAACGTCCAAAATGATGCATGCTTGGCAATTTTTTCTTAAAAAGTGACGGAAAAGTGGGCGCACCAGCATGCGAAAACTACCTGTGATGCAACAACTGCAGCGTTGCCCTAAAATGTCGCCTTACGAGAATAGGCGAACAGATCAAATTTAAAACTGATTATCCTAGAAATGAAACGCCACGTGGATATGTACTTAATTTGGCGGATATGAACAAAACAGAATAAACCCAGTCAAATAATAAAAAAAAAAAGTCTAGAGCTAATTTTCTGCTGTCACAACCGAATTTCTGCGTGCTTTTTGACAGCGAATATGTTGTGACCAAACTTTTTGTATTAACATCACAATTTTGTGTATACTATAGTTACTGCACTATATTAACTACAGTTATTCACTACAGAAAAGTAGTACACAGCTACAGATTTCAGAAAAGTACTTCAGAAAAAGTACGCAACTATAGAACGGTACTACGGAACTTACAGAAAAGTCGGACGTTACGATAGAGCTGCAGAATATTTTATCGTATTTTTGGCATGGCTCTGTAGTTTTTTTGACTAGGAATTCCGAAGGTCTTGTTAAAATACATGTGCCACAGAACATCTTCACATACAGCTTCATAGTTCATACAGCCTATCGTTTAACAAACCACACCAGAAGAGTTTTTTGAGTGCCACGTAGAAAGCAAGTAATGAGATTCTGGCAAGGATGAAAAGACTTCATAAAGAGGCTGCATACGGCGAAACACGGCGATGAAAAATATTCATTGCGACAAAATAGCGCGGCGATAAATAGCACAAGGACACGGCAGTACCGCCGAGGGCAGCCAACAGCTTTCGTACTCGGTAAAAACTCGAGGTCAGACTAACTGCGCTGAAAATACGTACAGGGGCCTAGTGGCATAGTATAGAAAATAGTGCTCTATGCCACCGGTGTTCAAAGTGCCACGACTACAAAATAACACGGTCGCAAATAGTTAAACACCAGCTTTAGAAATACCAAATGTGCATCGTAAGTGTAGGGAGCACACGTGCCTAGAAATTTTTTCGGAACGCGAAAAATAAAAAGTAATGCCAATTATGAGGAAATTAACCTTAGTAGCGGTGAACTGAAGGATATTATTTGTAGCTGCCTGGGCTACGTTACGTATACGCCATGCACCGCCCCTCAATGCCGGACTGCGCCTCTAGTCAGCGAGGAAAGTAAAAATGTCTCCTGAATTCTGTGTTATGCACCTTTTGTGGATACCTGTGCTGCCGCACTAGCCATTCTTCCTTGCCTTTCCTTGCCACGTTAAAGATCGTCGTTTTCGTAGCAAGCCACGCGCTACAATTTGTTAATAGCAGAAGTAGGCTATCCTTTTTATTGCGACGTCTGAGAGAGAAGCTTATTGCTTTAGACTTTTGTCTCACACACACTACTAGACTCCTAACCGCAGCTTTCTCAAATACCGGTGTAATGCAGCCAATAAACCTTAATTCTGTGTCATAGCGACCTCGCTAGGAAACGAATCCAAAACGCTTAATAAAATCCGCCCGTCAAAATCATTATTTCTGATACAAGGAACTGGTTGAGAAATGGCTACTAAATTGCACCTGAATGTCTCCAGGCGATGCCTGGCATCGGAAGATGGCTCGAAATAAAATAGGGGGCACTTTGGCGACGCCGGTGGTTACCGCCCACCATGATTCCAGAGCGTATACACATATGATACGGTGCAGAACGCACAGCGTGCCTCGAATATTTTCTCGATTGGCAGCTGAAGAGCGCGACGCCGATAATATGTCTACAGCGCGAATTAACTTCGCGCTTCAAGGCTAAAGATTGCCCTCGAAAGCACATGAGCGCCACAAGCATAAAAGCTCACAGAGAAGTTACATCCCCATATCCGTCGTGTTTCTTCATTGCATCCGCTAGGCAGGTGTACCAGCTTTGCCCCAGTGTCGCAAGCGCTACATGTGATGACTCTGCGCCCCACGTGTAGTCGCCTGCGCGTACTTATTTCCAGCGGCGCAGATGAACGACAAAAAGAAAGCCTCGCCGTAGAAATAAATACCACAAGCTATCCTAAACCGGCAGGCGCCACATGACTGAACAGCAACCTTCAACAGTAGTGCTTTCCAGAATGTGTTGCCGTCTTAATGCATATATACTTGGAATGTTCGTGCACCACCATATCGCCTTACGATATTAATGGAACATCGAAGATAGATTAAAGTTGGCCTACACTCACAGACTAGCGCGTTCTGGAGGCAGAGACGCTGCTTTGACTGAAAACGAAGCTTTCGTAAATTACAAAAGGCAAAAAACAAATGAAAAACAGCTGTCGCCATCATTGATTACGTTCGCGAGCAAACTGCAAATGAAAATTCTTCAGGCTATTCTGTACCGCCAACCGCTTCAAAACGGTGGCCAAGGTGTCATTTCAGGTCGTGACGTCATGAATTTGAGTTGAGTGGCGACAAAATTTTTCAATTCAGTTGCCTCAGTATCATATTCGTATTTTGCTAACATCGGCATAAGTAACGTTGCAGCACATCATAGCAAACATCGCCGGAGGAGGCACACAATATTTTCTACCAACAGCTATGATCTCACTGAGGTGTTCTCAGTTTCGCCTTAAAGGGACATATTTCAAATTAAAATTCACATAACATTCCTCATAGTTCACTCTTTTCGGCATAACACGTTGTTTTTCAAAATACCAAGTTAAACAAGTTTTATATTTGGTAAAAATAGCAACCCACAGTCATTATGGGAAAAATACCCTTACGCGCGTTCAGTGCTTGTGATCACGACTGGAATTGACGACTAAGTTTATGAAACGCTCAAGACGGCATAATGCAAACCTCAAGTTTTATTGTTCACACAGAGAGCAGGCAACAAAGAGCGACTGATGTTTCGGACGTCGCAAATGCGGTGTTGCCCGCAGAAATCACCTGGATTTTCATTAGGCTACTCCAGTGAAGTTTGCTCGGACATGAATTACCACACGTCTTCCAAACCTGGTGGAAATAATCAGGACGGAAAGCAGAACCTACGTAGAATTCCCTTTAGAATATATGAACACCGAAAAGCCCCCGAAGTTGCCCTTTATGCTGCGGCATTGAACGATATCGCCTATTTTGTGGCAGTACCGAAAATGCTAGCATAACAGATTTTGTTCAATATATATGCAACGAAACCGGGCTGCGATGACCCCAGTGGCTATAGAAAGAAATTTTTTCTCGTTACTTTTAAGAAGCCCGGAAAACTAACAACTGTATATAAATGGGACAGAACATGTCATGCCCACTGAACTAAGTCACTTTTTGTTAAATTCATGCAACTCTCGATTACCGCTGATGTTCTTGTTAGTATACGACACATCTGCCTTCCAATAACTGTAATCAAGCCGGGGATACGATCACTAACGGATTCATGAACTCAGACACCAGACAAATAAAAAAAAAAAAAAAAAATAATGATCGCCACTTATTATGGGATTTCGTATGATGTATACCGAGTATGTGTGCTTTCTTTCTTTCTTTTTTTTTTTTTTAGAGGGTCTAAACTTTTAAGACAGCGGTAACTGGCTTAAGATTTATTTTAGCCCTGCGACTAAATTGGGGCCACAGCTGACACTAGGTACGAGGCAAACTTCTTCAATCAGTTTGCTAATTAACTAAATAAGTTTCATTACAGGAGGTATGCTGTATTTGGAGAGTTGGAGCTCGGTCTAGTATAGCCGTGAAAACAAATTTTTTCAAAGTAACTGGTAGCGCGTGTTACGACGCCTTCAAATGTCCCCCTGACAGGCAGCTCTTCACACGCTAGAACAGTGCGCCTTTGATGTTGATCACTCCACCCAGGGATTTCGTCTCTGCTGGAGAACCAAACGGGCGCGCGGCGGTTCGTTGTCAATTTCGCTTCGATTGCTGACAGCCGCCACGTCGGTACCCAATGCATGCATTGTGCTTGCAGCCCGGCTTCAAGCACGCATTGGCCGAGCGGTCTATGCCAGACGAGGCCATGACGCTGCGTTACTGTGAGAAGCCGCCTATCTCGGTTACATTTGTAGGCCTGGTAACGCGCACATTTTTTTTTTTTTTTTTCAGAGAAAATTTGTTTTATTTTGCAGCTATACTATTTGGAGGACGAGCTCCAGTTCTGCAAGCACAACATACCCCCTAATGTAAAAAAAATTCAAGTTGCACAGCGTATTTAGTTAATTAGCGAACAGATCGAATCTTTTTGCCTCTTACCCAGTGTCTGCCGTAGCCCCCAATATAGCCACAGGGCTGAATTTAATCTAAAGTCAGTTAAGATTTTAAAAAATATATACATTTGGGACCTAAAGCAAAAACCGTATAAGAAGGGAGCCAAACGCCACTGACCCCAAGGAAATCCATACAGGATATTTTTTTTATTTTTTTTTTGCGGTCGATCAAGGTGAAATGGTAATGTGATCATGGAGATAATTGAGTATAAAGTAGAACAAATCAACAACTACTCGCCGCCGCTGCGATCGGAACCAGCGACCTCCCACCTATAGCGCGTGCTTGTTTTTTATTTTATTTTCGAATAAATTACTTGCCCATGGTCACGTTATCCAGCAGCTGCCGGAGTATACCCACTGCAGGGCGAAGGCCTCTTCCATATTTCTCCAAGTAATCCAATCCTGCGCTAGCTGCATCCACTTGACACCTGCGAACTTAACCTCAACCGCCAACCTAGCTTTCTGCCGACCCCTGCTACTGTTTCCTTCCCTCGACATCCAATTTGTTGGACCGCAAGAAGAAAAAAAAAATAAAAAAAATCCTATATGCCTCCCTTGGTGTCAGTGGCTGCTACGCAAAATGTTGTGTTGTGTAGTTTTCGAGTACGTCTGAAACCACACGGTTGAGCTCAGACGAGTACAGACCTCAACTATTCTTTTCACAGGATTGACGTTAGTGCTAACCCATTAACAAATGCGATCTCCGCTCGAGCAACGAGCACAAGCAAGCCTGCAGTGTACGAAGGCAATCTATGTACACTGTCCTCGATAACCTGCTCGAGTCTCACTACGCCCTACTAGCCGTAAGCTGCATCCTAAAGCATATCAGCAAAGGCGTCTCGTCGCATTAAATCACTGATAAGATGTCAATGACGTCACATAACTGAACAGAAGTCAGTTTGTGCACTTAACATGGAAACTCGGACTGCGCAGCAAATCAAACTACGCGAGCGCCTATCAACTGACGCGTTTAGAAGGGCTGAAATACATACAGCTGCTTTCATTTTTTTAGTATTCGTTGAGTGCACGATACACGAAAGATCAAGTTGAAGTGGACATTTTTTTTTTTTTTTTTTTTTTTTTTCTGGCGCCCATTTGGCGAGGTATGCGGAAATTAAAGCGGCTCCAGCAAGCTGCAATATCTGCCACAAGGAAAATAACAGCCGCGAATGAAGAGAAAACGCGCAGTCCGCGATTATCGGCAATTTCCCCGCCATCGCAATGCCGAGTGGCCTTGACAATGAGCCAGTTCCTCACGTTACGCGACGTCGCCGCCCAAATTACGCGCGCCGTATCAGACCGCGCGACGCTGGCTGCCGACACGCATTCAACGCGCATCGCGCGGTCGGTCTGCGCGCTTGGTCTGGCACGATAGAGAGATTAATCGCTTGGCGCGCGCAGTATGAAATGTAAACCGCCTCCCCCCTTAGCACTTCAAGAGCCCCCATGATGTTGCGCGCGTATTCGCGACCAACCAGCTAACGAAAACCTGTCTGCGTACCCGGTCATCTCTGACGGCTACATCCACAAAGCTGTATGAATAAACGGGCCTCAAAACCAACGCAGCTTGCAGTTTTATGGTTCTTAGGCCCCTGTCCCGCCTTCACTATAGCCGATCCGCTTGCGCCAGCGGTTTTTCTTTTTATTATTATCTTTTTTTTTTTTTTGTGCACGAGCTGTAAGTTTTCGCTTTCTCGAATTACCGTTCTTCGCGTTGGATTTGGAACACCATTATAATAGACTGCCCTCTAGAGGCGCGTAATCTCATTTCAGAGAACATTCCACGCCTTTGCTAAATTATCTCATTTAGTATCCGCGAAAACTCTGCACAAAGCGTTCAGCAGGAAATGATTCAAACTAGTTAAGAAGAATGAAGAAACAAGCAGAGGTTCTGAACAATCGCACCTTATGGTCATTCACTGCTTGTTTCTCTAGCAAAATTGAAAACTAATCATCATACTTGTTGCATGGGGAGAACTGCACACCATGAACTAATACAATACTATCCGCTGATTACAGTTATAAACCTTTAAATAGACTCGACTAATGGAGTGTGCGTAACACGACATACGACTTTGAGCCGGCGGACGAACCAGGCGCCCGAAGTTCGCACGACACTAATTGCTCTGGTCATGCGCAAGAAACAGCTAGCTAAGCTACCGACACTTCCACTATACTCTTTCCGTCATTTCGTATCACGAACGCAAAGGTGTAAGCTGACGTTCGGTTGTGCAGGACGTCATCCTCACATGCGGCTGTTCACAAGCTTTGGAGATGTGCGTCACGGCCCTCGCAAACAGTGGACAGAATATCCTAATGCCAAGGCCAGGCTTCTCCGTCTACAAGACGCACTCCGAATCCGTTGGAATCAAGGTCAAGTTCTATAATTTACTAGTAAGTATCACCGGAAATAAAGAGCATGGCCTTCTAATTAAGTAGTCATACTGGATTAACTGCATACTCTGCTATTATGTAGTCGGGCGCGCTCGCATACAGCAGCGGGTGAGAAAGTGTGAAACGATCTACGTACACAGCTCTCTCCTTCATGGCTGCAGTGGAAAATAGGTCTGCGACGTCTTGGCTATGATACTAAGAACTATCGCTGAACACAAATATGGTATATTTAGTAAGTGCTTGATGGCGATGTTGCACAAGCTTGTATTGGTCCGCGCACGCATTAGCCCTTTTAGGGCTGCCTGTCTTGTGCAGTGCTTGAAACATAGAAGAAATTGAATATATATATGCGGAGTGCATCCAAAGGATTCGTCTACAATCTTTCGCTACTGGTTTGATTCGCAGTCACAATGTGACCACACAATATCATATGTGCCCTTCTTGTTTCTTATGGACACATGCTTCTCGCTCTGGATGCAGAAAGTTTGTATCTCAAGGAAATACTGAGACCCGTGGGTCGCAGAACAGCGGTAAAGCAGCAACACTGTCAGTCGCACCACACTTGCAGCAGTTGAGCCTCGCGATAATGCTTGCCGCATCTCTCTGCGTGCTTATACCGATCACATATAACCCCAAATGTGCCGGACTCCGGCTCAGTTGCTGGCCTCGACTTTGACGAGTTGGCCCCGTGCACCCTTTGCAGCCCGAACGAGGTTGGGCGGTAGACCTCGTGCACCTCGAGTCCCAAATCGATACGAACACAGCAGCGATTATCGTCAACAACCCAAGCAACCCATGCGGGAGCGTGTACTCCAAAGAACATCTCAAGGATATCCTGGCTGTGGCCGCTCGCAACTACGTGCCCATCATCGCCGACGAGATATACGAACATTTTGTGAGTACATTCGTTACATAATCGTTTCCTGTGGGCATTGCGCGCGAAACACATCTTTTTCTTTCAGCTGTCCAGCTTTACTCCTGCATAAGAAAATGTTTTTTACATACATACATACATACATACATACATACATACATACATACATACATACATACATACATACATACATACATACATACATACATACATACATACATACATACATACATACATACATACATACATACATACATACATACATACATACATACATACATACATGCATGCATGCATGCATGCATGCATACATACCTACATACATACATACATACATACATACATACATACATACATACATACATACATACATACATACATACATACATACATACATACATACATACATACATACATACATACATACATACATACATACATACATACATACATACATACATACATACATACATACATACATACATACAAAGCTGGTACAATGCATAGTTTTCTTAGCACAATCAATAGATAAAAAAGCAAAGAAACTGAAACCTATAGTCAATAAACGCAACAGAACTGGCAAAAAGCAGGATAGAAATTACAAAGAAACTCGGTAATATCTCTCTTCGCGACCTACAATCCACGCTTTCAGTGCAGATTTTGTAGCCTTCATGGAACCACAACCCAACACATCTGCTGGTAGTTTGACCCCGCCGGGGTGGCGCAGTGTTTACGGCGCTCGACTACTGTTCCCAATGATGCGGTATCGAATCCCGGCCTCGGCGGCCGCTTTTCGATGGAGGCGAAAAGCAAGGCGCCCGTGTGCTGTGCGATGTCAGTGCACGTTAAAGTACTCCAGGTGGTCGAAATTTCCGGAGTCCTCTACTACGGCGTCCCTCACAGCCTGAGTGGCTTTGGGACGTTAAACCCCACAAAGTAAAAAAGTTTGTTAAAGTAGTAAGGAATATAGAACTGTCGTCTCTTTTTGCCATAATTTGTATAACAGTGTAGACGAAAATGTTGAGCTAGATGAACCTTTCAAACTATACGAGCTCAAGACGGCCTTAACGAGAATGAGACGCGGTACAGCGCCAGGAAGGGACGGGATCACGGTAAAACTTCTAGCAATCCTACCAGAGCATGCGTACCAATCCCTCCTGGAACACTTTAATTCGATCTGAACGGGCGAAGTTCCTCTTCCCACCAAACGGAAGACGGCACTAATAACTTTCATCCCTAAGGCGGGCAAAGCCATAGATACGGACAACCTCAGGCCCATTTCTCTCACTTCATGCGTGGGCAAATTGATGGAAACAATGGTCCGAGACAGACTCTCCGAATATCTAAAAAACAAGCGAGTCTTCGCCAACTAGATGTACGGCTTCAGTCAGGACGTCCTGCTACAGCTTAGCAGAGAGATACTAAATCCGATAGAACATTCGAACGGGGATAAGATAGTGCTGGCCCTAGATCTAAAGGGAGCCTTCGATAATGTGACGCACAAGGCGCCCCTGACACACCTTTCGAAGACGGGGTGTTGAAAGAGCGCGTTCGAGTACATAAAACGCTTCCTAACAGCCAGACAGGCATACGTGAAAATTCAGAACGCAGAACACGGTCCCTTTCTATTAGGCACGGAAGGAAGCCACAGAGAGCGGTGCTTCCCCGGTGCTTTTCAACATGGCAATGAAGAATCTCCCGGTCCACCTGGAGAAAGTCTCGGGTGTGCAGCACGCGCTGTACGCGGACGACATCTCCATATGGGCCACGCAGGGCTCTCCGGGAGAAATGGAGGCCAGCTTGCAGGAAGTAGCCACCGCTTTGAACGAATACAGGAAAAAATGCGGTCTTCATTGCTCACCGCAAAAATCTGAATTCGTCCATATTCGTCCCTCCAAAAAATGCACAGACAAATAGAATGGCTACTTGGATCAGAACCGATACCCGAGAGAGAGGAAATCAGAGTCCTGGGTATTTTCATTCACCAGCGTAAGCTGGCGACGACCACGCTCGACAAGCTAAAAAAACGGTGGGAGATCAGGTGGGCCGAATGGTCCGCAGAGTCTCGAACAAGCGGGACTGAGAAGCAAAGACGCTCTATACGACTGGTCAATGCCTTTATAACAAGCAGAATCCTAGTACTCAACTCGCTATTTCCACCTCAAGGAACACTACGAGAACACCCTCGAGGTGATCATACGCAAAATAGCGATGAAGGCCCTCGACCTCCCTATAACCACGTCGAGCCTGAGACTCAAAGGTCTGGGTATGACGAACTCGTTCAAGGAACTGAGAGAAGCCCGCCTCATAAGCCAATACACGCGATTATCGCAGACACTGTCGGGGCGTCGCTTATTAACCCGTCTACACATGCAACACACGACTCTAAGCGAGAAAAGAGTAAGACCTCCCCAGGAGTGGCGATACACCCTGCACGTAAAACCACTCACCACTAATACGTCCACGGACGACCACGAGGGTAGGCGCACGACCAGGGCGGAGGCCTTAGCTCACCAATACGGAAGGAAACACGGAGTGTACTATGTGGACGCGTCCGGCCCGCTCCAAGGCGGGTGGTACATGGCGGCAGTGATCCACGAGTCCAAAGCAGTGAACGGGCTCACATTTAAAGTCCGAAACGTAACACAGGCAGAGGAGGTCGCCATCGTGTTAGCATGCAACACATTCAGATTCCAAAACAACCATAACGGACTCGCGAGGCGCGTGTAGGAACGTTCAACAGGGCTGGGTCCTGTACCTGGCCTACCGGCTACTATAAAACAGCTTGGACCTGGCCTACCGACTACTGCAAACAGCTCGTACGTAGGAAGTCCATCCCGCTGCTTCATGGTCTAGGCTCTGGCCCACTCGAGGCTAGGAGGAAACGAGGCAGCAGTTGCCGCCGCCCGCGAGCTTTCTAACCGGGCAACCTCGTCCCCCTTCTCCTCAGATGAATAATTCACGCCAGCATACACTTTCAGGCAAATTACTCAACTGTACCGAAACAGACACAATCTTTACCTCCACCCGTGTAAAGGATTAACGAGAGCGGAGGAACGCGTGTTTCTTCGCCTGCTTACGAGCACCATGATGTGCCCGGCATCACTTAAACACTTTGACACTGCCTTCTCCGGGCGGTGCCCGCACTGTGGGGAAATGTTCTCAGCCATCTTCCACATGGTGTTGGCATGCCCCCTTCAATTCTGCCCTTAAACCCAACCCAAACCCTACCCGGGAGGACTGGGAGGCGACCCTACTCGCCTGCTGTGACCTGAACGCCCGAAAGGCGTTGGTCAAACGAGCAATGGCGGCAGCGGAAGCCACTTGGGTTCCGTACTAGGGACTCCATCTAGTGTTTGTGAGGGGAAGGGCACTATGAGCCTGACCCCAGAGAAACCTCCATGTAACTCTCTCTGTTTAATAAACGTTTTCGCCACCACCACAGTACATGGGCAAGAATTGCTTTTCGCCTCCATCGAAAAGCGGTCGCCGTGGCCGGGATTCAATCCCGCATCCATGTATTCAGCACTCGACTGCCCTATAACCACTAAGGTATACCTCGGCGGGTGGGTTCAAGGACGTTTGAATGATTCGTTTCTTTTTTTTTTTTTTTTTTTTCACGGTCGCTACGAGGATTCCTTCCAGTTATTACGCAACTGTGGGACGCATCTTTCGTGTGCTGGAAATTTGTACATTCATTTATTTAACACTTCGAACACATACGTTTCCAAGAAGTGTCGCCGAGGATTTTGGTGGCTTATATCGCAGAACATCGGTTTTGCGAAATTCATAGTCACCTCTGGCGCATTGCAGGTCAATATGGGCACGAGTGTTTGCATTATAGTTTTGTGTGTACCACTAAAACGGCACACAGAAAATCTTTATACTGAACAATGTTGCGCGAAGTTACAGTTTCTGAGTCATACGTTTGCTTACCCATACATGTTTATCCTTTCGCAGGTTTTTGAAGGACAAGAATACCATCCCATGGGGTCGCTCTCTGAAGATGTGCCAATTCTGTCTTGCAGCGGGCTGACAAAAAGGTGACGCAGCAGCTTTTTGATAATGAATTTCACTCTGATGTGTCGTGCAGTGAGTGAGCATACAACTAAGCTTATTGAACTTCCTATAAAGTAAACTGGTAGATTTCCTCGGGGATGTAGAAACGTGGAAAGGCACAGTCAGGTCTTTATTTCATGGGGATCTACTAAGGTGGCAGTTTGGGTTGGTTGGTAACACATGTCAAACAAAAATAGCGCCGGGATAGGACAAGGACGAGAAAGGACACACACGAGCGCACGAAACGACACACATGAATCTATCCCAGACACTGCTCTCGTGGATTGGCATTCGTATTTCTGCTGTTGGGAGGGTGGCGTCGATGTTCTTGATGTGTGCTCTCCAGAGTATGATTTGCAGGCTCGCTGCCGAGAAACGTTCGATAAGTCATTTGCCTATTGTCAACAGCGCCCTCCTCGTCGCTCATCATGCGCCGCTGAACTGGGAGCCGACATTAGAGATGGAAAATGAGACTCTCCGCACCTCAACAGCCCCTCCCCCCCATATCGCCAGCGTGTTCAGTGCGATCGTGAAAACAGACGTATCTGCGAGCACGAGACGATGCGCGAGCGCACGCGAAGGTCTCAAAAGTGTGTGCGCGCCGTCATTTAAGTCGGCGCTCGCTTATTAGCCTACCGTAATTTCTGTTTTGACCCCAGTTATGTAGCTAGTTTCACTAATTCACATGATCTTAAACAAGAAACAGCGCATTGTTTTTGGAAGCAACACAAAGTGACGGCGACTGCCGTCACTGCCGTGTACAGCGTGGTCGCTGGTCTGCTCTCATGTGTCCAATAGTTGAAACATCTCTGGCGCGCACCTTTAACTCCGGACTCTAGAACATATCGCATGCTCATACCGGAGCAGTGGATGACGGCGTTGAGCTTTGAGGGTGGTGGTGCACAGCATCGGATCTCACAGTAACGTCGGAGTCGAGCGAGGCTAAAGGCGCTTACAATACTGTGAAAATTGGAAACTATGCCACTCTCAAAGACATTGTTCTCAAAGACCGCATTGGTGTCGGCGTGAGAGGCAACATTATTTCCATAATGCCGAATATAGACAGTGGCTACGAGTGTGGTGTCATTGAGGAGCCAGCTGTGTCGCTGAGGGAGCAACTGCAAGAGTCCTCAAGCAAAGCGTGGAGGGACTGAGACGGTGCACGTGGACAAGCTTCGAGTGCCTCTACACAGGCCAAACAATTCGTGTCTAAGGGGAGCACCAACGCCGATGGCATATCGACCATAGATAGCGCAATCATGTTACTGGTGTGTAACCGTTGGAAAGCATCCAAGGCAGCAGTGTTTACATTGAAACCATTTTTACAAGTCTGGTGAGCGAAGTTCTATTGTTTGCATCCGTCCTCAAAGGCAAGAAACGTCGGCAGGTCATTTAGAAAAGATGTAAGGAGGCAACAAGTACCCCTCTGCTGCTTTAATTCTCACTACTATGCGCCGAAAAGAACTATGGAAAGTGCCATTTCTTGCTGACGGCCAAAATGGCCAGGATACAGAGTTCCTTCTGGACACTGGAGCAGACTAGTGTTGCCAAGCAACCACCTCACAACGCTAGGAAAAAGGGCCACTGCACGCAAGTCCGCAATGCTCATCCTTTGAAAAAAAATCTTTTAGTCTCTTGGGAGTCATGTCAACTGCTCTGACACTTACTTCATGGAACGAGAAATTTCCCTTAGAATTGACAGTAAGGGCACAATGCATAAATTTATAAAGGGAGAAGGTGAATTTTTCGATCATTCCTCTCATCTTTGTCATCTTCTCATCTTCTTCGCTCAGTGCGAAAAACATTCGTTGCGAATAAAGGATGTGCCTTTAGAAAAACAAGGTTGTGTGTATCCCCAGTACAGGTAGGCTGTAGGGAGACACCATAGTGGAGGACTCCGTGCTAGTTTCGGCCATCCGCGGTCCTTTAAGGGGCACTAACAATAGCCTAGGACAAGGGTGTTCGATCCCGCTACCCTGGGCTCAGCAGACAAACGCCACAGCCACCGTGGCGGATTGGCAGCAGTTCGGTTGTATAGGTATGCACTGTGTGTTGTGTATAGATGGGGTGTAGCAGACCACAGATGCGAGGAACCATCGGTAATTTATTGTACTCAATAAACCTGGGCAGTATCGCTTCGGAACAGTTATAACCTAGGAAGGAGATTTCTCTGTTGTCTTCAAGCACCAATGAAACCACCTTGACAGCTTCATGCTGTAGCTTGCAGTGATTCCAACAAAGTAAACAGAATAAAAAGGTGTCGCAATTAACTAGTACAAACTGAGCCTGATTCGCACATTTTACGAAGCATAACGGGTGACAATAGTTTTCAAGTAGCTTAGTTTGCGCGGTGGTCATGTGCGTGTAGACGAAATTAACAGCGAAAGTGCCTCTCTTTCTACGCAGATTCCTCGTTCCGGGCTGGCGAACAGGTTGGATCGTAATCCATGATAGACACGACGTCTTCGCGCGCGGGGTGAGCCTCTGTGCGCCTCACAAGGGCGGTTTTTCTTTCAGAACCACATTGTTACAGGTGCCATGATAGCAACTTTTTGCGTTGACGCCACAGTTTGGTGAGTTGCTCACCGATCTTTGCCCTCCCTAGCGCTCAGAAAACGAAGAGCAAGGTTGGGCTTTCGACTATGCTCTCTCTTTACTAAACATGTAGCTCCACTCTACTGTCCAAACGATTGCATTCGGATGTCGGTACGCCCGTCCTCTAACAGCAAGAAGTTTAGGGACGCAGTTACGACACATTGCTAACATTCCTCACGACTGTCGTGCAGGCGAACTATGCCTATAGCTGCGTGGAGAAAAGAAATAAACAGTTGCTTCTGCGTGTTTTCAGCTGGTGTCGGGCGCTTACGCACACAGCCCATTAGTTAGGCGAGTTCCGCACCTTGAAAACAGAATCACAGATCATTTTAAACATTTCAATCCGCATGAGGTTGGCATGCGGGTACAAATATGTGGGTCACGAAAATGAGCATCTATAATATGTGTCTGTTCTTTACTCTTTTTCGGCTTGCAGGTAAAACAAGGGCTGCAGTCTCTCAGTCAGAAAATAATGGGAGGCAATGCTTTGATTCAGGTATGGTCATGTTATATACGTAGAGCCCTTCGTTTTCGGTGTTTCATTACACTTTCCTAAAGCTTAAAGTAAAAATTAAGCTCCATATCCTAATCGAAAATCGTGTGCAAGTTTGGCATATTTAGAAGCCATTAACAAATCGATATTTTTTTTTTTCGTGTCATCCCTGCGAATAAAAAAAAAAAAAAAATCCGCGAACACTCCTTTTTTGCTGGACGTGATATCATATATTCACAAACAAGCTGTAAATAATTATGCTTACTACGTCGAAGGTATACTGGCTAGATTAAAGTTCGCTTTGCGTTTTTCCCTGCCAGTGGTTAATTCGCGTATTTGTCCTCCTCCAGAACATTTCCGCTTCCATGTAGTACCATCGTGCTCCTGCACATATTCAGCGATAGCTTTCAACGTTTCATCTGAAATTGGAATATAGAACAGCGTTAGGCGGTCCGTTATTAGAGCGGGGAAGCGTTCCATACAACGACGCCAATTGGCGACGTTTAAGGGTTCGTTTAAGAGAGTCGTAAAAGTAGGTTATACTTTGCTGAGGGGTGAGCAAACTGTGGAGAAACCGGGTTTTACCCTCTACGAAAGGCCCCGGGCCTACTCATAAAAACTGAATGCTATGACAATGCGTGACACGCATCTGACACTCATAATGACTTTTATTTCAGGGAGCATTGCCTTCGATACTAAAGAACACTCCCCAGAAGTTTTACGACGAGACGGTTGCCGTGGTGCAGGTAAAGTAGCAATACAACGTCCAACCGGCTTGAAGCGGCGTTGCGTCACATTTGTGTCGCTTTCTTCTCTCATTGCCTTGCGCTCGCTCTGGTTTTTGTTTTATTCCTCGCAGAAAAACGCCGAGATTGCGTACAAAGCCTTATCGACGATCCCAGGCATGCGGCCAATAATGCCTCAGGGCGCTATGTACCTCATGGTGAGTGGGAACACCAGGAGAGGGGTATGGATGGAAAAAGGTTGGGGGTTTTCGCTTAGCGCGGTCTTGACGAGAGTCCCCTTCCTCTGTGACTCGCAGGTTGGCATCGAGATCAACAAATTCCCCGAGTTCGACAGCGACGCAGAATTCGTCAAGGCCCTCTTCGCAGAGGAATCCGTTTTCTGTCTGCCAGGCAGGGTGCGTGAGAGAGAGCATGCTGGTAGCGCCATTCTGGTCAGGCACTCGACTCACCGGTTTTAGAAAGCGCAGGACCTCGCATGCGTAAACAAAGATAACATAAATACGTAGAAAGAGATCTGAAACAAGTTTCCGGCCGCGGCATTTGGAGGGCGGCTATGGACGTCCTGTGGCGTCGTTCAGATAGGCAGCTCGCTCCAGACTGCTTCCAGACGGCCGCAGGCATTACGCGCTATCGTGAGTCTCACGTAACACCCTAGACACAGCGGGGCCCCCGCGATATCTGCGAAGGACGCGACAGCATGAAGCAAGTTTGTTTTGCGCTACAGTGTACTAGGATGTTTCATTACTAAGGATGGAAACCTATGTACGCACGCCTGAGCAGTGTTGGAGAATCTTCTTTGGGAGAAAGTGTGTTATTGTCCTCGTAAGCACGGAGTATAGTATAAGGCAAAACATGCTACACGAGCCCGTAATCCATGCTCTGGGATACGTTATTCGGGTTAGTTTACAAGAAGAAGAAAAAAAAAAGCTTGAGTCGATAAGGAAAACGTTCGGGCAGAGACGCCATGCCGCTAGACCCTCTCCTCTCAGTAAAGAAAGATTAACGACATTTACTGTTCTAAGAATTTAAGCCACGGAAAGCGAACCCAAAATAAACTTAGCAGAGGAACTGTCATTATTAGTACGAAGAGTTTAATGCGACCAATTTCGCTCCTCTCTTTTCTTTTCTAGTGCTTCCACTATCCGAACTACTTTCGAATTGTGCTGACAGTGCCGCAAGAAATGATGCTCGAAGCCATCGACAGAATGGCGGCGTTCTGCAAGGCCCACTACATGGATGAGAACAAGCTTGTGCAACAAAGCGAAAGCAGCCTCGTGATAGGTGGTGCGCCGATCGCCATGGAGGCCCGAGGATGATGTGCAGCGGAAACTGCTCGTGGACGACCTTGTGCGAATCTGTTGCAGTCGCACAGGAGGAGGCGTGTGGGGCGAGACATCTGTTTACATCAACCGGATCAATGTGCGCATTTATGTATATAACACAGGGATATTTGACAAGTGTCTCCAGACGAACCTGAGAACAAATGGGAAACTGTGACACTTATCTGTAACGAATACAAATCTGTTTTTAAGAACTAATAAATTTTACGTTTGAACAAAGCGAAGAAGTTGTCATAAGCAAGAAGCACTTGGAACTATATCTGCGTGCGCCTCGGAAAGACTGCTGCGAGGACTGATGCGGTAGGATTACGTCTGCAAAAAATATGGATGTATAGGTTTACCTGAAAGGTAAGGATAGATGCACGATATTTTAAATATTACATTCAGGTCTTCTCCGCAGCTTACTTCTTTACGTCCGAACTTCTTTCCCTTAATTCGCGCACTCACAAACGAGCATGCTTGCTGGTGTAGAGAAAAATTGTACAAGTTCAACTGTCCTTGAACCAAGTTTCACGAGCTTAAGTCGTCTGCCGCAGTCGCAGCTGCAACTTCGATTTTGGCTCGCTTCCGGGCTTGAAAGAGCGGAGCAGAGGAAACTTTATAAATAAGGCGATATGCATTGCACAGTGCGAGAGTGCGTAGCAGCTGAAACTTTATGAATTTGACGACGTTCACTGCACGATTTTTTACCACAGGCGTGATCAGCTATGGCGATAGCATATATAGAGCTCTCGTGCCTAGGCCAGGGAAGTTCATCTGATCTGGCGCGAGTATTTGCGACGCAGCTGTGGCGATTCGCAGATGATACTGGCACGTGTGCAGTACCTAGCTTGCGCATAACGAGGAAGAAGAAGAAGAAGAAGAAGATGAATGAAATTGCAGAATGAAGACGATGATGGTTGCTGCATAGCACGAGAGTTAAAGGTCAAATATTCGGATCCAGAAGACCTTGAGGTTTGGCGCATGGAGCAGTAGAAACCCAAACATGAGCGCCAGTGAACTATAGCTCGAAAAACAGAAACGTTGGCGCAAATATAATTTTTTATATTATATTTAAATCTAATTCTGTTTAGGAGTTAATTTTACATTACAATTAACTTTAAGAATCTGTAGTGTTGAGCGAAAACTTCAAATGCTTTTAGCAGCCGCATCGACACACACATGCTTTGCCTTCGCCTTGTTCAGTGTTTTTTTTTTTTTTTGCCTTTTTGTTGTGCACGCATTTTCTATTTGGCAGGGTTTACTCACAAATGTGAAATAAATTTCGTATTGCCACGCTTTAGTTGAACTGTTTTATATATTTTGCGTGATTTTGCCTGTCGACAGGTGGCGCTTACGGAGGTTACCTGAATCATTATTGTCATCGTCTCTATCCCCTTTGCACTTGCCGTGTAGCTGCGCCGGTTTTCCTTTTTGGTTTTGCTCCTTTACAGCAATACACCTCGTTTGCAATAAAGACCTTGGAGAAGTGCCATATGAGCAGGGCATAAGGCTATAAGTGATGCCGTAGTGGAGGGCTCCGGAAATTTCGACCACCTGGGGTTCTTTAATGTGCACTGACATCGCATAGCAAACAGGTGTCTGTGTGAAGGCGTTAATAAAAACATTTAAATATGCTTTATGATGTACCCAGAACAATGATGGATTACAAATAACTAAAATAATCTCTATGATTGTGTAATAAAAATCGCCAGTGCACAATTTAATGAATATTTACTCTAAAAGCTGGGAAAGACGTTATGGGGCACGCCATGTTGAATGATAGCTAATGCAATTTCGATCGTCCGGGTGAAAGCTTAGTACAGGAGCGTTCTTTCTTTTTTTTTTTTTTTTTTTGCCGTTCGCCTGTGTCAAATGCGGCGGCCCTCGGCTGGATGAAAGCAGCAACCTGGTGCTCGGCCGCAGAACGCCACAGATCCACAGTTGCAGTAAATGTCTTCAATGATCACGTAAAGACGTCAGTCCTCTTTCTTGTGACACTGTTCCCACATAGTAGTTAGCAGTCTTGTCCTGATGTCCCGCAATTTCAGCCGAAATATTTAAGGCGCTTATGCCGAAATTTGTCTCGTTGAATAATGAGGTTCTAGTAGGACTGACTGCAGTAAGGAATATGTATTCTGCCGCTGTAGCGGCATCATATCAAACGTGAGTAGCACAGCGTGATCAACAATCTATAATGTGGCGTGGCAAATGCACGCACCCATCTCGAATCCTAGCGCCGCGCTGCTGTTTTCTCAACTCCCCAGGAAATGTTCATCCGACTGATAAATCAGCAAACCGATATAAGGAAATGAGGGGCTCGTTATAAGATGTGTACGAAGGGAGCCAACGGCCAATGGGACCACGCAAAGCCCAACGAGCTTTTCTTTTTTTCTTTTTTAGTGTGAATTGGTCGATGTGAAGCAATTGTGTAATCATGGAGATATATTATTAGAAAGTAGAAGAAAAAAGCACATGCTGCCGGTATGAGTAGAAAGCATGAGTTCCTAACTTTGCGTCCGGTGCTTTTAAAAGGTGCAGCTACGGCTACGGCTGTTCAACCTTCTACTTTCGTTGGTATTTATAGAAGTTACGAGTAGCGCCTATTCTTGAAAGTGTTCGCCAGCGCTACCTTCATTCGCAATGGTGGACGTAGTACGTCCTGAGTGTTACGGAATCCAACGAGGAGGGTTGGAACGGTGCGGTAACCCTCTTGCGATACCTATGACATCAAGGCTGCCAGAACCGAGGCCCTAGATGGGCTAATCAGCGAAAAAAAAAAATAGGGAAATGACGACCCATTATGAGATACATACGAAGGGAGCCAATAGCAAATGACAGCAAGGAAAGCATAGGGATTTTTTTTTTCGTGTTATTTAATGTATGAACAGAGAGATGGCGCTGCTGAAGCCTCTCAATATAGGTGACATGCAGCGTAAACACTGACGAAGGTAAAATATTGAACAGCCGTCGCCGTAGCTCAGTTGGGAAGAGCAGCGCACGCGAAATTCGGAGGTCGTGTGCTCGGATCCCACCGGCGACATGAGGTTGCTTTTTATAGTATTTTATTATTTCACATTGATCGGCACACACAAAAAAAAGAAAGAAAGTTCCCTATGATTTCCTTGGTGTCAATGACTGTTGGCTCCCTGCGTATGTAGTGGACTTAGATCACCTTGTTCGGTTCTCTTCGATACAATGCATGCGGGCGCAAACTGTCGGCTTAAGTTCTGCCTCAGGGCGAACGTGCAACGAGAGGAATCCGGAAAGCAGGGCGTCCCCAGAACAACGCATGCAGATGTTGATGTCGCAATATGAAGGATATATCTGCAGTCTGCTGCGAGCAGCTGTGGCATTCGCCGCCTTCCGCTGAAACAATGAAAACACGCTGCTGCGCTAGCAGCTCGAGCGAAAGCCGGACGGAATCGATAAAACGGGGATTTCATGCGACGGCATGAGGTCAGAGGGCCCATGGTATCAGGATGTTTCGTACGTTACAGCGAGCAGCTGCTAAGTGCCGAGGTGTGACGCGTCGTTATGGAGGACAGAAGAGGGCGCCGAATCCCTTTCGATCCTTGCCATGCGACCAGATCGAGCCACTCTGACGGAATTTTCCACCAGGCGGCGAGCTTCCCAAGCGCCGTCGGCCATACGGCAGCGTTATGCTTAAAAACAAGCGGCGCGGCCAAGGTCCGGGGGCATGAGAGCGGCCTTGGTGACGCGGTGTGTCTAAATGCTGAAAGTTGTAAACATCAATTTTCATTGTATCATTACGACCAAGGATATTTATGTTACATCCGGTAAAGCACAGATAGTGAGAGCTATCGAACGGAACAATTAAGTAATACTCCTTTTTGTAGTTTTAGAAGATAAGAAAAAAAGTCCATACGATTGCAGGAAATCTTGGTTGTTTCACTGTATGCGTAGTACATATATAAGCAGCCACCAAATAGCCTCCTGGCTAAGTAGTCATCACGTTCTATATCGATGAACGTAAGTCGAGATTAAAGATGATCCAATATTTTTTTTAGTTTTGTGAGCGCAAATTTATAAAAATCCTTTACTTATAAAAAAAAAGAAACAAAAGAGATAATAAAACCTCTTGTTAATCACGAATGCTTCAAATAACGTTCGCGTACATCATTTCGAAACCACTTTAAAGCTTTCACCTATTGCTATAAGCCGACAACCACATCCCTTACGTCGACAGCCAAATTGCTAGCCATACCATATTTCCACGAGTTTGCGGTTTCCTTCGAACTGTCGCTAGTGAACTTGCCCGTTTAGACAACACAGGCCTACATATATATATATATATATATATATATATATATATATATATATATATATATATATATATATATATATATATATATATATATATATATATATATATATATACAGTGTTATCTGTTTTGTAGTTGTTAGTACTGCTAGTGCTGCCTACTTCGTTGGCCTTGGGATGCCTTAACGCGCATGACTAATAATTTGGAACCCCCAACGTTGCACTAGTGATCCTTACTTTCTACAGGCTGAACTTCGCCCTTGCTCTTAATACGAAACTTTCCTATCGCCCTGATTATAAGAATGTAACGCAAAACATATGTTGGCAGAAATCCGGCGAAATCCGACGCAGTGGCTCAGGTATGGTCTTCATTCTTGAAAGCTGCTAAGCTCGATAGCGCAGCTTCATTTGCAAACATTGGTGGCCGCCTTTCGTAAGCGAAGTGCAAAAATGCTCACGCTATGACCTTTCGGTGTACATTATTCCGATCTCATACCAAGCGAATGTACAGTCGTGAGCAAAAGTGGTATACAACACTCAGCCAGTGACACATTTCGAGAAAACTGCATCGAAATGCCATCTAGCGTCAGCGTAAGGGACAACAACAAGTGATACTTGCACGTGTGTCAAATTGGGCACTGCCGCTATTGTCTTGATCTTAGATAGCTGTTGTTAGATGAAGTTGGCATGCAGTTTTCTCGAGCTCCGCCACCTGCTGAGTGTTGTATACCCCTTTTGCTCACGACTGCTTCCCGATTCTGGTGTACGATAGTTACTGCAAGGCAACGCTTACCGACAAAGTCCACAGATCTCGCCGCTGAACCAGGCCAGTCACAGCTTTACCGATTTCCATCTCCTCCTTTGTTATGCGTCTGAAACTTGCAATATTGCTTGTGCTTGGCGGGTCTTAATTGTCTCGAAAACTAGCTAAATGCCATAAGAGAACCAAGCATACGGCTGCCTAGGTTCCTTTACTTGGCCCACGTTGACTTGGCCGCAGGATGTCGCTGTGTCAAGGGCCTGGGTAGAGTCACTGGAAATTTTCCAGTGGCTCTAGGCCTGGGGTACAAAGTACCCCAACCTAGGGAACCTACATGCTCCGTCGCGGCGCCCGGCTTAGGGTGGTGACATCTCCTGCCATGGTTGCCGATTTTGGCCAAAAACGGTTGTCAAGTTTAGTGGGCCGCCATTTTGGTCCCCAGCTTATAAGTGGCACGCTTTGTATATGTAGAACTAGGCTGAGCTAAGAGGAGACATTCGCCAAATTAACTGATAAGGAACATTACGTGGATTTTTGTGGGGATCACAACTTGGTAATTAAACCAAAATGACATTCCTTAGTAGAAAATATCATTAGCCGACGCATTGTTTCAATGTGTATCATTACTCGGTTGATGAGCGTCTTGTACCTAATGTGTAAAGTGTCCACGGCCTGTATGTAGTTGTTTTATTCTAACTACAATACCACAACCGCTATTTAAATTGAAAGCTTATGTCGATATATTACCAATAAAATTATTGTAGGTACAATAGTTAATTAGTTAAATGTGAATAAAAAGAACTTTGCGCTGCAATATCAAGTAATATATCGTTGGATACCTTGCGTCGACTATAATTGCGCTTGACTATTTGCAATTGTTAATTACTTGGCATTCGTTAATTAACGGTGATTAAAAATTGAACTTCTGACTATAGCATCAAGTCATATATCATTGGATAGCTTATACAGAGCATGTTCGCACTACACAATTGCCGGTTTAGTTAAGAACTGTTAACTAGTTAATTAAGATTAACATTTGAACTTTCCTTTAGTTAATTTTAGTTATTCACCGTTAATTAGGTAATTGTGATTATCACTTGAACTTTAGGCTACAACGCCAAGTCATATATCAGAGGATAGCTTATATCTAGCACGATTGCAATACATTGATTGCCGGTATTTGTTAATTGCCGTTATTTAATTGACTATGATTAAAAGTCTAACTTCAGACTATAGCATCAAGTCGTATATAATTGGATAGCTTATACAGAGCATGTTTGCGCTACACTAACTGCCGGTTTAGTTAAGAACTGTTAACTAGGTAATGACGATTAACATTTGAACTTTAGTTAGTGTTAGTTAATCACCGTCAATTAGATAATTGTGATTACCACTTTAACTTTAGGCTAGAACGCCAAGTCATATATCATAGGATAGCTTTTATGTGGTATATTCCAGTACACTACTTTCGGGTCTTAGTTATTAGCCATTAATTAGTTATTTGTGATTAACATTTGTACTTTTGGCAACACCAAGTAATTCACGGGGCATCTTATATCAAGTATGATTGCAGTATGCTCATTGGCGGTCTTTGTCTATAACTGCCCTAACAGTTAATTGTAACTAACAAAAAAAAATCATGCTTGTGACTATGAGTCATGACTGCACATAAAGTTTTAGAGTTTACTCGTTACAGTAGGCTATTTTAAGTGATGAGTCATACTATTATAGCATGTGACTAGGAGCTTTTATTTTTATTTTTCGTTTTTATTTTTTCCCTCGATTCTTAGCATCAGCAAACATTGGCTCTCTATTCTGAGCAATTTGACTCCTTTGAACATCCTTTTTGCAAGTTTTTTATTTTCAAATTATTTCAATTAACTGATTAGTTACACACTATACATTTATCATTCAGCATCAACAATCATCCGATTTTGATTCTGTGCGTTTTGACCCCTTTTAAACCCTATTTACTAATTTTCATTTTGAGAATATTTCAATCCTTAATGAAAATTAATTAAATTACCTAAATATAATTAAATATGTTCCTTATATTAGCCTCACTAAGCATTGGCTTTTCTTTCGGAACACTTCCACCCCTTTGAACGCCCTTTTCAAGGTTTTCAATTTTCCTGTTATTTCAATTACTAAATTGTTCAATTACAAAGTCTTAACTTCTTAATTAGCCTCTTCAAGAATTGGATTTTATTATGAGCATTTTCACACCTTTGAAACCCCTTTTTTGGTGTCTCATTTTTTTTTTGTTAATTCAGTTATTCAATTCATTTATTACGTGCTTTAAATTTTCTTATTTAGCATCATAAAGCATTGGCTTTACATTCTGAGCATTTTGACACCTTTGAGCACTCTTTTTCCCAATTTTTATTTGTTTAAATTATTGAAATTGAGTAATTGATCAATTTCGCACCCTAAATTTTTATAATTAACATAAAAGATTGGCCTTACATTCTGAGCATTTGATACCTTTGAACCCCATTTTTAATTTTTTAATTTTTTATTTTTTATTTCATTGATTAATTACACTTTATTAACTCGTCATGGCCTATCATACACCAGCAATCATCAATCACTAGAACAACAAATTAGCATGATACGATTTTTTACGTGGCCCCCGATTATTTCCAGCACGTGGCTCAGACTACTACTACAACAACTACTACTACTATTTCTACTATGCCGACGGCTTTTCTACCGAACGAGCTGTATAAAATGCATCACTTAATATTTACCGCAGTGCGTAAATATTTCATGCAGATAGCAGCTAAGAAAAAATCAGACCGCCGCAATGTACGAGCGCCAACGTTCTCCTGTATGTGGAGCGCCCGGCCGCGCCGGTTCAGTTGGGGACCAAAATGGCGCCGCTAGCTCATCTGGCAACACTGGTCTTTAGCGGCCGGCGGCAAGTGCCCCCACAAAGGATGGCACCACCCTGCCGGGCGTCGCGGCGAAACATGTAGGCTCTCTACCCCAACCGCTGAAGCCGCGCCACCACGCCGCTGTGGCCGCAATATTCGGTCCAGTGCTATAGAGCTCTAGAATTCTATAGCACTGTACCAGTGCAGGGGAATTGCGCCATGCCGCGGGGGAGTCCGTAGCTTTTGCGCATACACTCAAGGGTGCTCTGAATAGGCGCATTTTTTTTTAAATAACAGCCCTCCTAAATTGCGAGGCAATAAGTAAAAGCCAAAAACAGCTTCTGCAATGTTTACTTGAGTCGCGCAGTGAGACAGCATAACGAAAAAATGATAATATATACAATCCGTATCGTATGGTTGGAGGCAATACCACAGAGCTTATTAAAAAAACCACGCTGTCTTGAGAAGACTTCTGAAGAAAATATTTAGTATGCACTCATTCAATGCTAGCCTATATATATACGGCATTGAAAAGGGGGAGCTTTTTCTCTCATTGTCATGTCCGCATGCATGATATTCGAACACTACATGCACAGACTCGAAAATTCTGGACAAGCTCATTTTTTATTTCTGTAGCAGTTACATTTGAACGCATTTTTTTCGTATATGGTAGCATAGCACTATGCTGCAATGTGTCCTTATAATGCTCCTAGGGACGCTTGTAATTTCATGATTTTATCCATTGTCAAAAGCACAATCGGTCTTTAGGGCCCGTATTCCGAATTTGCGTCGTTATCGAAAGTGTCGCTGTCTCCCCGACCTCGAGTCAAATGATTGGTGGAAACGCCGGAACATCATGTTGCCACCTCTTCCGGTTCCCTAGTGTCAACACCCGGTTCCGGCGTTTCGACCAATCAGATGACTCGGTCACATGAGATAGCGACACTTCGTTTACGACGCGAACTCGGAATACGAGCCTAGGAAAGCACTTAAATCCTTGGTGTGAGCGTAGCAAAAGCTTTAGAAGCATGCTCAGCGGAAACGAGTGATGAACCGTTTATGACACAGCCCTTAAAGTGTTGCTTGAGCTGCGTCCATCTTCCTTGGGGGAGAAACGCGACGATGAACCTGCTTGTGAAAGCTCACTCAAACGCAATAGGCTTTATAATGAATTCAGCAACTGGTGCGATGACGCTGGACCACAAGTATTTGGTGATGAACTATAGAAAAATATAATCAAAAATATAAAAATATAATATAAAAGTTATGGTAAACTCAGCCGAGTCGATTTCCTTGAATTTAGATTTTTTTGTGCGAAACGTTCTGTGCGTTCCAGCCACGAGGGAAAGTAGTGAAAGAAATATCTGTGCCACAGGCTCCAAAATTCAGAAGCGATGAGCATGCTTAAAGCCCGAAATTTCTGACAACTGTCGCACAAAAAAAATGTGCATATAATTGGCTTGTTCTATCTACGCAAAATATGAAGCTTTGGTTAAGCCTAGGTTTGTTTATTTTCATTCTCTTCATGAAGTAAATTTTTCTGTTGTATAACTTACATTTAGATTTATTTTATTTTAAAACCTACCCATTTGTTCAAAGCACGGCTTTGATGATCATATCACGGTCTGCCGGGCAAGTTATATTATTTTTGAGTTAACAATTTATGGCTTAGAGTGCTTTTGCGATATATCAGCACATTATAAGCACTTTTGTTTTTAAGACTTTGTAGTAATGAATGACTGCCAAAACTGTATCTTGTCAAGCGATTAGGTTTTAGTTTCAGTATATGCGATTTAAGCCGTTCGAAAGCAATTGCATGGATTTAAGCATTGTTTATTTCCTTCCTAACACGACAACCCTTCTCGTTCGAAATGAAGATTATTATCGTAGTCAATGCTGACGTGGATTTTGAATGCTATCTTGAGGACACATTACGTATATGTTAGGGACAATATTCACCGCTCTCCCTCCACACATCTTGAGCACGGTTCACGTAGCATACGTTTTCCTCTGTAATATATCAGGGGGTTCATCCATTATCTTCAGTTTCACCATTCAGAGTGAAATTCCACCACTCTCATTTACCCCTTGACTGTTCGTCCTCCCAAAACACATTTCTACGCCATTAAAACTCCATTGGGGAGAAATCCATTAGGTAAGGACATTTATACGTCTTCAAACATATGCCACAGAATACGGAAGATATATTGCTTTTCCTCTCTTTGAAATGTGACCAGTTCGGCCATGAATTCAACCTTGTTCATTAAAAAACAAGAACAAAAAAAGAATGTCATTTCACTGGCTGCACGGACACTATTTCGACGCTGCGAGCAGCAAAATATGACCGATCAAAGATCTCGAGGAAACGCGAAGTACTTTATTACTCACTTATGCAGCCCTTTTCATTTGACTCTTAATTGGAACTTCCGAGTCCCTCTGTACTTTCTCCACGAATCTGCGAAATCAGTATTCAAAAAGCAGGCCAGGTGAACTCTTTATCGCTTTTTTTTTAATAAAAAGTTATTTCAAGTGTTAATGCGATGTGAGCTTCTTTTTCGGCCAGTTCTTTATTTGTGTAGTAAGCGTCTACATACCCGCAGTGAGCGATTTACCTAATGGGTTATTCTGAGAACAGGCCCGGGCCGTGCCCCACTTTAAGCTTCGCGGGCCGGGCCGTGCTGAACAGTTATAGTTTAGCGGGCCCGGGCCAGAACCGGGCATATAACCGTAGGCCTGGACCGGGCTCAGGCTTTGGGCCACGGACTCGGGCAGGGCTCGTGCCTTAAATTCAGGCACGTGCAGTGCTCTGTTACTGACTTCGTTGACTTCATTTGTAGGCTGATAGGCACGTACGGTCAGTAATAAGTTAACTGGTTTGGATAATGAGCAATAACTACCATCTAATTAACTGATATGCAACCGTGAAGCCCTTTCTCGTATACCGTCCGGCGCTTTTCTCTTCGCTTGTGTCGTTTCGCGAATACCTTGAAGATAAGAAGATGACACATCTCGAGGATAGTATTTCTCCAGCGACACAATGCGTTGTCATTTCGAACACTTCGCTTCACATACCGACTTCGCGACACGCACACACACACACACACACACACACACACACACACACACACACACACACACACACACACACACACACACACACACACACACACACACACACACACACACACACACACACACACACACACACACACACACACACACACACACACACACACACACACACACACACACACACACACACACACACACACACACACACATATATATATATATATATATATATATATATATATATATATATATATATATATATATATATATTGTAAAGAAGAGGAGCTCGTGCTCGATCCGCGTGGTCTTCGCCTGCTCCCGCGCCTAGTTGGTGTCGCTAATCGGTGACTACTGCTATCTCTTCAATTCTTCAGTTCAGTTCAGTTCTGGAAATAAGCCCCCACCTTACATTTGGTGGAGGTGCCAGTTAGGATCCATCCTGTCGGCCTGGAACTCTGCACTGAACAGAGCTTGTGTGCGCGGTCTCAGCTCGTTGGCGAGAATTTTGCCAGTTATATCGAGGACGTCGTCGACTTGTGCAAGCGCGTTAACGCACAGATGTCAGAGGTCGACAAAATCAAGCACATTCTGCAAGGAATCGAATATGACGCCTTTCAGATGCTGCTAGCGCGAGACCTTCGCACCATCGCAGAAGTTGTCACACTATCAAAGTTTTCATGAACAATGGCCCTGACTCGCGCGAACATCATGTACACTGAGTCGCTTGCTGGCCTGGCAGATGCAGGTGAACATTCTGCGCTCCTGCCACAAATCAAGAGCTGCATTCGGGAAGAAGTTGCTCGACAGATATCCCTTATATCCCGCCATAAAAAGCCTTCATCAGCTCCCAGTCTGCGCCAGATTAAAGTAGCTGAAGCTCTTCTTTGAGCCCCTCAACCCATGCCTGTCGCTGCCCCGTTGATATATGCGGTCGTTGCTTCCCGACGACTACCTACATAAGCTCCACCTCGACAACCTGCCCACGTTCCGCCTCCTGGTCATGATCGAGAGCCTGCAAAGTTTATTCGACCGCCTGGTCGACTGGAAAACTCCTGGCGCACGACTGACAATAGTCCGATCAGCTACTTCTGCGGCTTTCCAGGTCATGTGGTGTGGAACTGCATGCCGTCGACGCATGAGCGTCTTTCGTCCGCCTTCCGACGTTTTCGGCTACTGGAGCCAGCGCCAGTACTCTCCTCCTGTTCAGCCATCCCAAAGTCATCCACTATCTCCTGAGCACATCGCCTCTGGTCGTCGTTCCCCTTCGCCGCATCGGCGTTCCATTACTCTGATACGACGCCGTCCCTCGGCAAACCAAGAGGAAAACTAGGTGCCGCAGTTCCTGAAGCAAGAACTGTGCTGTTGTAGAAATTTAAAAGGTCCCGGTTATCTGCAGTTAATTTAATTGAAGTTTTCGTAAAGGCTGATTCTTTGATGGCGCTTGTCGACACCGGTGCTGCAGTCTCTGTGATGGATGCAGCGGTTTGCCGCTCTTTGAGAAAAGTGAAGACGCCCCTTTCTGTCATGTCGTTACGAACTGCGAGTGCACACCTGCGTGTGCTGCTCGAGTAGTCATCCAAGACATTTTGTAACCGATTTCATCATTTTGCCGTCATGTTCACATGCATGCGATCATCTTGGGCTGGAACTTCCTATCGCTTCACGACGCGGTCATAGACTGTGCCTGGGCTCAACTAGCTGCGCTGCCAAATTCCGTGCCTGACGCTGAGCTTTTTGATGCCTCTGTTTCTGCTAAAGTTCTTGTCGCCGACAGCGGTGAAGTTCTTGCGTGTTCACCTGTGATTTTGTCTCTCCCATGATTGTTCGCGATGCAAGTGTCATCTTCACACCGTCTGATATTTTTCTTCGCCGCCACTGTCTGCTTCTGCCTTATGCCCTGCTCACCATATCCGCCGGCATCACCTCATTATGGGTCTCGAACCCGTTTTCAAGCCACTTCGCTTTGCGCCGCGGTGAATGCATCGGCATCGTGCAGCTCTTCAGTTCTGTTTTCGACACCAACTGCGCCAGAGGCTCACCTCCCTTCGGCATTAACGCGCTCTGTTCACCTACTCCTGCGCCCGGTATACGTTGTCGCCAGATCTCTTAATTCTTCGCTCTATATTGATGCCTCACTTCTTTCACCTCAGCAAAACCAGCTTCTTGCACTCCTTGAAGAGTACCGTGCCTCCTTCGACTGCCAGCAACCTGTTTTGGGACGCAAGTCAACTTTCGACCACCACATTGACACCATACCTCTGCGTCAGCGTCCAAATCGCGTTTCCGTCACCGAGCACCAAGTTATTGAAAAACAGGTGGACACAATGCTTCGAAGTGGAGTTATTCAGTCCTCCAATTGTCCATGGGCATCACCGGTTGTGCTCGTGAAGAAGAAGGATGGCTCCGTCAGGTTTTCCGTCGATTACCACCGTATTAGCAAGATCATGAGAAAAGACGTCTAGCCTCTGGCCCGCATTGATGACCTTACTATTGCTTGAGCAGGTTTGGAGGCGTTGGCGTAAGGAGTACCTTTTGTTTCTTAGCTCGGCTCACACGTGTAACAGCCAGCGTACTACAGACTTCTGTCGGCGACCTGGTTCTCATTCAAGACGAAAAGTCGCCTCGACAAATGTGGAAGACTGTCAGGGTAGTGGGAGCGATAACAGAAAGAGATGGCCACATCAGATCCATGCGTCGTGAAGCTGCCCAACGGAACCACACTGCGACGGCCGGTTCAACTCATATATCCGCTCGAGTTGTGTGTTTATTGCTGCCCGCTACCATAGCTGGGGGCCGGGATGTTGTTGTGCTTTCTTCTCTTCTGGGATGGAAGTTCGAACGTGTGTAGTGATTTACAACTATACCCCCTTTCTGCGTTGTGTGTGAGGGGTGTTACCTAATTCTGTACGCGGCGCGGGAGCAAGACAGAAGATGTCGGGGCTGTATATGAAATTCCCCTGACATGTCGAAAAGTTTACATCGGACAGACGGGTCGTTGTAAAAATGAACGACTAAGGGAGCATCAGCTTTCTATGAATAACGGAAAAGGGTCAAATTTGCCCTTACATTGCGGCGCATGCCCTTTGGCTACGCCTGATAAAGCATGCCAGCCTTAGCTGTCTAGAGCCTAAATCTTAAGGCGCTGTCGTATAACCAGATAGCGTGTGAACTCGCAGAGGCTTTTTTCACTGATAAGTCGGGTGATGAATGCGTAAGCGATTTTACTATCAAATTGTATAAGAAAGAGAAAACTTTCCTGGCATGTGCGCTTAGCTAATGATTGGATAAGCATCAAAGTATATATATTTGTGTTCTTTCTGAATAAAATCAGTCGCGAGTTTGCGCCCGTCCATGTCCTCTTCTCGTTCGTGTCTTTTTTAGCTCAATTCCCTGGTTTAAAGATGTTTGTGCTGTACCCTTGTTTAACCACCCATATATAATGTAAAAGTTCAATACAGTTTCGTAGTTTTGTTTTCAAGAAAGTGTCTCCGTGTCGTCATTGCATGTTCCCACAACAGTGGGGACGTGTTCATATCGAACGCTTGGACGAAATCCCGCGTTCGCGCGACTAGGCGGGTCAGTGTGCACAGCTTTTTGAGATGTTCAGCGTCCCCGACGGTGATGTGGATGCAGTCAGCAGCAGAATCAAAGCAGAGGATGGCCATATCGGAGAAGTACCGAGACAGAGCACTTTGCTCTATGGCGTCGGTAATAGCCTGTTTCGGGATGTTTGTGACATCAACTTTGTTAAACGGCCTTATCAGAGTCGGGAAATGAGGACGACTCACCCGTTATATATATGTGGCGTGCGTTGCGGGGACACTTGACGCTTGCGATATGTCGAAGTCATGCTGCATCCTGTAGCTTTTTTAACCTGGACAGGAGGGCTTGCAGAGACAGTCAGAGAGGCAGCGTCCATTCCCTCATGCACCGTCAGCAAGGGCGGATATCAAAGCGCACCGTAGCCTTTGGCGTTTGTCGTGTCGGAATCAGCGTTCGGCTGGAAGCGAAGTACGGCGCAACGTGCATCTAGCTCGTGCCCCGCCGGTATAAGGGCGGATAATTGGAACTCCTTGTAACTTGGCTTGGCTTCGGGCGTCAGTGTTTGGCCCGAAGTGAAGGTAGCCGGACGTAAAAGCTTGAAGGTCACATCTTCGGGATTCGCTGTGGTGGCAGCGCCACCCGGCTGTGGCCCAGCAGCCGTGGTCGTGCTAGGCCTTGAGATGTATTAGGCTTAGTCTGTCAGAAAATCCTGATCCTTGAAAAGCTTGGAATCAACAGCGAGTCAAAAACAAAATTGTTGCAAACAGGTGTCGAACACTTTCACTGATCGTTTCCAGTGGAATCAGGCTATCTTGGGACTAAAATCCGCATACACAGTTCAAAAAACACGGAGCCGAGGTGAACCGCGTCAGCTCGCTCCAACCCACGCGCTAGAATCAACAGCGAGTCAAAAACAAAATTGTTGCAAACAGGTGTCGAACACTTTCACTGATCGTTTCCAGTGGAATCAGGCTATCTTGGGACTAAAATCCGCATACACAGTTCGAAAAACACGGAGCCGAGGTGAACCGCGTCAGCTCGCTCCAACCCACGCGCTAGAAGCCCTCAATGTACGTAGTATAGTGAACGTAGTAGTAGGATGTGACTGACACAGGCAGTTTGCTGGCTGCCTCATTTCTAGACATGTTGCCGTAATGTAGCACCCAGCAGAAAGTAATTTCAACTTAGATTTGCAAGCTTGACATCAGGTTTTTAAAAAGGAATTTGGTCTATCCATTTTTATGGCATTTCACAGGGAATAAAGACAGTTGCTACACTTCTGCGTAAATGACAGACATACGCATTTTATTTTCTATGATGCTTTTTGTAGCTGATAGGATGCCACTACATAGGCAATAAATGCGTGCGTGTTTGCTCATTGTCTTTGGTTTGCAGAACCGGGCCCATATATGCTGCACACAAGACCAGAAAACTTGGAGGGATCTGTGTAAACCTCGCAGCATCCGTATTCTGCCTGCAAGGACATCAAGTGATATAATACAGCCTGCATTTTCAAACAGTTGCACTTTTTGTGGGGGCCATTTAAGACTGGAAACTAGAGTGCACAGCTATGCATGGTCATCATTTTTGTGCTTTAACTGATATTTCTGTAATGTATTTCCGTGCACCGTTTATGTTATGTGTGACCACGAATTGACATTAATGCGCATTTAGCTCAGTGGTTTATGAAGAGGACGATGCCGAGAGTTTCACAATAGTTAGCAGCATGTTCTTTAAACTACCTAGTATTATTTATGCCTGGATTCATTACGTTTTATGTTTTAGAGAAGTGGGAAAGTGATCACTTCCATGGAGATTAATAATAGCCCAATCCTTGGTAGCAAATAGAGGTCGACAGCCAATGACAAGACCTATTGCTGCGTACCTATATAGTGCGATATGTTGCTTTATCTTGCTTGTTAAATAAGCAGGATCAAGAGGATAACAGATCTCCTATAAGTACACCTCGTGGGTAGTTATCTCCAGAATAGCTAACGTGCATAGATAAGCTTGCAACGACCAAGTACGGCTCTGGAAGCTGGTCACTTAGTTTTTCAAGCTCTTTGCAGCACAGCATATAATCTTTGTCATTAAGGACGAGTTGCGCGCCATAAAAAGGCAAACACAGGAAGAGAACAACGGAGCAGGAAAGAGCGCAAACTATCAACCATTTTATTCATATCGGTAGTTGCTTATTATATAGACAGTGTGCACACGTGCCTTAAAAAGGGGAAAAGGGAGGAGGGTAATGGAAAATCAAGCATGCGCACAAGTCATCGAAAGCCGCGCACGAAGTTCTTTTCAGCATTATACAGCATTACAGAAGTGTCATTGATGCAATCATAGCCTTTTAATTTCATGTGGTACGCTTCTAACAGCTCACGGGCTTCTTTGCTCCTGCCCAGGATCTTAATGCTCCTGAACCGTGGCTCGCAACCTTTGCATGCAATTCAGTGCCTTCTCGACCGAATTGAATCCCCTGTGCGTTCATTCACGCAGCGGCCTGTCTGGCCAATTTACGCACGTCCACACTTCAGCGGGATTCTCCCGCGGCACACTTGTTTCTGCATGTTTTATATTGCAGCCGTTTCGTTTATCTATTTCACCGCTTATCCTCGAGCATAAGCCGGAAAGCTTTCGTTGCGAAGAAAATACTACATGGGCGAGAGGCGTGTAGGAGCACAATTGCCTATTGTAGTGAAGCGTGATCCTGATTGGGCCGGGGTGCCTCTGCTTTTCGCAGTGCTGCAAACATCTTGTGAGATGAAGTAAAAGCCGCGACGCGCCTGGGCCGGAGGCCAAGACTCCGTGCCGCGCCAGAGGCGCAGACGTAATGACGGTAGGGCAAGAAAGGCCAGCGGAAGGCTTCGCTATTCGTCGCGCTCTTGACCCCGACTTGTTCGAGCAGCGGCGTCGAGCTGGGCTCATCAGCGGCGTCCGTTTAGGCGCGGATAGAGGGGAAAGGCGTCCCCAACCGCTTCGTGGTACGCGGGATCCCCCGGCCGCGCGGCAGGCGAACGATCGGCTTTCCTGGAACACGGCCGGTCTCGAGGGAGAGAGCGCTTCTCTTCTCTTACGGCCTCTCCAATGGGGTCTGTTTCTACCGCCCGCCGCGCCTCAGTGGGGTCGCCACCGCCCCACTGCTGCTCCTCCGCTACAGCCGTTCACGCGCAAGGGAAACGCGCGCTCGCTTTTAGCTTCGCCCGCGTCAGTTGCAACCGGCAGGTCCTGACATTTCGCCCCTTATGGTTTATACAATGTCCGTCGTCAACATCGAACATTTATCGTGTACGAGGAATAAAATACAGCCAACAATCCGCTCACGCGCGCGCTCCTTCGTCAGTGCTGCCGTGCGCGGTCGAATGAAGCTTCGGGTACACTTCAACATTTTTTACCCCTAAGTTTTGTATAAAAATAAATTTACCAGGCTATGCAATCTGCCCCTGAATGTTTTAAGCAGGTGTATCGCGACCTGACGTGAGTGCATGGTGAACTGCTGGGTGGAGATTCTGTCAACCGCTACGTCTTCGTTTAGATCAGAAAAGGCACCGGCAAAAATTTATGGCGCGTCTCAGATTCAGAGTAAAGAACAAAAATTTACTCATATAGTAAAAATTTTACTTTTCTAGTGGAGTGGGCTGTTCTAGCTTCGTTCAAAACATATCAGTCGGTTGAAAAAGATGTATATGTAGTCTCGCGACTACTTTTAATCAAGGAAATGGGCATAAACAGTTAAACAAAATCAAAAAGAGTGGCAAGCAATAAAAAAATTGTTCTTCAAAGTTACACATTGCACTATATATTCATGAATTCACCAAAATGCGACCTGCGGCTAGAAAATTCTGGCTCAAAATCTTCCTTGGGGGGCACAGAGACCCTTTACAGCACGAGCGCATGGGCGCTGCCATAGTTGATCATGTGACCCCTCCGCCATCGCCGGCCTTCGGGCCTTCTGGTTTGACGGCTTTCGGCGCGCTGGTACTCGGCTGCACGGTGCGGCGTACCCGCTATCGCTGGGGGCAACGAGCTAGTAGACAGCCAAAAAACTTCATGTGAATGACCATAGTATGTGTAGGTGCTAAAAATGTTTAATTTAACTATGCAGTTCATTTATTGCGTCCTCCTAACTGTCTGCATTGGCCTAGAACGTTTCGACAAACCAGTCAGCCGTCGACTCGTTTTTTTTTTATTATTTTATCTATTCCCTCTCTAGCACTCTTTATGGAAAATATGATTTTCGGTAAAACTGAACAGATTACAAACTGATTATCCCCTCAAACTTAATTTTTTAAATTTTCTTGCGCAAAGGGCGAACGCGCATGTTCAGACCATGCTGGCTGAGACGCATTATGAATGTTCACCATTTAACATTGTGCACAATATTTACTGCTCAATGTGGACGCGCGTGTAATCCCTGAACAATTGATACGTTATAGGTTTACCTCCGGTAAACATCCTGGCTTCAAAAGGCTATTACGCTGCTTGAAGGCCACATCAGACGCTCAGCGGCGTTCACCTGCGCTCGGGCAAAAGTGACTGGAAACTGTACCGGAGTTCAGAACCCACAGTAGGGAACCCAAGCAAGCGGGGATATAAAAAATCTTATAAGAGTAAATTTCATCATTGGCCTGTGCATTAGTTTCATAAAAGCAGCAGTCATTACATGTATTGCAGCAGTGCTTGCCTAATTAAAGCTTGGTTTGGTTTATGGGGTTCAACGTTCCAAAGCGGCTCAGGCTATGAGTGGAGGACTGCGGAAATCCCCACCCCCTGGGGTTCTTTAACGTGTGCTGATATCGCACAGCACTCGGACGCCTGGGTTTTCGGCTCCATCGGAAAGCAGCCGCCGAGGCCGGGATTCGATCCCCCATGTCCTTGGGAAATGTACCTAATTAAAGCAAGCAGATTCACTGACATGCCCACACTGACTTTCCTTCTCTGCATATTCAATTCTTATAAATGAATAGACATTAGTAGTCATATCAAGGTATTTCTTAACGCCCTGTGAAAATGAAGCGGCAGCAGTGCGAAGACGCAATATACAACTACTCAGAAAACGTCTGGGTCGTTCTCGCATTCCCATGGCTACTGCCTGTGCTAAAATGAGCTGGTGCGTGAGGTATAGCCTTTCTCTACAATTCACAGGCGCTTTCTTGTCCCAGAAAGGAACATGAACTCATGCTACACCTCCGAGAAAAACGGTGGCCTAGGCCATGATGTGCACCTTATGTAGAAAGCATCGTCTGTTCTTCCGCCGATAAACAACAGGGTCATTAGCTCTACTTCCTTGTAGAATGCTTCGACAATATAGATGGCACCTGCATCAAAGCAGCGGTGTTTAAAAGTCAGCCGGCATTCTTACACAAGATGCACAGCAGCAGCCCGCACTGCGCTCCGATGCGTTCCGAAGGCCAGCAATGACGGCCGTCCTAGTGGCGCCACCTGTTAGAAATAGTGGAACTACTCTCTGTAAACGGTCTACAACTGTCTCCTAGGAGAAATTAGGGACCACCGCGACGGGGCTGTGCAGGGGAGGGGTAAGTGGAGAAAGGTGATGAATAGTGGGGGAGGAGGGAGGGATATGCAAAAGACGGAGAGGGGGGAGGAGATGGCACGGCAACGCCGGAAGGACACACCCGCGATGTTTAGAGGCGGGGGCGGAGATGGGAGTCCTCCAGAAACACTAGAAGGAGCCTTAGGGCGGCCGCTTGTTTTGCTGGCGCACAGTTCGGGTACAGCGCTTCACCAAGGGTCAAGGAGGGAAGTCCCAGGTGACGGTATTCCAATGTAAGGGAGGCTCGCTGCTTTTGCAGGGAGAGGCAGACACAGAGCAAGTGCTCGAGGGTTTCTTGGGGTAACCACACAGAACACACACTACACTGGCAGCACGACGGAAGCGGAACATTCTTTCGGCAGTCCACACACATCCGATGCGCTGTCGCAGTAGGCATACAAAGTCGCCACGGTCGAAGGCTCGCGCGTCGAGTAGGCCGATGCGCTGGTTGGCGGCTACGCGCTTGTCAGGATGGTGTCGGCGAACGTATCGAGCGATGATGAGCCTCGCTGCATCGTAGTGCGAAGCTGGTGTCGAGAGGGGTACGGGGAGGTGGTGCGCCTGCTTGGCCAGCTGATCGGCGGTCTCATTTCCATGGACGTCAACATGCGACGGCGTCCATTGGAAAACGACTTGAGCTCCACATAGCTCCAACTCTTCGAGCTTGGCAGCGATGACGAGCGGAAGGTTGTGGCCTCTCTCGTGGTTGAGCAGAGACCGCAACGCCGAACGGGAATCAGTCATGATTGCTGAATTGATGGGATGCGTCATCTCAAAGACTAGGTCGAGAGCAAGGTCGATGGCGGCGAGCTCTGCGACGGTTGAGGAGGTGGGCGTAGGAAGCTTGCACTATTTCTTCAATCCCAAGGTAGAGGCGACACAAGCTGCTGTTGCAGAGTTTCCCTGGTTGGAAATAGATCCGTCAGTGTAGATGAACTCGAAGTTGGCGTAGAGTTCATGTTACACTGCGGCTACCTCTTACTGGAGAGCACAGAGCGGGGTGAAACGTTTAGCTGTTACACCCGTGAGGTTTGTGGCAACTTGTGCTGGTCGGTAAAGATGGGGAGGCCTGGAGAGGTGCGCTGAGTTGGGAGGAATACCGAGGAGCTTGTTCAGGAGTGGGACAGCCCTTTCCACTCGTGAACAACTGTTGGTGCGCAGGTAGTGGAGCAGAGGCGCGCACTCAGGTGCTCGGTGGAAACGCTCGACATGGTTGAGGAGTGTTTGGAGCGCTCTGAGGGAGACGGGGAAGAGCGTGTCTCCGCATATGTGGCAGGGATTGTATAAGAGGCTTGGCAGGCCATAGAAGAGCCGAAGAGCTATCCGGTAGTCTGCGTCGAGGGAGTGCCATTTGCATGGCGCGAGGTTGACAAGAGGAAGGGCGTAGAGCACCTTTGACGTAGCAACAGCGTCATACAGTCGCTGGCATAGTGCAGGTGTGGCACCTTCGCCGCGCGCAAGGAAGCGACGTGCTTGAGCAGCGACTGGCTTGGTCTCTTTGAGGAGAGCGTTGACAGCGGGAGACCACTTAAGGGAGCAATCCATGGGAAGGCCCAGATATTGGACCTGCTGGCTCCACGGGAGAGGTTGGCCGCCGAGATGAAGTTTGGTGAGCCCGCAACTAGCATCGTAGCCGCGGGGGTGTATCATTAGTGCCTTGGTCTTGCCACTGGAGAAGGTTAGGCCGATGTTGGCCAGGAAGCCCATGACACTGTCCAGAGCACAATTTCGCGGGGGCTACGCGGAAAATGGTAAGGGTACTCCCACGCCGCGTCACCGGGACCACACCGGTGGCGCAGAAGCCTTTGTTCCCCTTGCCTGTAGAGCGCAATGAGTGCTCAAGCCCTTTTACGCTCGTGCGGTTAAAGCTACTCTGCACCCTTTGACAAAGGCTCAACGTGGTCCCTGGCCGGTGACGACGTGTTCGAGGCCTGCCGTAGACGTAACATCCGTGTCAGGCCTGCCGAAACCCATTTGAGCTTAGCAGCCGGGACGACAAAAGCGGAGGGTGCAGTGCGTCTCGGGGTGCACTTTGACGGCAGAAAGCGGAGGCACCACCTTGTCTACGTGCCAGACTTGGCCAGACCAGTCATTCTGGGGAGGGATTTTTCTTTCGTGCGAAGGTATTGTGCTCGACATAGGGGAACATGGGAGAACGGCTATCGCTACAGCTCCTTCATCCCCCTCATTCCCTTAGCCCACCCAGGCAGGAATGCATCGCCAAGCGGGCGGGCGTCCATGCTTGTGTGGCAGACGGCACCCCTGCGACGCTGAAAGACGGTGGCCCATTACAAGCAATTATCGCGTCTTTCTCAGGACCCGGTAGTCAGCGCTGAAGGCTTGCGGACGCTTTACTCCCGTTTTCGGACTGCTTCACAGAGAAACCGGGCAGAACCGACGTGCTTCAGCACAAGATTAAAAGGGGTGATGCGCGCCCTTTCGATGCAACGCGCGGCCGTTAAGCAGGTATAAGACAGCGTCCTTGGCGAGATGATTGACATCAGCGCGATGAGACCCTCGCAAAGTCCTTGGGCATCCCTAGTCGTTCTAGCGCCGAAGAAAGATGGTTTGGTCAGGCTGTGTGTTGATTATCAAAAGCTCAACTCACTGACGCTTACGGTGTGTATTCTATAAACGCGTCCCCCCCCCCCCAAAAAAAAAAAAAAAAAAAAAAAAAACATTCAAGAATCACAGAATAAATCAATCGAGGTTGTGATGTAGGCATTAAGGAACGCAAGGCTCTTCACAGTTTTGGATGTAGGCAGAGGGTACCTGCAGATTGATGTGGCGGAAGGTGACATTCAGAAAACCGAATTCACCTGCCACCGCGGGCTCTTCGAATTTACTCAACTCCCGTTTGGCTTGTCTATTGCACCGAGCACGTTCATGCGGTTGATGGACATCGTGCTGGGCGATGCAAGGTTCAACTACGCGATGGCGTACCTCGACGACGTCGTGATATTCTCACAGTCGTTCGAAGAGCACCTCATTCGCTTGAATTCCGTTCTTGAAAGAATGAGACGTGCGGGTCTAACGAACAACCCAAAGAAAGTGCAGTTGGCATCAAATAGGGTGGACCTCTTGAGCTTTGTGGTTGATGATGGCACTCTGAGACCGAACGATGACAAACTGCATGCAATTCTGAACTACACCTGCCCGATGGACGTGAAAAGCTTGCAGATGTTTTTGGGAATGGTTGCGTTCAAGAGGCAATTCATCCCTCGTTGTTCGGTTGAATCTGCTGTTACGTAAAGGCTCGAAGTGGGTCCGAGCCAAAAAACAGAATGACACATTCGTTGCCTTAGCTCGCGCGATATAGCGAATACCGCTTGTTTGCGCCTCCCCAACCTGAACAGGCAGTTTGTCTTGCAGACAGATGCTAGTGATGCCGGTGTTTGGAGCTGTTTTGTTGCAGGAACACGAGGGCAAGCTGCGCCCTGTCGCGTTCGCTAGCCGCACACTCACATCGGCCAGCGGAATTACTCCGTAACCGAAAAGGAATGCCTGGCGATAATGTTCGCATTATTGAAATTCGACATGTACCTAGACGGAGCGGTTTTCACCGTGCAGACAGATCACCTGGCACTTTCGTGGTTAAAGAGGCTGAAAAACCCCGCAGGCAGACTCGCGAGATGGGTGCTGACGTTCCAACGTTGCGCGCACACCACCGAGTACCGCCTGGGCAGCATGAATAAGGTGACGTACGCTTTATCGCTCGAACCGTTGAAAGCTGGCGGAAGCGCATCAGAGCAATACCCTCTAGAAAAATTTGAGGAGGCCTGCAGGGGGGGGGGGGGGGGGGGGGGCTCCTCCCGTGACGTCACGGAAAAGAGGCCCACAGTCACCACCACTTTCGGTGGGGTTGAAGAGCAACAAGCTTCCATTGAGCAATCCGCACTCCTTATTCGGTTAAAATGCTAGAACAAAGAGCAGGCACTTTACGCGCCATTAGTTTAGAGCCACTAGCTACAAACCAGCTGTGTAAAGATTGTATAGGCACTGGTGTCAACAACTCTATCGCGCTGCGCTTTCTCGTCTTCAGTAAACTCTTTCTTCATGCGCTATTTTAAATACATTTACGATTGTTTTAAATCATTTTTTTTTCGTATTTTTCAACGCCGTTTTATGGAGCGCAGCAGTAATGGCAAGTAAACCACACGCGGTTAGCTTCACCACTTATATGTACAGTTTTATTGGAGACACATGCATTTATTCAAAACACGATTATACTTCAAATGAATAAAGTTTCTTTAGAGATACACACACTACCGTACACTACTTTTTTACAACATAGCAAATGAGTTTAGAAACTGACCTATAAAAACTTGCGTAGCTATTTAGAAGGGAACAGCTGCCTTGTCCTGCAGAGTTTCAGCTTTTTTTTTTTTTTTTTGCCTTAGCGTTAGCGTCCAAAATCTTGTCATTCATCTTGCAGCAGTAGTTTCTGAGCAAAATGTTCGTGCTGCACCCCAACAGGTGCTTCAACACAAGTTCACACTTGTGGCCATCCTCGCAGGTGTCTAACTCAGAGGAATCGTCACAGGCGAGCCCTAAATGGCGCTGGTTCGGCAGATTGACGACATCCTCATTTCTTGATAACTGCTTTACAACTGCATAGTGGGTGGAACAGCGCGAAGAGACGAAACACACAAGAAGAGAAGCACAGCAGACGAGCGCTGGCTCGCAACTAACATTTTATCAGGAAGAAAGCGGATTCTTATACAAAAAATATGTCACATGATGTTACAAAGAAGGAAACCCTTGACCAGGCAAGTTCAAGAGATATCTTCATCAGCCACATGGAAAACCCTATCAACCACGACCAAACATACAAGCTGACGTTCACTGTCACATCTTCCACATGCCACAGGATACAGCGAGACAGGACGCACAAGGAGTGGGTCGCCACTTCGCAACAGACGATGGAATTTTTCTGGGCATCCGCCCTTCCTCATCTTCCTAAAAAGAAGGCAGATGGGCCTACCGGAAAAGTAGAGCTGCTGGGTGATGCGCATCTACCTCCGCAACATCGGAAGACGCTTGAGCGGGGACCAAAGTACGCTAACGAGCCTCTCCTTTTCCCTGTGGAAAGACTGACCCTATCGAGGAACATCTTCAAAAAAGTCGCCGAGGGAGTACGCCCGAGGTTCCTAGAAGAGAGCGTCAACGCCCTGGTTGCATCCCCGGCAGCACCACGACGATGTAAGGACTTACGTTCCCTTGTGGACTATTTTGAGTGCAATAGATTGCGACTAGTTCTGTCGGATAAAGAAGGCCATTTTGTTGTAACACCGGAAGACTTGTTTGCCGAAAAGGCTTTACAGGCTGTCTAAAAGTGCTTTAAACGTGTAAGTGTGGATTGCGGAAGTGTAAAGGAGCAGGCTGTGTTGTTACTGAACCAGTGCAATCTTGAATCGTTGGCGGCGGCGGTTCTGAAGACAAAAGGCGATGAGTTGGAATTATTTTTCTCCGTAAAGACTCATAAGGTTAACATTCCTTTTAGAGCCATCATATCGGAAGCTGGAACTTGGCAGTACTCAGTGTCTAGCTATCTGCAGAAGCATCTTTCATCATTGGTTGTGGAATTGTAAGCAACTTCTTTAAACTGGCACAGTAGGCTCTGCACCACAAAGACAAGTGCGCTGGTTGCTGCACCTGAGCTATTCAGAGCAGCACCGGTAATATTGCCTCTCTTGTAGTCGAAGTAAGGCTTGATGTGAATTTCATCAACCATGAGAGTCGCAAAACGCTGGCGATCATTCAGGTCTCTGATCCTTCCCATCATGTACCGGATGAACTATTCACTCTGATGTTCAATTTGAGGATTCATACCGTGCGATGAGCATATTGAGCGAATGGTAACTGGATGCGGCAGGATCATGCTTCCGGACCCGCGGATATATTTGCACGCATGAGGTGATACAGTGAAGAGTAGACAGCAAAAATCCATGAAGTCAGCTGAACACCTTCTTCGAAATTTTTCCGTTGAGAGTAGCTTCAACTACTCGGTACGAAATTGTGTAACATTGGAGCTTTCATCGGTGGGAGAGACTCTTTCAGCAGCAGAAGAATCTGCTGGCAAATGTCTTCGTTGGCGGGTTCAGGACATTGATTGAGGTCAGCACTGCTCTTCCCAATGCTCTCAAGCAGCTCATTACTGCTTTCTTGCTGTTTTCTACCTGCAGTTGGAACTGAAAAATCGGTGCCCAGTTTTGTTATCGGCGTCTTGACGAAATAAACCGTCATGCTAAGGTCAGCTTTTACTGCAACTGAATATTTTATACATGGAGCTTCGTCTTCATTGATGCGCAGTAAAAAAAAGATTGCAGTAGTTTAGCTCTGGTTAAACCTGGTCTCGGTCATCCCTTGGGGCGCTTGTCTTAGAAAGATAAGACGGGCATTCTGGAAACTTGACGGGATTACGCCTGGGTGAAGGCGTAGATGCGAAAGCGGTGCAGTGGTGGTATGTCCTGTAACCTTAAATGTAGGAGGCCTCTCGCACAATGTCGGCCTTGGTAAAGTGAAGTGCAAACCTAGAGAGAAGTTAAATTTTGTTTAAATAGCAGCTGCAACTTGTCAAGGGAGTTTGCTTGAAAGGCTGCATTCGCTGCCTACAATTCTAACCGGCTTCCTGGTTTAAATAATTTTTATAATGCAGCGCTTAAGTTTATCGTATGTTTAAAAGGTATCTATTTTTTGAAGAATTTTCGAACGACTTACTCTACAGTGCGGTGACACAACGAGGTTGGCTTGTGGTATCGCCCTGATCAAGGCATTCTGTTCTTCATCCCTCGGAAACTTGAAAACACAATTTTTGGGCCCATATTCGTAATTGCTCCGGCAATTTGGCACGCAGCACTTATTAGGCATCTCCTGGCAGAAGCGCAATCCACATCCCACTGCAGTGAAGGTACTAGCACATCATTTTGATGGGCACGGCAGCAAGCGCAGAACGAGGCGTAGGCTATGCGTGCACGGTGGTTGACGTCTAGAAAAAAAAAGTGCGTTCGGAAGGATGTCCTGGAATGCCACCACTTTTCTTTCCCCGAGTGCCACGTGTTCCCGGAACTGATCACATTGTCGTCGCCGTCGTCCCCCATTTGACTTCTCCGAATTGATGGGGCTAACCACCGTGTACCTTCCTGGCCTCGCTTTAAACGCACGTGCGCCGCTCGCAGCTTCGAAACGTGCTGCACGCAACTTCTTTGTAGACCTCTTTTACGTGACGTGTCTCAGGGGACGAAGCAAGAACCACAAGGTCTAGAGGATGTTGAGAGAGGTCCCGCGCTGTGCTGCGAGAGAGTGAATGCGCAGCAGCTGGTGGCGGCGACTGCTCATCTGTCAAGGAGCGAGACAGAGAGAAATCTATCTTGGGGAATAGCATTCAGTAGGGAAGAGCTGATTTAGGCCCAGAAAGCAGACGGTCTATGCCAGCGGGTGCTAACAGAGCTTGCGAGTAGTGCAGCTTGCACCGGGAACGCTGAGGGCAATTAAGTACGACGCGTATCTGCAGGGCGATGATGGCTTACAGATCCGCTACATCTCCCAACTTGACGAGGAAGAGGCGATTACATCTTCTTTCCAAGTTGTGGTCCCGAGGAAGTTGCGGAAACGATTACCCCGGTACTTTCATGACTCAGCGCCGTGGCAGCTAGCCACTGCAGCGACAGTAAGACTTATGACAAGTGATGCCGAGTCGCGACCTGGCCAGATATGAGAAACGATGTACTGGGATACGCCCGTACGTGCCCTGTTTGCCAGGTAACCAAGCCTTGGGCGGGCAAGCCCGCTGGCATGATGAAGTCGGTAGTTAGCAACTACCCGAGGCAAGTGGTCGCGTCCTCACTTGGTGCGCACGCGGAAACCAATATATCCTCGTAACGACGGACCACTATTCCAAGCGGGTTGAGGTATTCCCCCTTAGGAAGCTTGTGTCGGAAATAATTTATGAGAAACTGTTTGACATATTCACACCTGATTACAGACAATACTACGTATTTCACAAGCAAAGTCTTTATGGATTCCTGTCTGGCGCTTCAAATCCGCCACAGGAGAACGAATCCCTATCACTCTCCGAGTAACACAACCGAGAAAATGAATCGAAATGTCAAGAGCATGCTGGTCGCGACAACCGAGAAGCGTGGAGACTGGGATGCACGGCTGTCCGAACTGGCGTCCGCCACTAGAACACCCGTGAACAGGTCGGTGGGTACGACGCCCACATACTTGAATTTTGGGAAAGAGATCGCTTTTCCGCTGGAGAATTCCTTGTCGCGGTGGGGCCTGTGCCCCCGCCTACGCAGTACGCGGCAAGGCTCCGCGAGCGCCATGGGCAACGCGGCTCGTGAAAAGCTCGATGTACAGCGCATGGAGCAGGCAGATCAGTAAAACAAAGGTCGTCGTCACGTCGGTTTCAACGCGGGAGACTTGGTACTGAAGAGAACTCACCCCCTTAGTAACGCAGCGCGCGGTTTCGCCGCGTCGCTAGCGCACAAGTGGGTTGGGCCGTACGAAGTTAAGGCACGGACCACACCGCTCACACACCAGCTGCGGTTGTTGACAAACGGTGAAACCGCCGGTCCGGTGCACGTCGCTGACTTGAAAGCTTACCACCTTCGCAAGGACGACAACTGCGAAGCGGTGGAAGCTCAGGCCGATGCTGTGCTCTCTCCCCCAGGAAGGCGAGCAGGTAATGGCACGGTTCGAAACCGACGCTACAACCTGAGGACCAAGTAAAACCCGTGTCTCTCGTCTAACCTTTTCTCGCCCTCACAGCATGCCACCCAAACAACATCCCGGCGTCCCGGTCGTGGGCATCCACCAGGTGAACGAGCGGCAAAGGCCGCGCCAGTGGCACAGAACGAGCGGGCGCGGTGCCCACCGCCGCCGGCCTCCCGGCCCGGAGAAGCACTAGGGGAGCCCCCTCCCCCCCCCCCCCCCCCCCGAGTGGTGCAGGGCAAGTAAAGAGATCTGGGGGCCCACCTCCGGCCCAGGAGCCGTAATCCAAGCGGAGGAGGACTGTGCGGCACACCGCCACCTGGACCACGGTCGCCGACGGGGCGGTTGTTTCCTACTGCGCGAGGTCCAGGTGGCGAGACCAGGTCAAGCCTCTCCGCGGGGAGGCTCCACAGTCGGTGCCCCTTCAGTCCCGGGGCCTCACCATGGACGACCGGGACGACGAGCCTCCGGCCCATTACACGGAAGAGGAACGGGCGAGCCTGTGGGGCCTCTGTGGCACCCTGCTGGTATGCCGCGCCATCCACAAGGCTGCACAGGAGCCGTGCAGAGGCGGCGGCACAAGGCAATGGTCGCGGTGACCGCCTTGGCGGCCGGGTGGCCCGTCCAGAGGGGCAGCGCGGAGGAGGCAGCCCTCCGCCTCCTTCAAGCGAGCCGTCCCGATCTGCTCTTCCCGGCGACGGAATCGGTTATCGGGGCACTTTCGAATCAGGCGCCGGCAGGGCCCCCAGCAGTGCACCTCGGACAGGCTCCACTTCCCCCTCGGTAGACATGGATGCCAGCCCGGATCCGGACGAATTCGAACTACTGCTGGCGGACGCTGGGTCGGACATTGAAGAGGGGGGGGGGAGGGGAGATGTGGGGCCCTGCTCTACTTACCTTTAAAGGCAGCGCACCGTCTAGTATTTGAAGGGCGCGCCGCTTCCCGGCACTCCCTGTGCGCTGCCCCCACTGCCCCTTCCCTCTCCCGCCGACGGGAAACCGGTCCCCCCTCAGACAGTGTGCACACTGCCTATATAAGCACCTACCGATATGAATAAAACAGTTGATAGTTTGCGCTCGTTCCGGCTCCATTGTTCTCTTCCTTTGTTTGTATTTTATGTGCGCGCAACTCATCCTTAACAATAAAGCCGTGCACCAAATAGCCAAAAAAGAAGTTTTGCTAAGCATATAATCTGGTGAAATGAAGAGTGAATACTGTATACTGTTACAACAAAACTAAAGGCTCAAACTACCACCACCCCTGCAGACTACTATCTAGAAATTACTATCAAATTTCAACATGAAATGGATTTCTGGGTTACAATGGCTACATCACCTGATCGGTGAGCTCTGCTCTGCTTGTCCTTGTGGAATACAATATTAGTCACACAATTAGTGTGAGTCAGTTTATGTGTTTTTTGTAGGGAAACTATACTGAGCTGGTGCTCTATAAATATTTCAGAAATATCAACCAAATTGTTCAACAGCTTCAGGGGTTCCAGTAAATGTGCTCTCAGTAGGCATGATAATAAGTGGAGAAGAGAGAACGAGTGGCTATAATTTTAACATATTGCCTTTTATGCAAAAGCTGGACTGGCGGCTGCTTTTTAGGCTTGTGGCAGTCCAGGAGGCAACACCCATTTTAGGGCTCCCCCTGGTCATCACTGATGTGGAGAAGTCCATATAGTCACCTCCAACACCTTCAATCGATACTCGGAGGCCAATAGGAATTTATTTGTTACAAGGGTTCAGAGTCCCACAGATTGTCGTTTAAGAACCAGACGTTTATGTGTTGACCTCTGGAATATGTTAAAGACTGGTGCAGCCGCTGGCCACTCGGCGGGAAGTTGGAGCCAAGACCCCAGTGAAAATCGTACACTGTAAAACATTTTGTTGAAAAAAACTGAAATTTTCTGGCAGCTGTCCTGCCAGAAATTTTTTATTCTGCTATGTTTTCTGTTTTTAATTTTTTTTTCTGTCATTTTAAAGTTTTTTCTGTTTACAACTGATAGAAAATTGTTGTAAATTGGCAGAATTTTTTCTGTTATACGGCGTTTTTTGTTTTTTGTTTTTCTGTCGCAGTGAAAAGTGTGATCCAAATATATCTTTTTTTTTTTTTACTCGACTTTCATTTCACGTTTTCTGTCTGTAACAACAACAAAATTGTGTTGACCGCCAATTTCTTTAATGAACATCATTGCTAAGGCGAAATCCTTGCCAACTCCATCTCACAAATATCTCGTGGCGCTGGCAATACCTGATGGCACCCATAAAGTTGGCCGCTCAACAGTCTTTGCCGAGCCACCGAAAAGAGGCATATGAAAAATGCCTAACAGATACCACTGTAGCAGGGAGCCAACCAACAGCGGACCTCAATGTGACGCCACTATTTATATTCTTTCGAATCGAAATTGTTACGCTACCGTTCATCGGTCAGTGCCTTCGGGGTTGTCGTAATATTTCCCTTTCCATTCAGCATTAAACTACAATTCAAGTAAAAATGAATTTGTGGTAGAAAATAGAACAGACGACCAAAATATATCGAATTGTTTGCCTTCCAATTGAGGTTTCGGCTGGAAAACCGAAAATTGCTGTTTTTTTTCGTGAACATATTTCTTTAAATGAAGTAGAACAGATATTATCTGCACCAGGACAGAAATTTTCTTTAAAAATACCTGCAATTTCACGCAAATTTTTTACGGTGTAACTGGTGCAGCTGACTTATGGAACAATTCCCACTGAGCTTAATCTCGACAAGGGTACGTGGTGGTGCAGAGTGCTGTTCTCGAAACTCAAGGTGCCCTTGCTAGCAAGAGATAACTTCTTAAGACTTTAAGCAGCACCAGTTAGCACACTGGAAGTGCCGCGAAAACGAATTCATTCACCAATATGTAAAATGCAAATTTATCATTTTTGAGAGAGTGAATGGCACAGTCAGATACTGTCATCAGCAGCGAGCATATGAAGAAAGGTTGGATGAATGAACCTTTAAGATTTCTCTTATTTTAACGGCAAACACGCTTGGCTCCTAGATACTTATACACTATGTTGCCCAGCTAAAGTCCTCTGGGCAGCAACTTATTGCCGGAAAGCTCAGATGATGCCCTTTCCTGAGCAGGCAGCTGGACCGTGCACTACCACATCTGGACACTAAAACTTTACTCATAACCAGAGCCCTTCAGTTCTCCCATTGAAGGTATCTGTCACTGAAATACAGAAAAGCAACATTCACTTACACGTACCTGAATTCAGCAAGTCAGAAGAACTTACTTTACATCTGGGAATCGCATGTTGCGGAAACTCAGGACCTACCGAGCAATAAATAAGCGCTGTGAATACAACCAAACGACATGGGCACTGGCAGAAAGAATTTTTTCAATATATGTCGTGACACGATCGAAGCAAAATTCCGTCGGACAAATATGAAGATAGTCGCACTTTATCCGCTTTTGTCCTGTTATCAATTAAGCGTGACATCTCTATTTTGAAGCTAATTCTGCGTGCACAAATGCCAGAACACAGTTACCAGCAGAAGAATCGCGCACGGTAGACGCAGAAAATTATCAGCTTTCCAACGGCGATGGTGCCCGAAAGCTACGTTCTTGCAGCCGCGAACAGTCCACACTGAAATAGGCGCAAACTCGAGCGGCGAAGCGTACGTACGCTGCACTCTCTCCGCGCGGGTCGAGCACAGGATGAACCGTAACTGAGTAGCTGCATTTGGGTATCTTCTCCAGTAGGTCTGCTTTCGGCGACGGCCCCGATCGAGCTAGGAAATGTCGCAACAAAGGTTCAGCGAGGCCGTAGAAGCGTGGGCCTGCGATCGAGGGCCTTGATTAAGGCTAGAGAGCGGCAATAAACAAATACAAAGGACCGTTCACTACGGAAGTAAAAATTTGTTTATGCTTACAACTATAGTTGCAGAAAGCAGAGATCACATACGCCCCATCATGGCACCACAAATACAAAGAGCACTAGTACAAACCCGTTATGTGGGCTTCAAATAAAGCGCTACAGTGACTATAAACAATGCTAAAAACCATAATATGCGCTGCAAACAGGCGAACACGCCTAGATAGAGAAAATGCAAATACATCTCGTCGACGACTTACACAGTGAAAAATTTCAGCAACCCGCCATTAAAACAACGACGTCATTCGAATTAGCATCACTTCTGGTCTAAACGTCACTGCTGGTTTATGACGTCACGTCTGGGCATGACGTTACTTCCGTGCGTTTAAATGGCCACTGCCTTAAGGCGAACACCTTTCTAGGCTTATGGTATAGGGTCCCGATGGTGACGTTCGTGTCCGTTCGCTGAATGTGTTTCCCTGCTGTGTCCGTTCGCCGGAAGTGTCCGCCGCATGAAGTTGAAAATGATGATGATGATGATAGGATGAATGAAAATGACGATGCAGTTAGGAGAATCATTACTGTAAATTGGTTTTCGCCATTTTAAGCAGACGTAAGCGCAGTCTGTACCTTTTTTGCTTTTGCTCTTTTCTGCCTGTAAGAGGACCCACTTCATTTTATTTTCAGCGTCCCCTTGAAAATGCGCAGTCATCATTTAAAATCTCTATAGTCGTAGTGCCACGTGGTACTTGATCCGCTGCACGCGCGAGAGCCAAAGTAGAAGACGACGACGCAGACGTCTGTGAAGATCCGGGCATTATCTTACGGCACAAGAACAATGAGCCAAGAACATGACGTATGTACACCACCTGGACAGCCAAAACCAGCGATCAGCCCGGCGGCGGGAGATGAGCCTCTCAGACAGCCTGCGGCGAACTCTATCACGCTAGAGGTTGCACCGGAGCGGTACGAACGTCCAGGGGCTGCGCAGACGTGGAAGCCAATCGAGCCCCGCATTCTTGAGCGGACGCTACGCCAGAGGCGTGAAAGACAAAAGTATGTGAACTCCAAGTGGGTGCAATGCCGTGAGCAGATTAAGGCTGAAGTTTCAGACATGCACGAAAAGCTCATCAAAGATTTCTCCGACCGAATGCAAGCGGCTAGGACAGATTCTGATCGTCGACGCTTGCTCATCAAGTTTGCCAAAACACGTGATGACCTACTCGAAGACATGAAGGAGAAGATTCTCGCATCCTGCGTAGACTTTGCCGAGTGGAAATTTCGCCGTGCGGAAAGGCAGCTTCAAGAAGCTCGTGCGAAACAGCGGGACAATGGAGATCAGGACGCCTTAATTTTCCTTTTGGAAAATGAAGTGTATATAAATAGGATCGACTTTCAAAAGCATCGAGCTCGTGATACCGCTTGGGATCTCTGGAAGGAGTTCGTCCAAGACCTGGAGAAGAAATGACTCTGTACTTGATGAGAACGTTCATAAAAAAGCTTTGACTTGTAATCAATGCTGCTCTTTTTGTACCTTGAACGCGGTTTCTATATGTCGGCAGGAGCGAGGACGGAATAGGCGGGGTGCAATCTGAACGAGCCGCAAAGAACGCTGGGTATTCCGACTTCCTGGCCGATCGGCGAGGCGCGCGTCTGCTACGCAGTGCTTGAAACTCGGCATTTGCAAGCTTGAATTCGACTCTTCTTTTGTTTTATAAGCGCGAATGAAGTCTTAAAACATCATAATGATCTGCGCACATATTATGACTGTGTTTAACTATTGGTATTTGAAGGAAAATTTCGAAACATTGTTGCAAGTGCAACCATATTTCAGCGTGTATCGTGTGTTCGCGCTGAAGTTTAGCATGCATCATACATTCGGCCAAACTTCGCATGCCGTTGCTGTTATCATGCAGTCGCTACATATATCTCAAAATACACTAGAGAAAACATTTTCTACGGGTATTGCGCTAGCAGAAGCCAGCAGCCGTAGTTCAGCGTTACGTGCGAGCCGACTGTTGCATGAGTTGTAGCTGCGACGGCAAAGAACTGAAAGCAAGTAAATCCCAGGAGGACTTTGTAAACCTTTTTGAAGCCTTTACAAAGCTTTCTCGTGTTATGCTGCACCGCCTGAGAGAGTCAGAGCAGCTAGTGTTCCTTGCCTTGCAGTGTACTTTAGTTGCCCGCAAGCACGTCCGGTACATCGAGTTTTAGTTGCCGAGCTAATAGTGAGACGCGATTCTAACAGTGTGTTGTGCTTTTCCTCCCGAAGGTCTGAAATTACTAACCAGTGCTTCGAGACCTTAGAAGGGAGCATAATATTAGCTTTTTTAAGCTACATGCTCGTTTTTGATTGATTGATTGATTGATTGATTGATTGATTGATTGATTGATTGATTGATTGATTGATTGATTGATTGATTGATTGATTGATTGATTGATTGATAAACATTATTGGGAAAAATTAGGGGTTAGGGGTAGTAGGTTATTAAAGAGCAATGGCAGTCCTCTGTCCACGAGTCCGTTGACCTCAGCAGCGGTTCTGGCTCGCCGCACCAGCATGAGCTGATGCTGCGCGTCCGAGTCGGCTAGAAGGTCCTCTCACATCCCCGTGTTGTGTGGCAGAGTGTAGCAGTGTCTCCGCACCAGACACATTCGCTTTTGTATTGTGTTGGCTATATCTTGTGGTACCGTGGTACCGGCCTCTGTTTGGATATTTGTTTGTTTGTATAGCGCCTAAGTGTAGTAGCTTGTTCTCGGCTTAGTGGGTCATGTGAAAGTTCGTACTTTCTACGCCTCTCCGTACACGTTCGTAATGTTTCCCCGTATGTTTCTGGTGTCGTGGAATGATCTACCAGAGTCGGACCCAGGCTCTATCGACGGCTCCGCTGCCCGGCTAGTGAAACCTCGGACGACGGCATCTACTCTATTGTTACCCTCCACCCCAGCGTCGGGACCCAAACAATCGTGTGTTGCCTACTTGGGTCTGTTACTTCAGGCCGTCCGGCCAGGAACTTGCTTGTTATGCGATGAATCCTGTTGTTTTGGAAGGCTCGACAGGCGGCTTGCGAGTCTGAGACTATCCAGTGATTTTGTTGTCTTCGGTTTGCTTCCTAGATTGCCAGGGCTATTGCCACCTCTTCCGCTGTGCGGATGCACTTGGTTCCTATAGTTGTTCCGTATATGAGCTTGCCTCGTTAGTCAGCGACCGCTGCGGTCGCCTATCTGCCTTTGTACCTCGCTGCGTCGACATACATCGCAAAATGTTTAGTGTTCAGGCGTTTATCAAGAGTTTTGGTTCTGGCATTCCTTCTGCCGTTATGATTGACAGGGTCCATATTTTTGGGCAGTGGTCTGACCATAACAGTATCCCTGCTGTCTGGTGCGATATTTGTGGTTTCTGTGCTATTGTCACCCTTAAGGATATATCCGAAGTTCGTAAGGAGAGCACGGCCCGTCTTGGTCTGCTTACGTCTTCTGATCTGGGAGTCGAGCATAGCTTCGCTATGTTCTTCGAAGGTACAGTGCATGCCCAGATCGTGAAACTTGCTGTTAGAGGCATATGGTGGTAATCCCAGAGCCAGTTTGTATGCCTTCCTGATTAGCACGTTTAGCTTGTTCCTTTCCGTCTTGGTTGTTTTAAGATAGGGAGACTGTAGGTCAGGCGCGGGATGAAGAGGGCTGTCACTATCCGTATTGCGTCTTGTTCCTTGATCCCCCTTCTTTTGTTTGTTATCCTGCTTATCGTTCTAGAGGTTTGGTTTGTCACAGTGGTAAGAGATTTGATCTGTGATCACGCTTGCCTCCTTCTTGTAACCACAGCCCTAGTACTCTCATTTTGTCTGTCTAACGAATAGGATGACCGTTCATGATTATGTCGATGTCCATGGTTTGTACCTGGTAGAATGTAATCTGATTTATTGTGATTTCTCCGGTGAGCACTGCATTCCGCTAGAACTCTTTTGACAACTCACTTGAGTTTGCTCACAAATATGCTAGTTTTATTGAAAAATACTGTACTAGGAAATGCCTAAGAACTTATCATGGTTAACATTACATTATCAATCAATGAAAACATTAGGAGGACAATGAAAGAAACAAAAATCATTCTCAAGCATTTGATTTTTACTGGAGTTGTATTACAAAAATGCAACTGCATAATGTACGAGTCACATTTTTAGTACTGCTGTATTCATTCTACTTGCATGCATTATATCCCAACGTGTGTGCAGCCAAGACTATATATACGGTCGGAAACATCTACTAAGGCGTTTGAGGACTTGGATGGGCTAGTGACGTAGCTATTCCGTCAGTGAGAGAGACATATCCACTTGCTGAGGTTGCAGTGCATGCGAGAAAACCCCACTCATAAATAAAATTAACCAACCGTAATATGTGGCACATTTAGTCCATTCACATACAACTGTGGAAGCTCTCCATGATTTAAATTTTTATGCTTGAATTCCCAATACTAATTGCTCCATTATGTCGGTCAAAAAAGGGAAGTAAACAAAAGCTTTGTTTTAATATCGTCTCTTGAAACCATTGTTGCTTCCGATCAAAGCTGAGAAGAACCTGTTACTATTTTGCTGTTGTGTACTTAGGGCTATGGGTCTGGTTGAATAGAAATACTAGATTGTGTACATACAGATGTTTCCAGTAGGCACACAGGCTGTTAATGCATACGTACTGATTGTGGGAAAGTATAACTTCTGCACAATATGCAATGTGTTCAAGGTAAAGGAGCTAAGTACGAAAAGGCAGGCATAAAGTGAACTTGTCTCGTAGTTCTTCATAATGAAAAATTCAAGTGAAAGCAAGGTCTGGACGCTTGCAGCACAGCTTTGCTACGGTCACCAAGAGAAACAGTCAGGCACACGGGCAAAAAGAAAACAGCCAAAAGTAAAAGTAACTAGTATTAATTATACAACCATGAAAGAGGAAAGTTTCTGGGGTGTAAATGGGAAACCTTTGTGGCACTGTGAGTAATAACCCCTAATATTACCTTTCTCTAGCAAAAGTTTTGCAGCGCAAGTTTTACACCATGTAATTAATGACCTCAAAGCAGGGCTGCGAGCCGTGGCTGCGAGTGAGAAATAGTAACTTGTGACAAAATGTGTAGTACAGCCTAGAGAAATGAACTTCAATAGAGCCGTGTAGCGAGTAATAGCAAGGTGTAAGAAAATGCATGGTACACAGGAATCTTGCTTCGGTTTCTTCATCACACAAAGAAGCTTGATGCAAGCTGGTTTCAGGATTTAGTACAACTGCATACTTCTGATCCTTACGGAAGTAGAAGCTGCTAGCTAGGCCAGACTCTGCCTACCTTGCGAACTTTCGCACTTCTTGAGATAGCCCATGGCCACCTGTGCAGTGTTGTCCTTTTCAAGGCCACACAGGAGACTTCCCGAATGAAATGAGTGACACATAAACTTCATGTACGCAGCGTTTTAAAAACACTCAGTGCACTATACATATATGCAACCATGCACTGCATCACAAGTAATCTATAAAGATGTATACGTTCATTTAATTTTCACATGCACGTTTAGCAGCACCTGCGCCATTATGAAACTGCATTGTCGTACAAAACAATTTGGTTTAATACCATTTCACTCAGCTGTCATCTTTTCTATGTACCGTACAATGAAAAATAGCTGGACAATGTAGTGTTGTCCTGAGGTGAAGATTTTCATATGACACTGACTCAGCTGAGTATAGAAAAATGCTGTTAATTTTTATCTTGCTAACCGTCTGTAACTGTCTTTTTTTACACAGGACAAGAATAAATACCACTGCACCGTGTCGTATGTCTGCAAAAAAAGGAAACTTAATTTTAACATCTTGCTTGTATTTATCCGCAATTTCTGCGTGCTAATGCTAATTGCTCCGCATGTGAAAGCATGTTTGTTATTGAGAGTTACATCAACAAAGAATTTATTACACAACAATGCATAAATTTTACAAGTGCTCACGTTGAGACGCTGGCCTAGTCAGGCAACGAGACAAAACATTGACAGCTGATTGGCAAGCATTGGCCTTAATTCTAGAAACTTGCATGTAGCAGAAATGTCTGACGAAGAAAATTGCTCAGTGCTTATAACATCATACCACGCTGTACTGACCGAATAAAAAAGAAACACAGTTTGCAAATATTTTGAAGACGCGGAACGGGGACCGCGCGCTGCTACCGTCATCATGCGAAAATAGCGGTAGCACACAGCCGAAGTTCCCCGAGCAAGAACTTGGTGCTCCTGAACGAGAGCAAACAACATACGTTACAAAATTTTCTATAGCTTTCACAGTGCTAACATACACACGCCATTCACAAAATACTCGAAATAAAGCCTCCAGTTGCCCGTGCACCTCGCCGTCGACGGTCAGCCGGGGATCGCAACGGCCAACTGTTTTTGCCGTTCCCAACTCGACGTCACTCGGAACATCTTGTATCGCGTTCTAGTTCAGTTACCGTATAGTTGGAAGCAGAGTACGACACCCCATTTCCAGCAAAGTGAGCGCAAGTATCAAGAAAAAAAAAAAAAAGGTCGAAACCGTACGCGATTTGGCTGCACTTTCTGCACTATAGTTCTCACATGACCCAAGGGTGTACCTTGAGCGTGCAGCGCTAGACCAGCTATTTCAGTTTTATTTCAGATCACGGTGGTTCAGGTGCAGCGGGACACTGGCACCGCTAGCGCCGCTGGCGCTGCACGTTTGCTGTGCTCGCTGCACTTGGCAACTGGGGCCAGTTCAGAGGTTCAGACCATGGGTGAAAGAAAAACTAGGAGGGAGCGCGCGGCAATACTCTTGAAGCCTAGTCGTAAAAAATAAAAGAGAGTGAGTCGGTCTCCACGTGATTAGACCACGTGAGAAAACAACTTAAGAGAGGCCCTTACCATCCCCAATGCATTGAAAAAAGTGTGGCGGAAGTGACGTCAAAATTTAGGGTTAGCCAAGTCGGGCAATTAGCAACGGCATCGCTGATGCTATGAGAACTCGGGCTACTAGCAACAGCGTTGCTAAGGGCCCGAGGTACGTGAGTGTCGCGGAGATAGAAAATAATTTTTTTTTTCTTTGTCTGGCCGAACATAACAAAAACTAAAAATGTCTGCACCTGGGATGGAAATCATCCAGCCAAGCAGAAAGCTCGCGCATGCGCTGCTGTTTTCGCTCATAACTGCCTATGCTTCGTGGGGCTTAGAGTCGATTTTGTGAAGATTAAAAAAAAAAAAAAAGAAAACTAGGCTTGTATGCCTGCATTGACCCGTTTTCCAGCATGCTTACGTCATATGAGTTTCAAGCCTTTGGTAGGACTTCAGGTCGTCCGCAAGACAGGCGGAAGGGCCCATGACGTGAGCCACCTTGGCATGAACATTGCTGAGTACAAGGTGCCGACGTCGATTCTTGAGACTGCGGAAGCAATAAATAACCTAGCTTCTTTGAGCCCTTCAAATGGCGAAGACAGCTACGGGCCAGCAAGACGGTGGGTTCGCCGTTCATTTCACAACCGTTCGACCATTCTTCTGCTTATGTTGTTGTTGCTTTTATTCTCTTTTTTTGTCATTGTCTTATTTTTGTAATGACAAGCGCTGTAGGAAGGAGGGAAGGAATAGCTTTCTGAGACGGAATTTCGCGGGAATATGAAAGAATGTGTGTGCTTCACGTCTGGAGAACAAGTTAGTTTTAGTTCACTAGCTTTACTAGTTTTTGCATGGATGAAAACTAGAAAGTAATTTAAAAGTAATTGAATTACTCAACAGAAGTAATTGCAATGTAATTTCATTACTTTTGGAAGCAGTAATGAGTAATGTAATTTAATTACTTTTCTGCGATTGTCAGCAAAGTATTTAGTAATTTAATTCCTTTTCAAAAGTAATATTGCCATGTATGGCAGGGAGACCCGGCTGAAAGGGACGTTTTTGCCCACCAAGCCGGGTTTCCTGTGGTGCGCCCTCTCGTCGTGTGCCTCCCTGATTTCACATTGTTTGCAAACAGGGAGAGGTCTATTGCAGCAGCCGGCAACATTCCTTTACTTCCTCTTTGATTATTTTCAATAAACCACCACCACAACAAAGAACTCGTTTGCAGTTACACCTGATGAAGGAACCGAGTAGGTTCCGAAACGTCGTGTGCAAGTTCTTCCCTTTTTTTTGTTGCCATTCCTATCATACTTCGGTAATCCGGGTGGTTGTTACATTGTATAAAGCTAGCAGCGCAGCAATCAGCATGCTGTAAGTCAGCAGGTAAATATATTCCTTACCATTCATTTGACGGTTTTCGAAGGCACACTGATGCTTGTCTGCGCAACGCACCGGGCTGCTACGTGGATCTCATCACACGAAATTACCTCCTTCACCTCGTGTACATGGCCTGCTTCAAAAAGCTTCGTTCCTTTTCTGATACTTGCACCTCGAAAGAATTTTGCAACCCCATTAGCACATCCAAATCCCGTCTCTACAATCAGCGGCACACGGCTAACAGATGACATCCCTGCGGAGACGCGGAGGGAGTCTTCATCACCGTGGTCTTCATGTTAGGGTCGAGGAACCGGCCGCGCGGGGCTCTAAACGCAGCCTCTCCAGTGACTCTATCTCTGCGGCGGCCATGGTCTAGATAGCCATGGCGGTGGCAGGCTGGCTATTGAATCGACGCTAGCGCCATCTCTGGGTCGATTTCGCGGCGAATAAGCACATTGATGAGAAGGGACCGGACAGCTGTACGGGCGGCGCCGCCCCTCGGCTCATCGCTCAAACGCCGGAATGCGCCGGCCCTGGCCGGCGGCCGGCGCATTGTCAGCGCATTGGAGCGTACAGTTTGTCGTTGGTTTGTGTGGAAATTGGAAATCCTAAGGTTTAGATGACGTTGTGCGTCAAGAGAACAGAAAGTTGGGCTAGTTTTGTGAATATGTCCAGTGAAATGAAGTCTGGCCAAACAAGGCTGGCGAAACGTGGTGCGTTGTTGGCTCCACTGGCAGCTACGCAAACTCGTCGGACGTTTTTAAGTCGATTCATTTCTACGGGTTTCCACAGAAGCATGAGTGGCGGGTGACCTAAGCATGGTTATTTGAAAGGCAAAGGCACGAATCTACGTATTTGGTTACTGTGTGGTCATGGAAAGTGCCGAATTTTTAAAATTCCGCTTGCTACCGGATGCTCAGTGCCTTCTGTTCCCCAGGAGTGACGGCACGAGAGTCTCGGATTCGAAGTTGCACTCCTTCATCTGTAGTCACTTTATTGACAATTGAAAATCGAAGTAACCAAACAACGTAAGTTACAACACTAGCACTTCACCGCCTGCGTACAAGAAAACCCCAGCACGGAAAAAGAAAAGGCAGCTCCACCATCGTCGTTCGGGCTGCGTTAGGATCTTCAGTGATGGGCAAAGAAAATGTTTGTGCAGATACTTTCGCTGACATAGTCAAAGATAATTTACTTTTTTCTCTTAACAGAAAGAGCAGATAGGAGATATGAACAATTCCTATTACCATGATCTTGTCATTTTTCCTCTCGTTTGTCAACCAATAAAAATGCGCTGAGAGTTCTGCGTTGATACTCTTCGAATTTGTTAACATTTGTTTGTGGCATGTTCATTTTGCCTAATAAAATAATGTCACAGCTCAATCAATACCACATGGTCACAAAATCTGCTATCGGCTTTATATAAAAGTCGAACAAGAAAAAAAAATACAATTTAATGTGTTGAAACGAGCATAAGCGTAGCATTTTTGTTTTTTAGCTTCGAAGGATATGTAGCAGTTATTATTTTTCGCACTCACGTTGCACCTGACACGGCTTTACGTATTTTCTCAGCAGCGTCCATTTCCTGGCCCGCCTAAATACATGTAAAAGGAATGGCTTTCAGTTATCGGGATTCCTTTACGTGCAAATAGAAAACTACATGCATGGTCGTGTCTCCTCACACTCATCAGGTATCGAGGTCAGCTAGGTATCGGCCCCACAAGTTCGTGGTACACTGAGAAAGTAGACCACCTTAGCGAACGAGCCATCAGAGGGATTCATTTAACAATAGAACGCTCTCTTAGTTGTCGGTGGCTTATCTTACAACACATCACACTGTGTTTTTTTTTCGATTATATTTAAGTTTGACAGTATTGGACTATTGCCTTCAGGTGTTCAAGGCAGGTGCGGTCAATCGCATTGAACTTCTTGCGCTGAAAGAACGCTAGCAGGAAATTTAATTTTTTTTCTTTTCACAACCTCCGCAGCATGTCGGGAGAAAGGCATGTATAGTAAAATATTTTCTAAGTCAAATATATGTAGCAGCTCCGACGTGTTCAACAAGAGCATTGTCGTATATGTAAAAATGATGCTGAGGTGGTATTACTCATTTGGCTTATATTACGATTAAGTTTGATAGTCTCAAGGCCAGGTTCAGCGAGCTATTGTAGCGTAATTGTGCAGGAAGTCCTGGAAGTATATATGTGTTTGCTATTCCAACCATAAATAGGATCCTACTTTTGTCTTGCTTGTTTATTTTTCTCCTTTTACAGCTCTCGTTGCAAGGTTGAAACTGGAGTGTCATTTGCTATTATTCTACTCTGAATCGTTTGAGCTATAGCTATTACCAAAAAAGACAGGTGCAGCATCTTTTTCATTTTACATGAACGCTGACCATTACAACTACCACTACTACGGCGCCACGGCTACACGGCTCGGCGGTATTTGATCTTCAGGCAGGTTTCGACTAGACCTAACATAAGATGGACGCGCAGTGCAGGCGCAATTCCCGTCTTTGAAGTCGCCTTAACAAGTGCCTAACGAAGGTGTTCCTAGCCCATGGTGAAAAAACGGGCGCGGCACTTTCGAGTATATAACAGAAATACCATGCGCCGGGCGGTTTCAAAAAAAAAAAAAAAAAACACGCACGCACGCCCTGCCGAGAACGGCCCTTTTCTTATTCAAGATTTCCCGGTCAAAAAATACTCCTTGCGATTACTCAACGCAGCTCAAAGCTCTCAGAGCCACACCGCAAAACGACGGGTAAGAACAGGCTCAAAAATGCCTCGCAGAACGGAAACGACTGCACCGCTCAGCTGCCTCGGCATTCCGCTGTTTCGGCACTCCGCCGCGGGCGGCGCTGTTCCACCGAGGCGACGGTGGTGCCATACAACGGGCGCCCGGTCCCTATAGCCTTTTCTTCCACGGGTTCGTCAGGAAGACTAGGGATTCGAAATGACGTTGCATGGCTGGGGAACTGGCTGCAGCAGTGCATGTATTTGAAGTCTGCCTTTCCTTAATGCAACAGACGATTTTCGTCTCGAACAGTACATGCACATACCCTGACAAGCAGACGTTTCGTTTCTCGTAGAGTGTGCATAACAGGATACTCACCGTTGGAGCGGCAGCTCCGGGCGGTATATATCCGTGTAGCTCTATAGCATCCCGGCACGCAGCAGTTCATATGGTAGTACTTGTTGTTGGTCTAGTGGGTTTAATTCCATGCTTGTGGGATTCAGCGTACAACGCCGAAGCACAAGTTGACGAAGGACGACAGGACGAAGCGGTTCGGCGCTTCATACGTCCTTCTTGTGCTTGTGCTTCGAATTTGTGCCCCGAGCCACGTAAGCATTTCATATGGCGTAGTTGAGGGGACCCAACCACACTACGCGAAATACACGGGTACACTGTGGTGGCGGCAGCCCGTCTAATGGTACAAAGTTACATCCATCGTCAGCGCGCGCCTCAGGTTTCTAATGCAGGCGTCGCATAGCGATGGCATTTCTCCAGAGCGGAGAGTGCAAAATCGAAACCAGCTACCACCTACCGCTTGCCGTGTCACGTGACGGCCAATTTCCCATGATAATTTCTATATTTTTTTTATGACTAGGCTTCACCCATTTCCTGCGACGCTCAGTCAGGCAGGTCCCTCGCTCCGCCCCTCGGGCATTCTCCGACGAAGACCGACTACACTTGGCAATTCTAGATTAAATGAATTTACTTCAACAGTATAGTTATGCGGGCGAGTTGGTGATACATTATCCAAAACAAACAGCGGGAACAAAGGCGCGAAACACAGGAACAAAAGGCTGGCTACTTCATCCGGACGCATTGCCTTCCCAGTAGTCTCGTTTTCAAACACAATTAGGCCCTGGCATCAGAATTTAACATCTCCTTCAATTTGCCTGCTATTACGAGCTCTCGCAGCTCTTCCAGAGAAGTAATGTCATAACTGTTGCAATAATGGATAAAATAATTTTGCAGTCGCGTTGCGAACTAGTCCCATGATTCAAAGGCTGAGTTACATGTGCGCGAAAACTCACGCGAACGCGAATGCGACGGCGGCACGCGTCGCGCGAACAGAAATGCACGTGTCCCCGGCCGGCTGAAAGTTTTCGAAGGCTTTGACAGGACACGGCGCAGACAAATCCTTTCGAGATATCTTGCACGAGGATTTTGCACGCTGTTCGCAAAAACACGAACGATGCACATACACCAAGGAAATTCTACTATAGCAATGACATAAACGCATACTCTCAAGCTGCAATGGCAAGCGCTGTACTCTTATAAAGCGTTCAGGCGCAGGAAGTAAGAGCGAACAATATAAGTTCGAACAGAGCTGAAACCACGCTTGGTTGCTGCTGCTCGCTTTTCTGAATCCTAGTCATGGCGATATTGCGAGTACAACGTCAAAAAATCTATTGCATTTCACTGAAATAAGGTTTGAAAGGCCGCCCCAAAGCTTCCTCGTGGGATTCATGGGATCACATTTTCGCGCTCAAAATATGTGAGCAACCATTCAATCTTTATCTTCCAGAAGCGACTTTCCCGCTAGACACTAGATAGTGGAGGGAAGGCGCAGGCACCGAGAGTCCTCTCGGTACAACCGTTTTAACACGCATATCGATGTTACGCAAGGGAGGTCGAATACTGCGACAATGCTTATTTAACGGCCACAGAATGACAAACACTGTTTACTCACGTTGCCATGGCAGCGCGCTCGAGCATGCTGCTCCTGTGTTTTGTACTCGCAACCAAAAGGCAAAGCCCACACACTACCAGCGGCATCCTTAGTCTCAATAATTTACCTGTAAACTAAAGGTGTGAATATGAAATGCGTAATATCTTGACAAAATCATATGTTCATCTAACGTCACCTGTGGCCTTCTGTGAACTCGGGGGGAGCCACACGTTCTGCTGGCCGCCACTCGCGCAGTGCATGACAATCGCCCGAGCAGGGACGAGCACGATACGAGTACACGGTACCACGCCAACGCGTGGTGCAATCCCGTCGTGTAGCGCGCACTAGCAGCTGACGCTGTGGGCAGTCGACTTGCGAACTATCAATGAGCACACACCGATGGTAGGCTGGTGCGTAGCTGATCGGGTTTGCGTTACCGCGCGCTGCCGGAGATGTGGAGAGCCTAGTAATAAACGCGAGAGATGCGCTTCCATTTTAAAAACCAAGATGATTATTCACACTTGATCCCACTGCAAGAACGGTAGCTTGCTTTCTCAATTTCCACGATTTGCTGCTGGCACATCTTCTTATGTTTACTGATTTGTGGCATCTTCAGTACGATCTTTTGCTTGCAGAAGGAATGGTTACGGTTTCAGCCACGTCCAAAGCACTTATTCCCAAGTTAACGCATATTATAGTCTTTTTTTTTTTTTTTTTTTTTTTCAGTAGCTAACTGTACCAAATTTTCAAGACAGCGGATCAAACGTGTATCAGCAGATGCAGTAAAATGGAATGTGCGAGATCATCCCGCACATCGACACACCTGTCAGCTGAGCTACCAATCACACAACCAAGGACTTTTCTTAGCGGCACATCACGAGACGGCTATTTAGTTGGCCGACCCGCCGCTGTGGAACAGTGGTTAAGACGCCCGACAATAACTGTCCCGGAGCACCTGGGTTCGGACCCTACCGCCGGCTGCTGCGTTTCGATGGAGGCGAAACGGAGAGGCGTCCGTGTGCTGTGCGATGTGCATGTTAAAGGTCCCCAAGTGTGGAAATTACTGCGTAGCCCTCCACTACGGCACTTTCACTCCCACAAGCTTCCTCCCTTACGGTGCGGTTCAGGTATCCACAGAAAAGTGTGAGATATTGCGTCTTTCTTCCTGTAAACCAATTGTTATTTAGTTGGCCAGATAAGGCAAAGTAACACTTGATGCGCCTCGGATGCCCGCTACAAAACAGCGAGTGTACCGCGTCTTTTGCCCGAGCAGACGACGCGTTTCTCTGCGGAAAGGAAAGGTGCAGTATCTGTCACACACCAGAAACGCGCTGTAAGGGAAGTTGCGACTGTAATAAGAAGTAAAAGAAAATGCACGGACCTGCTACTGGCTCTGTAGCTGGGCCACCTCAGCTGCTTTGTGCGGACAAAGGAGAAAATAGACAAGAAAGAAAGAAAAAATTGCCGACGATTACGTTACTTCCTAATGCGAAATTTGAGCGCAGCTCATCAGCTGTTTCACCTCTTCGATAGATTGAGGCAAAGATTTCGAGCAAGACACGTATGTACAATTACAGACAACTTTTTAAAAACTTTCCACACGTATTAATTCAAGAAACACTCCACTAACTGTTCTTGGCTGTCATGAAAGAAGCTTTGTGGTCGGAGAAATGAAAAGAGCAATTAAGTTATCGGGAGGTTGCGGGAGGCAGTGCGTGGGCCCATAGGAACGTTGCGCGATGAACAGATAGCAGCGACTGACTGATGCCGTTGACGTCACTAGCTAGTGAAGAGAACGTGACTTGCGTTTCGGCTTGGGATGCACGCACCCTGATCCGCTGATAGCGAGCCGACGTTTCGGCAACCGGAGAGCACCCTCGCCGCCACGCAGGAAGAGGGGGGAGGGGGATAGACCAACACCGATCTGTGACGTAAGCACGATGCGGTGGCGCTTCTATCGCCAGCGTGGGCCAACTGGGGGTGAAAAATAGGTTTAGCGCCCATAGGAATACATGGAAGCGAAATATTCCAAATCAATTTTCTAATTTCACGGATCATCTGTGATGCCGTTATTTGGTACAGAGCAACCATGAACTCCCTGGAATAGATCGTGGAAGTATGAAATCTCATTACCGAGGCGAAGTATTTTTAAAATACCGCGAAACGTATGAGGGTGCTAATCCGCCTTTTGCGCGAGGATGTGGCGCCATCATGCGGAAGCGGGCGGGAAACACATTGAGCGGCAGTGTAGCAGACGACGCGAGAGCGCACCATACGAAATGGCCACGCCAACGCTGGTAGAAAGCGAAAACTTCCCCCCTTTTTTGGCCTCGGAGCGGGAAGTAGTGACAGTGATTGCAGCATATCATGTTCACGCAGTATGGGGGAAGGTAGAGCGTTTTCACAATCCACTCATAACGCACGTACGCATATACTATCTTCGTATTGTAAGAGCATGTAGCGCGGGCCGTGTTCGACGTGACAGAATGAGACGCTCTCAGCGTGCAGGTTCTCGGCAGACAGGAGAGCGTGGGGGCAGAGAGAGAGAGAGGGATCTCAAAGGGCAAAGCAGCCAGGGGTTTGTTGATGCTGCAGAGCTAGGTGGAATCGTCTCCTGTGACTTTGAGCGGCGCATATGCGCGGGGTGTCTTGAGTTACCGAGCACAATGCGGTCACCGCGGCGCCGGCATGGTGCAATGGGCGTCGCTTCCTCCTCGCGTCATCTACAACCGTGCAGCTATAGGATTTCATCTACGAAGATCGGCAGAGAGTCACATATACACACCCCGTGAAAAGGGCATTGTCCCGGCCGGAATGCACACCTGCAGGAAACGCGCTGCATTTTTCTGGCAATGGATGATTCAGAGCTGTAGCCGGTTTCTGGCCTCAGGTACCTCAGGGGTCAGAACGGATGTGGTCGCAGTGGTGAAAAGGTTCTCGGTGCGTAGAGAATGGTCATTCTGTTGTGAAAGGATCTCCAATGTTCATTTCTGCCTCCGCCGCGATTTCTGCGGAATCAACAACTTGGTGACACATTTGAATCTCCTACATATCGGATGCGCATCTCGGTCAGGAACCAACCCTGTTCTACGTCCAGAGCGATCCACTCTGCAAGTGAACGAGCATGAACCCTCCAGGAGACTCATTTATTGTGCCGGGCGGTTTCCTTGCCGTTGCAAACGGTTGGACGAAGACGATTATCAAGCTCCCTAACGAAGTGCATCTGATTGCGTACATTAAAGGAACAAAGTCCGGATGCTTTGGCGTGCACGAAGGCGAGCCTTTAATTAAAAAAAAAAAAATACTGTGCATCGTGCAAGTGTCAAGTGCGTCATATGCTCCGAGCGGCAAAAACACAGATACTACAGGTATGTATGCATCTAAGCGAAATAGGCATGATGAAAAGTACCTACTGGAGTTTTCACCCAGGCTGTAGCGCACCAGTGATAGCTGCAATGAGGATTTCTTCGGTGCATGATTGCTTCAGTTGCACCGGGGTCTGAAGGCGATGTATTTTGTCCCTTCTTATCTTTATGTGCGAAAGGGCTAGGTAGCTTAGATATCACAGGCGGCTGTGTGCGCTAGGCCGTAATATCGCGGCAGTCGCGATAAAACATGCTAAATATTACGGTCTAGCGCACACAGCCACCTGTGATATCTGCGCTACCCGGCCCCTTCGCACATAAATAAAACAAACGACAAAATACATCGCCATCAGACGCGCCGAACAAATGCTCATTGCGGCTATCACTGGTGGGTTACAGGCTTGGTGCAAACTCCGGTAGATACTTTTCATCATGCACATTTCCTTTAGATGCATACATACCTGTAACGAAGTGTTTTTCGCACAGTCGAGAGCACGCAGTGGGCTGCCAAGGTCGCCCATTCACGTCTTGACGCTTGGTTACCCTAATCCAAGCTTCACGCCGTTGCAAGTCGCGGCTCGCCGAAGGAAACCTAACAAAACGCGTCTTGCATCCCGGCACGCCTCGAGAGTGGCAGCCGTAAGCGGCACAGGTGGTTGGCATCGTTTTACCGAGGCTGTGAACGTACCGCGCCTCCAGCCCCCGTGCGTTGGCTATGAGTGCGGCGACGAGAAGCGCCGTCGACGCCTCTCAGTTTGTTTTCATCAGTCGCCGCTGGGGCTTCGCGCATGCGCAGAAAACTCGCGCAAAAGGCGGATTGAGAGGGCGATCCCATATAGAAACACATGTAAACACAACTTACCGCAACATTTTGCTCGGTTCAGCAGCGTTGAACCCTTCTCATTTTCTGGTGAACGTCTTGTACGGCGCCCCGACGTCATGTTGCATGACACACTACATTCTCTTGTAAGTAATGCAAGTCTGACGACTTGCGGGACCTTTCCCAACACGATAAACTGACCGCACACAGTTGCAAACGACCATGCACCACCGGCGCTGTCGCTAGCAGACTCCGGAGCTGGAGGCGGCCGCGGTGGGTATCGCCAGCTCGCCAGCTGCGCTGTCGTCTGCTGCAATGCGCGAATCTCGTTCGGTCCATATTGTTGTATGGCGTTTGACAACTGCTTTTTAAATGTAATTCTGTCTAGGACGTATCACTGGAGCGACAGTATTATCAAGCTTATTTACCCTATGCGGCAGCTATCATATACGGTAAGCAAAACTGCGCGATTCGCTACACCCAGCTTGCCTTTTAGCGGTGTCTGGATTCATAACACAGGTTATTCAGGGAGTTTTAAAAGTAGACTGGCCTCCGTAATGACGCACCATACTTTATCACACACTTCTTCAAAGCGCTGGTCAACGTTTAACGACCGGCCACCACTTCTGATGCTCTGCGAAATGAGAAATATGTTCCGGTAAGTTGTGTTTACATGTATTTCTACGGGTCGCCCTCCCAACTCGCACCCCCACATGTTTCGCAGTATTTTAAAAACACTTCGCCTCGGTAATGAGGTTTTATATTTTTGCTATCTGTTCTAGGGTGTTCATGGTTTCTCTGTGTCGAACCACGACATCGTAGATGCCGCGTGAAAAGAGAACACTGCTTTGAAATATTTCGGTTCCATGTATTCCTATGGGCGCTAACCCTACTTTTCACCCCGAGTGGGCTGCCGTAAAGCCCCAAGGGACTTTAGGCTGCCGTGCCGTGAGCGCCCCCTTTGTTTGTAAACACGGTGTTGGTCTATAAGCAGCGGCGAACGAGGGAGTGCGCGCACGCGCAGTCGGCGCCACGCAGGAAGAGGTGGGCTGAAAGTGGGGCGGAGCTGATTACGAGGCTGACGCCGACGGCGACGCCAACCAACACCGCCTAGACTACTCAAGGCCTCTCCGCTCCTCCATGATGTCATCACACTACGACAAACGCGGAAGCTGCGCGCTGCTGCACGTTGCTGCGGGCTTATTCTTGTTTCACTAGAATTGTGGTTGTTGCCGCATGCGAAAACATTCTTTGGTGTTTTAAGCCCCGTTGTTTAATAATAATAATAATAATAATAATAATAATAATAATAATAATAATAATAATAATAATAATAATAATAATAATAATAATAATAATTGGTTCATAGGAAAGGAAAGGCGCAGTATCTGTCACACTTGTTTCTGTGGACACCTGAACCGCGCCGTTAGGGAAGGGAGGAAGGTAATACATAACTTTTCAGTTGGCTCCAATATCGAAAGTAAACGATATTCGTGCAGCGGATTTTCTAAAGAAGATTAAAGTTTCAGGAAACAGCACATAATCTAAATGGATTTATGAAAATCCTGAAGCACTGCTTTTATTGTGCCAGTGTTAGTATAACGCTACGGATATAAACATAGCTTCAGAAAGTCAGCTCTATTCTGTAGTCTCTGTATTCGTTTTGGAAACAAATAGCAAGAAAGTTTCACAATGATTTCATATAGCACTCAAAACAAGTAACTCCACGATCAGCAGAGGACTTTATTTTTGGCTCTAGAATTGATTTCAGCTGAATAAATACGTAAACTGTATCGAGTATGAAAGGATTTATTAAAATATGCAAGTTTCGAGAAAAACTTTGACAAATGTCACACAAAAAAAAAATCAAAATTATCAAGGCTTCAAAGTGTTAATTTTACGCTTTTAAGCGATCTTGGATTGCACAAGCCGATCGTTTCTTGTCTTGCAATAGTTCTTTAGCAGGACATTGGTTGCTGCACTGAGCACATATTTCATCACTTGCTGCGGGCTGTGACCATTTTCGCATCTTTCAAAATTTTCATCTTTCATCAGATTGCTTGTCAAAGTAAAAAGGGCTTTTTGGTTCACCAGTGCATGGAATTGAATTGCATGATTTTCACTACGAAGTTTATCAAGCACGATCTCGGCTGTCACTACAGCGTTTACGACAGCTTGTTTTGGAAATTTGAGACCTCCGCGGGTCCATGTTCCGAACAATTTCATCAATCTCAATTTGAATGTCGCGGTCTTTAACTAGGTTTGCTTTTGCTCTGCAGGCTGTGCATGAGAGCTTCTTAAGAGCAGCTTGTGCGCAGTAACCGGCCACGTATGTAGCGGCAGCAATAGTTGGTTCCTTGCGTTCGAAATCGTCATCATTTACTTCTATGTTGAAGCTGCCTAACACGAGCTCGTCAGTTTTAATTTCCGGCGCTCCTTCATCCATTTTTAGAAGCTCCAGGACTGTCTGGAGACGAAGCTTTCGTTCTGATTCGTACGCCTGACGAATGGAAATGTGGTACTGGGATCCAGATAGTTGTCTATATTTGCCGAAATGCGCCTCCAAGCAGTCAGTCTGGAATTTCCCCAGAAGGACATAGTCAAATCCCAGGTCGTGGAGGCAGTAGCTGATGAGGTTTACCAACGCTTCCGTAGTGAGTCGAAGCGCACTGTGCGTCTCCCGTGTTAGAATTCCAGTATCAAATTTCAAGCTTTGCCACAGATCAAGCCATTTCAAGATGCTCTGAAGAAATTCAGCTTGTGGAGATGATGTTTGTGTTACAGGACTCTGGAACACATCACGATGCTGTTGTCCTTTCTTGGGTGACTTGACGTTTACAATCTTCCACCACTTTTAAATGCTCTTCAGAAACTCTGCTGTTCCAGCTGCATGCTGGAGACCGTAGCGTTCATCACATGTTTCAATGACAGCTATGGTGGAGGGGATGAAGACCTTCAGTGCAAGCTTAACATTCTGTCTCTCGATACTTGATGGGTTGAGAGCTTTTGCTGAGAGCGTCGGAGCAGCCTAGATCAATAGATCTTGTTCCTTTAGGTGAAGGTCATGCAATGACATGAATGATGCGGTCAGAATTTTCGGCGTTGTGCATAGGTTCAGAAATTCAGGAAAAAACATGCATGTTCCACAGTTCTTCTGATTGATCCAGTTGTTGCGAACACATTTTAGCAGGTGAACGGGGTCAATAACAAAAAAAAAAAAAAAAGAGGCCGTGTGTGGGATCTGATGGATGACAGTATGAGCTGCTGAGTTTTGACGAAGTTCCAAAGAAAGACATTACTTTACGGTTGATGGAGTTGTTGTCTGTAATAACAGCAACAATGCGAAGTCCAGCCTCTTCAAGTTCATTTATGATTATTCGGAGGACAGTATTCAATTGTTGTGCATTTATTTGCTCAACTGGTAAAATGTGAACGACGGTTTTTTGTGATGAAAGGAGGCTTTGAATTTTGAAAACGTGTGCCGTTTTCGCTGCATTTGAGCTGTTGCTGGCCATGCCGACAATAGTGCCACCCTTATAGTCAAAATACCGTCTGTAGACGTATTTCATCCGTCATTAGAACCGCACATTTCTCATGATCTTTCACTGTTGTCACAACCTTTTTTGCATGCGACAGGAATGAGGCGTCCTGCTGCTCAGCTGCTGGACTGACGGCATATGAACAGCAGACACGTCTGATAGTTGATTCATGCGGCAGAATAAGACCTCCGTAGCTTCTCAAGTATTTATAGGCGTGAGGAGAAATGGTGAATAAAAGGCTCGAAAATACGAGCAACTCAGAAGAGTAGCGGGGCGATTTGCAGGAAAGAAGGGATACTTGTTCCAACAAGAAGGTCAAAGCATCCTGTCACTCCTCGCTTTGCAATTCTTGGTTCAAAGCATCCTCAAGAAGGGACTGCACAAGCGTCAGTGTGCTATCTGTCTTATCCACGGGCTTGAAGGCAGACACCTTATCAAATCTCTCAATGGCTTCCAGTAGATTTGTTAGGCACCGAATGTCATTTACAGTTTCTGGAATGTTTACACCATCAACTTTGGTTACCTCTACGTCTTGAAAAAACAGCCTTATGGACAAGTCATTTGTTACTTTAACTGATTTTCTGATAGCTGGAGCACAATCAAGACCGAGATTTAGAAACAGTATGCACTCAGGATAGGAAACAACTTTCCGAAATTCCGAAACCTGGATGCGTGGAAGACCGCTTAACAGAGCCTGAAAATTGTCAATTCTGTTGCTGTGTTCTTCCTCGCGGTGCGTCTCAATGGACTGGTTGATGGCTTCCTGTATTGCAGCTGCTTCAAGACGCGCCTTCTTGTCATCTGGGGCCTCTCGAGAGGCACTTGTAGCTGGACCAGAAGGATACGCTGGGCAGTTTGGGAGTATGCTTGGTACTGCGTCAGGTAGAAGTCCTACCAGTTTCAGCTTAGCTTCAATCACGTTTCCTGTGTTCACATCCACGTAACTTGTTTTTTCGACCACGTCCGCAGGCTTAAAGTGACGCTCGCAGACCTAGAATATGAAATGAGACATTAGGAGGATGCAGTACCTGAAGGGGAAAAAAAAAAACAGCAGCCATATCTTTTAAGGTTCTAATGATCAAAATTTAGTTTAAAGTCCGCGCGCACTAAATATCAGTAATACTGTGTCTCTAAGTCACATTCACGTAGTATAAAATAAGGTTCGCACCATAGCTATGGAAACTTTCTTTTTAAGGCGGAAGCCTTTAATGGCTCATACTGTCGTGGACAAAGTGTGTCCCGCTTTTGCGGCAGCTGTCACTTGGCGTTCCTCGGTGTGCGTTCAAGTGTGGAATGCAGTTGCAGGAACTTCTGGAGGAAAGGCGCAGTATCCGTCGCACTTTCTCCGACAAGTGTGCGCTTGGATGGTACGCCATCGCGATCCTGTCGCGTGGCGTTCCTTGGCGCGCGTTCAAGTGTGGGATTGCAGATGTCAGGCACGCCAGACAAGATGAGATTTCTCGGGCTTTCGGCTTCCACTACTTTACTCGCTAAAGTCCCTCGTTATTTTTAAGGTAAATATCACGTACACATAATCTCGGAGTATATATGTATTGTTAATGATGCAAAGAAGTTGTCGATAACAAATAGTAAAGCGGAATATTTGCCTTACCACCGATCGCTTTCCTGGTGTGAAATCGGCACGATGGATGGCTTTTATCCACTGAGCCCTTCTCACTTGGTCCGATGGGAACGTGAAGACTCACTATATCCCCACCATCATAGTTTCCGCGGCACCGCGGTACACGGCAATGTCCAGGCATTCTCAAAACATGCACAGTTGATGAAAACGCTGCAGCATCAGCGCAGACCTGTCACCGCCACTCATCCAGTGCTTATTTCTAAAAAAAAAAAAAAAAAATCAGCCAAACCTTTGCGGCACACGTTGCACAAAGGCGAAATCTCGCACTGCAGTTGGAGCATGAACAACGCCACCTAGACTACTAACCACTCGCACCCCTCGCACCCGCCTCCCGGATATGCGCCGAAACGGGAGACGACGAAAGAGCTCCGTCGTAGTGTGATGACGTAGGCGCGAGGAGGAGGAGAATATGAAGAGGATATGAAGAGGAACCCAGGAACGGGCGCCAGAGCTGCGCTCTAAAAGAAGAGGAGATAGAAAGACGCGCGTCGCAACAGCCATCGTCCGCCACCGAAGCTACCGAAGCGGGTGCAGTGACAGCCTACAAGGTACAACCGCCGGTGGCAAGCGCTCCGTAAGGCCAGGACACAGAGTTAATACAACGACTCTAGAGGGGAAAGCTGCCCGTTCAGCCAATGTATTCGAGTGGTGACCGCGTGATTGCCGCCATCATCACACTGTTTAATGGTTGCCAGATGATTTTTACTTGCTAAATCGGGCACATGAAGATGGTTTGAAGCTGGCAACGTAGATCGTGGGAAGATGGCGACGTGCAGTTAACTGGCGGCTACTGTGCTACTGTTACAGTGCTACTGTAGAGTAGGTGCTGTAAAAAACGGCACAATCGTCGCGTCTGAAGCATTTCTGGTGGTATGTTGCGTCGCGTACCTACTGTAACATCACATAGGTGTCCTGCCTCTTCTGAGTTGTCATCGTAAGGCGGGCCATCCCAGTGATTGTTACGCGCTTCGCATGCATTTCGTCTGTCGAGGACACATGCATCTCCTCTGTACCCGATCACCTGAAAACACGTCAGAAATTTGCTTTGGCGCAAGACGGCGACCACAGTATATTAAAAAAAAAACAGTGACGAATTCCACAGCAACGGCCCTTCTTGGTCTATCCGGGATGGCTAGTGCTGCATACAGTAAATGTCAAAGGGCGCTTGTACGTGTTTATTGTTGATTTGCCTTGTGTGCGTATTTTTTTTTATTTTGTTTCCTTTTATAAATGTCAAAGGCTTCTTAACTCCTGTGGATCTTGTGAATTTTTTACCTTGCGTTTCGCATAGGATTAAGTTGACGTATCTTTTCTGGCGCAAGACGATGTCGCAATGGGATTATCGCACCACAGCATCACCTCCAGCGATTTTAACAGCTGTTTATTCTTCAGTATACGGAGTAGCAGTTATGAGAAATCAGAAATGCGCTAAATAATATCGTCTTTATTACCGCATGTATTGGCGATGCAAAACATTGCTCTAAAACAAATTTAGATGCCACTGAAAACAGTAGATCATTCACCTTTTAAAATTAGCATAATGTGTCCCCTAGCAGGCTGGGGAAATAGCTTTAAGGAAGCTGAATATACTTAAAAATAAACAGGATCATAGTGGTTTTTGTGCATCTCATGGCAAGACATGCACACAACGGTAAGGCATATCACTGAAGACCTTTTATTCGAGTTGCAGCCCGAAGTTAGGGACTGAGCATTTTAGTCATCTCATAGTGTGCAATTACACAGCCATGTAGCATTAAACGAGATTCCTTATTCCTGTGAGGAAAGCTACAAATAAAAATGTTCAGCTCGCCTGGTGTCATTTAATTGCCTTTAAGAAACAGTTCAAAGACAGGAAGGTTTTTGTTCACGTACACGCCTTGCAATCCATAGTTTTGACTTTCACGCATACCTCTCCTTGTAGAAGGTATTATTATTAACACCTATTATGAAATTTGCAAATATAAAATGCGGCACGTCTACTCACACGTGAAGCGATATGCCGGATCCTTTTATAGCTGTTGCCTTGCATACAGCGCAGGAAGGCGCCATCGCGATGCATGAAAGAGTAAGCACCTGTTTGTTATAAACTTCTCCTTGTTTCAAGTATCTGACCCCGAGGCGCTCGAAAACTGAAATTTGAAACCGAAACTCAAAGGGCGTTTGCTACGTCTGCTCGCAAACATGGTTTTTCAATCGTTCTACATCATTTCTTAACGACTAAGAAGGTGCCTGAAAGATCATATAATGTGCTTGAAACTTGAAAACAATGTATAGAAATTTCCTACAGTTGTGTTATCTGCAGCGGTTTTTAAAACTTTTCTTCAAACCTTTATTCATTTTTGACGCAGTGAGCAGAAACTGTGCTGGCCACAATGACGAATTTGATGACGGCGACGAACCAGTGGGAAGCTCGTTTCCCTGTCCAGCTTTCCCTCTAGAGTCTTTGTATTAACCCTATGGGCCAGGAGCAGCCACCCTTCTCCCCATAAGGGAAGAGAAAAAGGCGCACTTGCTCTTGCTAAGGCTCCTCCATTTTCTTAGCTCTTGCGCTAAAGCAACGCCACCTAGAGGAAATTCTCTAACGCCCCGCTTGCGCAACACCCTCGCAACTTTCTGTGGCAATGTGGTGGAAGAACTCATCGCCGCTTGCAGCGGGGGCTGCTAGCCTGCCACCAAATTTTTATTTGTTGTAGGCCGTCATTGCACCCGCCACCGCTTAGGTGGTGGACAACGGCTGTTGCAGAGCGCGTCTTTCTCTCCCTCTTCTTTTTCTTTCTTCTCTACTTTCTTCATTCCGCACAAGGCAGCGGAGGAGGAGTGCCCCGCCGGGGTGGTGCAGTGGTAAGGACTACTGTGCCGGAGTGCCCGGGTTTCGACTCGACCTCGGCGGCTGCGTTTCGATGGAGGCGAAACGAAGAGGCGTCCGTGTGCTGTGTGATGTCAGCGCACGCTAAATATCCCAGGTGGCCGAAATTACTCCGTAGCCCTCCACTACGGCTCCTCTTTCTCTCTTTCCGCTTTCACTCCCATCTTCCGTCCTTCCCTTACGGCGCGGTTGAGGTGTCCACAGGAAAGATGTGAGACAGTTACCATGCCTTTCCCTTCCTATAAATTAATCAAGGCAGCGGAGGTGGCTCAGCTACAGAGCCAGTAGCAGGCCCATGAATTTTCTTTTCCATCTTCCTACAGCCACAACTACGGAGCCGAAACACACCCGCTCGCTCCGCACAAGAATATAGTGCCGCCAGAAATTTCGCAGGTGAAGCTCTGGAATGTTATACCATTATAGAACTATTAACCTTATTATTGTATCAGGCTTATACTACAGTACTAGCCGGTACAGCGAGAGTTTAATACGCGGCCTGTCGACAATCTCGCAAAGTGCAAGCAGCGTATGCGGGGCCGGGTGGGATGCGTCTGCCGCTTTTCAGCGCCGCGCGTTCGTAACGAGCGTCTGTTTTTGACAGCGTACTTTGCGCGCTGCCGAAACCGCATCCGAGGCCAGGTACTCGTAACTACATGGCGTAGTAACACAGTTATGAAAGCCCCACCCTCGTAGCTTTGGCTACATTGCCACAGAAGGTGTTCGCTTGCGGCGTATGAGCTGGCCAATGAGAAGCAAACTTATCGGAGCCAATAGAAACTGACGTCAGATTCAGCCAGTAGCGTTCAGACACGATCACCATAGAGGTCCCCCCCCCCCCCCCCCCCCGCCTTTACGCAGTGTTGCTCTACTGCTGTACCTGTGTTAATTGTGCTTCACCGTGTCACACCGCGACCTCGTTAGTACTATACTTCGTTTATTTTTGCCATCAGCTTTGTAGCCTGTTCTGTGTATTTTCAAACCTCCGCCTTTGTTTCCGGTGTCTTGGTTCTGCCGTGGTTCAACGCCGGCCGTCCCTAGCAGCGTCGCTCCCGTGTTCTTTGTGTTTCCGCTGGGAAAGTTGCCGAGGAAGCCATTTTGAAGCAAAACTACTGGACATTGTCTCGATCGAGCAGGCTGCAGTCGTCGCGATGATTTGCTGGCTACACATATCACTTCACGAGAACCGCCCAACGGGCCAGAACGAGCGTCGTATTTGCCTTTCAGCCCAGGAAGGCTTCACTTCGTGCTGCTAGCTGATCGCGTCGGGGGTGGCGTCGGCTTCGCTAAACCTAACTTCGAGCAGGCTGCTTTTCCCGTCTGTTCGGAAGGAGGATATATATGGCTCAATTTTCCGCCCAAGCAGGCTGTTGCTGTCATGTTGGCTCCCTGTGTTGTTTATGATAACTTATTGCAAAGATTCTAGCAGATTGTTTTTTTGTTTTTTAATAGGCGCCCGTTCAGTTGTAAGGAATCGGCTGCGCATCCATTGACACCCAGGGTGGTGATTGCCTTTTAAGGCGAAAGCCTTTAGGCTCACGAGTGTCCCTCCGTGCGTGGGCGCATCCGCGAGAAGTGTCACATTTCGCGAGATTACGTCGCCGGGCGTCTGATCCAGGTGTCCGTGCTGTGCCTTTCATTTGGCGCTTTCTGGAACGCCGCACCACACAGCATACAGAAACAGACGCAGTAAGTACAGCAGGAGTCAGCGACATTTCAAATTGATTTACCGGAAAGAAAACGCGCAGTATCTGTTACAGCTAGAGAAGAACTCCGCGAAAACCCTAAACGCGCCTTAAGGGAAGGGAGGAAGGTGAGAGTAAAAGCGGAAAGAGGTGCCGTAGTGGAAGGCTATAAGTAATTTCGACCACCTGGGAATCTTTAATAGAGAGTTTCAGTACTGCGTGGTGAGCGCTACGAACGCACAGCCCACGTACTTTGCGGAACGCTACGGCATGCATGGTCGCGTACATGCCACGTACCTCTAGTAGGGCGGAAACGCATACGTACGCAGAGGTCCGAAAGCTAACGCGGCAAGCGCAATGGCCTGTGTAGTGCCATCTCGCAGCCATCCGAAAAATGAATTTACCAGCGCAGGAATTCCTGCTTCTTTGCTTTTCCGACAGGCGAGAGATGGAACCCATGCTGGTGCTGCTTTGGTTCGTCGTTGTTGCAGAGGATGAGGGTAATGAATGACATTGATCGAATCGGGACACTACCCCTTGCAAACGTAGTGTAAAGCAAACAGTATATACAACTCCGTGAAAAATTTAAATCCGAAGAAGCAAACAGTTTTTCTGATAGAAACGATGTTATGTCAAAGCAGTGTTCTAAGTTCACAGTGCGCCTATTATGTCATCATTCAATGCAAAGTATACTATGAACCTCGGATAACACATCGCGAAATTATACGAAGTCTCATTAGAGAAGCGGAGTATATTTAAAATGCGACGAAAGGTATGCCGTAAAAGTAGGGAGCATGGCCCATGGAAACATATGCAAAGAAAATTTACCAAAATAATTTTCCGGTTTAGGCCAGCACCAATGAACACAGCAGATGGTTAAAAGTTGGCGAATGTTTTGAAGAAAAAGTATGACAAAATATGCTACGGCTTTTTTGGAGCCAAACAATATTTAACGCGCCTCGATGAAACTGCGTTGTCAAGACCTGCATACGCCTGAAATCTAGCTGTCCGCTCTTTCGAGAGCTTCAACGTTCCCTCTTGAATGCGGCCGCTCAAATGATACAAGCTTTTAAGCTGAAGGTAGTCATCACTGGGCACGAAAAACGAACCGTGCACAGCAGCAGACGACCAACAGTCCGTCTGCTCACACGAATATCGTTCGCGGTCGCCGGCGTCGTCTGCGATTTAATAGAGCGTCGGCTGCGCCGCCGTCTGCGACCGTTCCCTTCCGACGTTTAAAAATGCTTTTTGAATGTAGTTTTGTGTATGGGCCGGTTACTTTGAATGACAGGTATTAAGAAAATTTAGTATATACGGCAACTGTATACAAGAAGCTTCCGCGATTGGAAGAAGCACCCAGCGCGCGTGTATGCGGTATGTGGCTTCACAACACATATTTTAGCGGTGTTTATAAATAGATTACCCGCAGAATGACTTAGAATAATATGTCACACATTTATACAAAGCGCTCGCCAACTTTTAATGATAGGCAGCCTCCATTGGTACTGTACTAAACGAGAAAGATACTCCGGTATGTTGTGTTTACATGTTTTCAAAGGACCCTACCAACTCGTACCCATGTAAGTCTCGCAGGGTTATTTATATACTCCGCGTTTGAAATCACATTTCATATTTTCACAGTCTGTTCTAGGATGTTCGTAGCTGCTCTATACAAAAAACAAAATAATCATAGGTGCCCCATGAAGACAAAAACGGCTTTGAAATCTTTTGCTTCCACATATCCCAGTAAAAAAAAAGTCAATGGGTCCAATTGGGAAGACCAGTCAGATTGAATTGGTTCTGCCAATTCCAAATGGTTTGTCCAATGGGTACTGTCCAACCCAACAGATTTCTTTACTCCCAATTGGGAAGCCAAGTTGGTTTCGTGATTCCCAATTGGGACTGAAGAAACCAACAGGGCATCCCAAGTGGGATTGAATAAACCCATTGAGTTAACGGGAAACCCAATGGGTTACTTCAATCCCAATTGGGATTCCTTTACTCCCAATTGGGACGCCCATTTGAAACGAATTGGGCTTCCAACTGGGCTGCCCATTGGTTCTAATTGGTCCTAAGCAAACATTCCCAATTGGGAAAGTCAAGTCAGTGATATCCTTGACTGAGATGTGCACAGATATACATACCTCTATAAAGCGACAACAATGAAAAATTTAAGTTCTTATAAAAAGTATATGCCGATTAATCTTATTCATTGATTATATCATGTCCACTGTAAGTGCAGGTATAATTAAATAAGTTAACTCTGAATAACAAAGATGTGTCACTGGTCCCAGCAGCCCTGTTCAAAGAATGGAATATAGAAGTCTGCAACCTGTGGATATATACATTGAATCTGTGTTAGTTCCGTGTGTAATTCTTACTTGTCTCTCATGATTTCTGTAAAAAAGGTAATTTCATTCCACTTGTATAAGAGTCGGTTCCCTTATAACTAATTCTGTACAGAAAACATTGAAATTCTCCATTCTTTTTTTTTCAGCTTTCAGCTACGTGAGTTCAAACCATTCAAACCATTTGGGCTCAATGGGTATGCCATTTGAGTTCAATTGGTGAACCATTTGGTCTTTATGGGTGACCAGTTATTCCCAATTGGGAGCACGAATTCATATCAAATGGTCAGGCCCAATGGGTGGCGAAAACACAATTGGTTTTTGACCAATTCATTTCAACTGGGAAATTCCCAATTGGACCCATTAAATTTTTCTGACTGGGATTCTCATGGGTGGTAAGCCTATACATTTACCCCCAGTCTGCGGCGGGGTCTCGAGCGCCTTTGTTTGTAAACACGGCGTTTGTTTATAAATGTAAAGCCCACGAAAAACTTGATACTTACTGCTTCAGGTTTCAGCGATCCTGGCTAGGAAATACACCAGCTAGCAGTAGGAGCGTTCGCGCAATGCATTCATAGAAAACAATTAGTGCGCCGCATAAGGCACAATTCGCGCCCTCTACTGCGGAGCAACAAATGAATTAGAAGTGTTTACTTCTCGCGAAACGCCAAATTGTCTGCAATAAAAAGAAAAGAAACGAACGTGCTGCGTGTTTGCTGCTTATCATGCGCGGCTATATAGCCAAACGTGTCTGTCGAGCTTTCTCATACACGAGAGCAACACGCAGACGGTTCAGCGAACGTACGCAGAGGTAGGGATTTCTGCGTATGCAAGCAACGTATACGCAGTACTCAAGAATCGTGTTGCGTATTACGCATGCGCAGTAAGCAGCACGCAGGCCGCCTACGTACGCAAGGGTTCTGCGTATGCTTGCGTACGCAGTACTAAAACTCTCTAATGTGCACTGGCATCGCACAGCCCACGGACGCTTTTGCGTTTCGCCTCCATTGGTCCAGAGAGCGCAGGTTTAAGCATGACAGTTCAGCACTAATTGAACGAGTAAAACTGCCGAAAAAGACGGGACGTATAGGCCTTGTTTGTGCCTGTGTGTTACGTCCCGTCTTTTCCGCGCAGTTTTACTAGCTCAGTTACTATGAACCAACTAGCCTTTCGGAGTGTATTACTACAGTTCAGCAAACACCCGCGCTAAAGGCTCGGCAACATCGCACTTTAGTGGTCCAAAATGCTCCCCAAAATTTTTGAGCAGATTTCGACTGCGCGCTGTGAGCAGCTGGCTAGTTAAAGCTATGCTGTTGGCGCCGGCTACGAGGAGTCTTGCTGGCCCTTCAGGGCTGATATTCACAGCATTTGACTGGTAGCGAAGCATGCTCCTTGTCTACGCTTCGGGAAACGCGACTATTGCAACGAGTGTTTCTTCTTTCTTTCCTTTTACTTCTCTCTCGATTAACAGACCTCTGCCTGTACGTGTCACCGGTAGCAACTCATCTGGAACCAGCATACTTGCCCGTGAATTTTTCTTTTGTTCATTGCTCACTATAGTAGCAATCTCTGCATGGTACGCATCGTGATAGGTGTGCGACGCCAGGGCGGTATGCTTTGGCTTTCCTATCAGCCGCCATAGTCTGCATACAAACAGGGTGAAGTGCAGTTTCTCAACACGCCGTGGGTCTCACTTTTCACTTCCTTGCGCATGCTTGTAGGTGTTGTTTCTACTCATTGCTATCATATTGCAGTTGTTTGCGAATGCATCTCATACTTTAATGTATAATGTAATGCAGGAAAATCTACAATTATGTTGGAAAACATAGATGTGGCCCATACACGCACAGACATAAAAAATTGTGTATTATTCATATTACTGCACCCACGGCTCCTCAATCCTCAACGGTTACGGCGCACAGATGATCCTGCAGACGTGGGATCCATCCCGGTCGCATTTCGACGAGGGACGAAACGCAAAACGTCTGTGCGTGACATCAGTGCACCTTAAATCGGACCAGCTAGATGCTCCGAACCTCTTCGCTACATACGTCATCCCTCGTATCTACAGTTAAAAATTGCAAAGCTGCACTATTAAAAAAACAACGGCCCACTTGAAGCGTGGTTTTAGAACCTGCAGGGTGTGACATGCTGTTTGTTTTTGCAGGTGACAAAATTTTGCAATGCCTCTCAAGAAGAACACTGCAAGCGAAGGCGAGGCCCCGAAGCTGACCTTATTGAAGGCTAGGTCGAGCAGTGGAGTGGGTCCTGAAAACATCAGCGAGATCGGTCACCAGGCACAGAGAATGCTTTGGGCCATAGAACGCAGAATGTATCCAGAGTGCGGCCATTGGAGCCCCTTCAGGTCAGACCCTTCACCATTCCCCTAGCGATGAGTGCTTAGTGCATAGCCAACTACTAAACTGCATTGGCCAAAAATGTGTTGCTAATTAACAGTGATATATTTAAGCTTATAGGATCAGCCTGCAAAAAGGGAAATTTTGGGGGTGACGTAGGAAGACAAGGGGTAAACATAATTAAGTGAAAGGAAGAAATAGGCAGGGCTTATAGAGAGCAGCCAACCAGTGGCCCCAGTGGACTCCAATGGAAAACGACAGTGGCAAGGGGGCAAGCTAACCTCTCAAACTGGGTACAATCCGCCTGAATGCTTGAGCCTGTTTGACAAATTAGCGCCATTGGAGAAGCTTTAATGTGATGCGAAAACGAACATTTGGCACGTCCCTGTGTTTTTTGCTGGTTGTACTGAATTTATATGAAAACAGGCAGTAAAGAAAAAAAAAAACCCTCATGGCCTATGCGTTGCGTGCCCGCCTGTAGTGCTCCGGGGCCTAGGTTCGAACCGTGGGGGTGTATTTTTTTTCTGATACATGTTTCTCAATTTCGGGTTTAGACCGAACAATGCAGTGCCCTTTGCATTACATATCATATTTTATTCAGTTCCATGCTTGACGTTGCATTTAACATCAGGGTTGTGAAGGGTTTGAAATTCCCTCGTGAGGTTATACATATACTCTGACACAGGGCTTGAAGTACTCTGTGGACAGCCCTGGCATGCGCAGCTACTGGCTGTGCGGTCACTGAATCGACTGTTTTCTTCTGTGCAGTGCGGAGAACTCGTCACCGAGACTGCCTGCCTGTGGTTGTGAACAGTAGAGCGAGGTGCGTGGTAAGATCCATTGATGTCTTGATCTGCTTATCGTAGGTGCGACGCCCACTTCTGGACCTCTCCTCTATAAAATCCGTCGTCAACTCCAAATCTTCAGCACTCTGTAGGCAGCCCTGGCATGCGTAGCTACTGGCTGTGCGGTCACTGAATCGACTGTTTTCTTCTGTGCAGATACGTGCACTTGTTTTGTGATCGCATAGTCTGCCTGGGCTGCCCGACAGGTGTTTTGTGTTGCCGCCATGAATGAGAAATCACCTACCACGATAAAAGAAATAGCTAAGATATTACATGAGCTAGAGAACAAATTTGATCCCTTCCAGACAGAGCTCAGGAATGAGATGCGTGAAATTAGCGACTCTGTTGAGTTCATGAACTCTCATTTTGAGGAGTTCAAGCAGATAATAAATAGCATGCAGCAAACATTGAAAAAAGAAAACAATGAACTATGAACCGCCTTAGTCCGCTCAAAATGAAATTCAGCTAAAACAGTATTCCCGTTCACAGAACCAACAGATTAAAGGACTTCCCTCGAGACCAGATGAAAACCTTGTCGAGGCTGTAATGAAAATTTTTGAAAAGCTAAATGCTTCAGTGTGTCCCACGGATATTGATGTGGTACCTCGAGTTCCCTGCAAAGACAAAGAAAGGCCTAACGTCATTGTAAAATTTACATCACGTAGGGCGCGTAACTTGCTGCTCAACGCTGCCAAAAAGAACAGCCTGTTTCCAGAAGATTTTGGATAAGAAGGTGAGGACAGGGTGTAAATTAATGAACACATGTGCCCGGAAAACAAGATTCTGTTTGGGAAAGCAAATACAAGGAAAAAGGAATACAAATGGAAGTTCCTAAGGGTTGTGAACGGTCGAATTCTTGCGCGGAAAGCAGAAAACTCAACTGTCATTCACATTTTTAAGGAAAGCGATCTCGATTTGATCTGCTAAGTCTTTTTTTCTTATCTCTAAGACGTGGTCTAGTGTGCAACCCAACCCGCTCCCTTATGTATTGCAATGTCCGCAGTATTCACAAAAATATTGACTGCCTTTGTTCCTTGGTGGTGCAACATTCATTCATGTTTGATTTCATCGCTCTGACTGAGACATGGCTGTACCCCGGGGAATTTCACAACATTCCAGGATACTCTTTTTTTTTTCATGTACCAAGGGCAGGTAATAAAAGCATATAAGGGCAGGTAATAAAATGCTTTATTTGTCAAGACATCTTTACATTGTCTCGTAATACCCGAACTTTCTTATACCTTTAATAATGAGTTTGATATACTCATTATAAAGCTCTCAGATATGCTCTTAGCGGTAATATATCGCGCCACCAACAGGAACATGCATATATTCCTCCCACATTTTGAGCGCTTGCTTACATCCCTATCTTGCTTTCGCATGAAAACATTCATTGCAGGGGACTTCAACATTGACGCAATGAAAGAGAGTACGACGTACGACGGAATACTTCAATTTACTGGAAGCCTATGGGTACCATAATGTTGTAAAATTACCGACAAGAGTAACCCTTACCTCGTCATCATTAATTGACCATATACTTCGTAACTTCAGCCCGGATTTGAGCTGGTGCAGTACATATGACTATCCTGTAACAGATCATTTTCCGATTGGCTTTCTTCTTCCCTCTAATGATAGTATTAAAAATACCCCAAGATGTATTTACAATCGTGTAAACTTTAATACTCTAAAGCAATGTCTACAAGAGGTGAATTTAGAACCATCCCACCTAGAAGACACAAATGCTCAATATGACGGGCTTAGTAGAACTATAAGAAATGCGATCTCTCAGTCAACAGAAACACATTCCAAGAAGTACTATACCACTCCCATCTCTCTGTGGATGACCAAAACGATTCTATCACTTATAAAAAAGAAGGATTTCTGGCATTTTAAGCTTAAACAGAAGAAGAATAAAAAATGCTATAGAATGAAATATAACGTTGCACAAAATAAAGTCACTCCTGCCATAAGAAAGTGTAAAAAAAGAATACTACTCTGAATTAATAACCAGAAGTTCTAATGATTCAAAGCTAACATGGCAAATCATTAACTCTGTTAATAAACTAACAGCTGTTGGTTTTGTAATGCCTGACTTTGAAGTTTTGGGAATAATGCTGAATTCATTGGTTGCTTCATTTAATACCTATTTCTGTGAAATAGGCTCATGGATTGCGGACGCATGCCCTTTGGTTGAGAGCCCTGTTGCCATTTCTTAGTTCGGCATCATTCCGATATATTGATATAACCGCTGATGAAATCATCGCAGTTGTTAAGGCCATGCCAGCGAAGCATTCAGCTGGAATAGACGACACCTCTGCTTTTTTACTAAAGGAATGCATTAATATATTAGCCGTTCTACTAAAAAAAATCTTTAATCGCACCTTTCATGAAGCTATTTTCCCAAACTCTTTAAAAGTAGCTAAAGTTATTCCTATATTTAAAAGTGGGGATCATAATGCTTTTGAAAATTATCGCCCCATTTCCATTCTCATCAGCATTAATACTCTATTTGAAAAACTTTTAGCGGCGCGAGTAACAGCTTTGGTGGAACGTGAAGCTATACTCTCCACCTGTCAGCATGGCTTTAGGAGCAATCGATCAACTGGCACAGTGGTCCTCTTAATTTCGAACCTCGTAAATCAGCTATTAAATGATAACAAATTTGTCTTGGGCGTGTTCAGACATTAAAAAGGCCTTTAATTCGGTGGATCACGACATCCTGCTTTGCAAATTAGAGTGCTGTGGCTTTCGCGGTATAGCACTCGAATTTTTTCGCAGTTATTTAAGAAATAGAAAACAGTGTGTTGAATTGCTCCATCTAAAATCAGAGTACAAGGTTGTTGGTGCCGGCGTGCCACAGGGGTCAGTCCTGGGCCTATTCTATTTTCCATATACATTATTGACCTCCTCAAAATACTAAATAAATTTACAGCATTCATGTATGCTGACTACACTGCCTTGATTTGCGCTAGTGAATCATATGAGGATGTGATCAAAAGTGCAAATCTTTAACTTAACTCTATCTCGCATTGGTTTACTAGCAATAAGTTGGCGCTTAACTCTGCTAAAACAAAGTATGTTCTATTCATGTCCCCACGCAAGTTGCCACCAACTCAGACCCTGCATATTAACATTCAAGGCTCTGTCATTAAACAAGTTGATCACATCACTTACTTAGGAATTATACTTGATGAGCAATTACACTGGCAACCTCACATTGAATCTCTCTGCAAAAAGTTATCCCGTGTCTACTTCACACTGTTAAAATGTCAACAGTACTTAGATTCTGTGACTCTAAGAACAATATACTTTTCTTTATTTCACAGTCACCTGTCATATTGTGTTGAATCTTGGGACCATACCTATCCAACATATTTAGAACCACTTTTCAAAATTCAAAAAAGAGCAATTCGGTTCATATCATATTCTAGTTACCATGCCCATACGACGCCTCTCTTCATATCTTTAAAGATACTTCCTCTTCATCTAATAATTCAGCATAAAACTGTGATAATGGTGCACCGTTCGATCACCAGCAACTATCCTTTACCCTCATCTTACTTTGTCTCCTCACAATACAGATCACGAAGAGCAGCGAAAAACAATTTTCTCATCCCAATTAGCAAAAATGTGTATGGCAAAAGAACTCTTCTGTCTGTAGGGACTACAATATGGAATGAAATCCCTATAGAAATAAAGCAAAATACCAACTTCTCTGCACTGCTAAAGTCATACTATTGCAATAGGTTTTGACTCTTTTACTCATTTTGAAATTTTGCCAAATGTCTGTGCTGTCTACTAAATAATTTTTTTTTAACATTATGTGCATGGATCCCAACTAGCCTGCGAGCTAGGGATCCAGATGCTTGCTGCAATGTTCCTTGTGTTGGTTTTGTTGTGTTTTTAAAAAAAAAAGTTAGAGGGGAGGTTGTTTGAGACCCTCCGCCAACAGTATTTTAGACCATGCCGAATTATTTGGACCATGCCGGTTTTGTTTTCTCCCATCGATATCGTTAAATGCACCGAATATATTGCATGACAATGCAGTGCTATCAATTTTTGCATTCAAAACTTTATGAAGCAAAGGAAGCCACTAAAACCTCTTTAGCCCCCCCTCCTTTCCTCCCCCCCCCCCACTCACACACACATTGAATTATAGAAAAGCAAAACATTTTTTGAAATGCTAAAAACTGGTACAGACTCTAGGCTCCAAACGTTGGGTACTGAGCCCATCCAGGACATAGACAATGAAAAAAGAATTGAAATAATTCAATTTTGTTAAGAATTATGGAAAGAAAATAACGCAGCATTGGAGAGGAGAATGGCTGTGCTGCAAAACAAAAACGCATTCCACAATACATTGCTCGAATACGCGTCCACGAAGGAGCTCAACACTGCATCTTCAAGAAATGGAATCATGTGATGACAGGGACTGCACATCTGAGGACAGCCAGTGCGTGCGGAATCACTTCGTTGACCTGTTGGGTTTCGCTTACACGCTAACAAGATACATCAGCCACTAAACATCCGAACAGAGGATGGGAGCATAATATGCATGCTGTATTGTCAATTGTGAAGGTCCATCGCAGCCAGTGTTTATTAGGCACCAGTCCTGCATTTAAAAAAAAAACAATACCAAGCTCTTTTGTATACGCGTATTCATACAACATACTATGGAATGCCAGTGATCAAGGCCGAGCGCCGGGCGCAGTAACAAGTTGAGTCTGGCTAGTGCTGGACTCGAAAGCATACTGCGGTGGCTGACGCAGTGTAACGACACATCGCAGACATGTTTTACACCCGGAAGCAATATAAAACCCTTTCATGGACGCGTATTTGAGCAATGTACTAAGGAATGTGCCGGAGCAGCGAGGGTAATTAAGGAGCAGTAAGGAGGGTTTTTTCGTTTGTAGCTACACTGATGTTGCCATTTGCAATAAGTTTTGGCAGTGCAGTACTGCTTTACGAAGCAAAATGGGAATGCAGGCATCGTAGACAAGTCGATTGTCTATGCCTCCGTCATTTTTTGCTCTAAATGCGAGCAAATAGCACGGAAATCATAGCAAAAAACAGACGCAGCTAGCGCGACGGCAGCACGCCGCTGCAGTGCAGCCGAATCACTCAACCTTCCAACATGTCATTGGGTAGCGCGGTTCATTGAAGGTCCAATAGATGACAGCAGTTTTGCATAAGTATTTAGGAAAGCAGGATGGAGAAATAAAGAACATTAAACGACAGGTAAAGAACATAGTGCTAAAAACTGGAATAATTCAATGGAAAAGAAGCCAACCCTAGATGTACATAGGAAATGGAAAGCTCTGATTAAGAAGGAGACCTTTGATGACAACTCAAGAGGCAGCGGCCTTCTCTTTGAAGCTAGATCAGGATGTCTTAGAACTCAAAGTTACAATAAGAAGCCTAATCAAGAAAATGAAACTTGTGCTATATGTGCAGTAGATGCCCAGAAACAATTGAACATCTTATACTGGAGAGTGGCAGTATCCGATGCAGTATCAGATGTCGATGCAGACATAGTCACTATAGCCGAGGCCCTGGGCTTTAGAGGTAACAAAGGAAGCATGAATGAATCAGTGGTAGAGATATAGCAAAGATTGGTGGATAAAATAGCAGGGAGGAGACGCATGGAAGATGACCGAAATTAAACAAGGGTATTTAAAGATAACCCGTGTCTGAAAGTAAAGTCGTTAAAGTTGAGGGGCTATCGAGGTTAAAAAGCATAAAAAAGAAAGGTTGAGCATGATGATGACTATCACCTCCCCGTTTCAAAGGGAACGCTCTTAACGTCCATCCATTCGTCTCGCATCCCAACCGGACCATGGTTCTTGATGGTGTGCCCTGGCACAGGATGGCGCTAATGGGGCAATTGTGAAAGTGCTCTTTTTTTTTCCTCAGCATACCATTGTAAGGAGCACACGTCCAGAGCATTGTTTGTTGAGCCACATGCACAGGACCGACAGGACTGCATTAGGATGCACTGTGGTAACATGCAGATTGTGAAAGATACTGCAGTACACAAGAAATACACTTGCTCTTCCCATGTGGCACAGAAAATGTCATGAAAGCACTGCTTTACCAGTTGTCCTTGTGGAGTGTTAAGAGAGCTACTGCAGCATTCCTGCTTTTTGTTTGACTCCAATGCAAAATCTTCCGAAGTGCACAACGGAACTGAACTTGCACATGACTTGTTCTGGGAGAACTTCCTCACGGACAGGCACAGGCATGCACCACAACCAAAGCTGCATCAAGCAAATATCCATAACTTCTTGCACAAGCTGATGGCTGCTATATCAACATTGTGAATGCTTGTTGTGGCAGTGGCACATGCCTTGCCTGTTCTCTTTCTTCATGCATAAGCACTGATGGGCTGCACATTTCGTTATTTATTCAGCCAAATAAGGTTGTGTTCTCATTTATGTTCACTCAGTGGCTTGTCTTTGTCCAACTTGCAGGAACTGAGTGATGCATACCTGGTCAGCCAATTCGGAGACACCATCCTTTGTGCCTTCCAAGCCAAATGAGAGACCATAACACCAAAGGACATACTGTAGGCCAGACGGATCCGTGGAGGACACACCTAAAAGTTTCAATGTTCTTCCCTTCCCTCTTACTTGTCTCTTTCCCTCCTTGCTGTACACATTTTTGATTTTCCATCCCACCGAGTAAATCTTTTTTTCTAATATTTGCTCATCTTTAATGCATTGATCTTGTCATTGTGAAATGCTCTTGCATCGCCTGGTACTGCAAAGCCTTTTCAGCCACAAAGAGCTCTTCTCGCACATGGAAATTTTAATGTTATCATGCGCACAACCAGATGATAAGGGTATTGGGGGAAACAACTCTTGGGGAATCAGAGGTTGCTGTTAAGTTCAGTCTTTGCCATCCAGCACATAAAACTAGCCCTCCCCACTCTCCCTCATTGCAAGAGAAGCATGAAAAACGTACTGAAGCTTTGTTGCAGGTTGTTTGGAACTCGAGCCAGCTTTGACACTCCACACAGCCAGTTAGGGGTAGATTATATTTTGGGGCACGAATTGATGGTCTGGGCTTCCTTCCTTGTGCAACAAAGTGCTGGCGGCCCAAAGCTTGCTTTCGGGAGGCTGTTGGCAGAGGGTTACCTTTCTATGGTGCATTCTTTGTCACCCACTTAAATCTATTTGCCGTAATTTGGGTATTAGTATGCGTACCCCTTCTCCTATCACCATCAGTGTAACGCGGCAAAGCCAACTTTACAAAACACTTTAATGTGCAATGGCAGAGCTGAGCGTGTTGTGTGGCAACGCCCATTTAAGAGGCGCGCCATTCTCAAACACTGCGAAAAGATGGCAATTGTAGAATTCGAAGAAGCCTTTGCAGCTAATCACTAGCCCTTAATTTTTTTCACCAACGTAACTTTCAAATAGGAAGCCTTTCTATCAAGAAAACAAAGCAAGAGACAAACGTCATGTTATTTAGTTCAGTTGCAGGTTGCTCATGGCTTGCGTTAACTCATACTCCTCTCCGATAATGCAACTGGATTTTTTTTTTTAAACCATGTTTAATCTGGTTTTGGCCCCTCATTTTTGCATTTTTCTTCCCCTCCACGAACTCCTATTTGGGAGAATGAGCGGGAAAACTCTCGTACCACTCCCTGATGCTCGGAACGGTTATGATGCAAAACTACGATCATATGCAACATATGGCCAGGAACCATATACATTGTGCTATTCCGATTTCATGACAAGTTTGGCCGCTACAAACGTAGCAGCCGCATTGTGAACCATTAGATCCACGCATGTAGCCCCGTCAGCTGACTGCACAGAGTGCATGGGTCCAACAGAGTGCAGATGTTCAGCGTGGAAAAGCATTGCAAATTCCCCGAAAACTCTTATTTCTCTTCTCACTGGACTGTGCGTTGGGGCATTAGCTGCGATCGGAACAGCAATTGGAAGCAGCTTTATTAATGTGCTCAGCCATGCTACATATCCCTAATCTATATGCATCTCAAAACTGTCACAATGTGCCCCAAGGCCTAACAAGAATATGAGTACACGAAACTTGCATATAATTTTAACAGAGGGTAGGGTGCCAAATACCCTCCATTAGGCGTAAAAATAAAATTTGTGTTTTGCTATGTGGTTATTTTTGGGCTATATTTGGCTCACACCTGCTCACTCTAGCCGTTTCCTGCCTCCTGAGGTGAAGCTGGAAAAGGACGTTACTATGTGGATGAGAGTTTGGGTTTAACAACATTAAATGGCTCGGCTCTGGCTAAGAATTTCGAGGAAGAAAATGTAAAGCGGATAATTGGGCTAGTTGGTATGCCATTGATTATGAGGCAGCGCACCAGGAAACACATATACAGGACATAACGCTTGTCCCCCTTTCTGTCTATGTGTTTCCTGGCGCGCACCCTTGTAATCAAAGAAAATGTGAGTGAGGAGTGTAGTCTTCTCTGTCGGTTAAGGACACATCTGTTGCCGACATGCCGATTTTGAATATCTGCAATGCTGCACCCCGCAGTACCTACTATCTCACTGTATTCAGGACAGTTTTAAACAACCCACAGGAACTGCTATGAGAGTGTCCATTTCAGTCACAACGGTTATTGTTGCAACACCAGCCGCTTCGCTTCTTCAGCGTAGTCTCATCTCCGCCGTGGCGCTGACTGCACGAATGACCTTGAGCCAAGAAGAAAATAGTTCCGAGGCATAAAAAAGGTTTGTGGTTCTTAGAGTCAATCCACACAGGACGGTGCCTCCAATTAGCCTCGCAAGGCATCTCTGTAGAACCTTCTAGAGAGCGGACACCATGTCTTGCTCTCCAGAAAAAAGGAGCGAAAAGAACCGAATTGTCTCTGGCCTTCACAAAAACGGTTCCTCTACCTACTTCATTCTGTGTAATCGTCCAAAAGTGGACGATTAACAAAAACAATTCTACCTCTGGCACAAGCGCACAAGTCAAGGGCAAAAATGCATTCATATTTTGTATGTACCTACATGTACAGTCTTTGTCAAAAATATACGGCCCAAGGGTTTCGCTTTTAAGTCCAGTAACGCAGCGCCTGGTAGCAATACTGCAATATGAATGTAAGCAAGAGCAGAATGAGGACGAGCTTTGTCATCTATGAGATTTTGAACGCCAGTGTTGCGATACGAGCCCCGTTATGGGGCTTAGAAGGAAAACCCCTGGGCCGTATACTTTTGACAAAGACTGTACATTAACTCTGCAAAAGCAGTTAGATTCCTTTATACAAGAAAAGGGTGAAAACGCAGAGGAGAGTAGGGTACCAGCCACTCTTTCTTCTCTCAAATAACACAAGTCGCATTTAAAGGCTACAGAAAGGTGTCGGTAAAACATTGACTCATATCCTCGGAAAAGGTCTACAAATGACCCAGAAATAATTTCCACCATCAGACGCCTTATCCCCTCCCCCGAAAGAAAAAGCTCCCATTTGTAGTGCTTGGCTTCATACACTGGCCAAACCAAGTACTTCTCCGAGAGAATTAAGAAGCACAAAGCTGAGTTGAGAGAGTTGCAGCGGGAATAGCTTACAGCCACACGCATAACACTGCTGGTGATGTTTTGAAGTGAAAGCTTCATTATGCTAGGTAGAGCCGGTCTTCATGTGCACATGTGCTTCAGGTTGACGTTCAAGGAGCAGGAGGACAAGTTGTTGCTATGCGGTTCAAGTGTCCACAGAGAAGTGTAACAGATACTGTGGCTTTTTTTTTCCTACAAACCAACACACGTCAGCGTGGGCAAAGCCATTGACTTTCACGAAACCACAGGATTAAGTGTGGCATAAGGCCATTTGCAGAGAGCAGTTCCAGTCTCCCTAACAGGTGTTGCCACTAGGATGGCCGTCATTTCTGGCCATCGGAATGCATCAGTGTGCTGTGCGGACTGCTGCTGCACTGCTTGTGTAAGAATTCCGACAGAGTTCTTAGCACCACTGCTTTGGTGCTGGTATAATGTCTTGTCGAAGCAATTTGCGGGAATGACCCTGGGGCTTATTGGCGTAAAAATATGAGACGCTTTCTGCATATGCATGATGTATGTCATGGCCTAGGACGTCGTTTTTTTTTTTTTTTCGAATGTGTACCACGAGCTGCAATGTTTTTCTTTTTGGAGAAGAGAGTGTTTGTGAGTTATAGGGAAAGGACAGTTATAAGCAACTCGAGCCAGCTAGCCGATTTCAGTGCTGCCAGTAGCTGCAGGAATGCGAGAACGACCTTGACATTTTCGCAGGAGTTTTGTACTGCTGCATTATTTTCATAGGATATTAAAAAGTATCTTCATGGGACTGATGTCTACGCATGCATAATGAATTCATTGTGCAAAGAAGGAAGGTCAGTGCATGTCTGAATCTATACATATACTTAACACCATGGCAGCTCAATGCTTCCATTGAGCAGCCGTGAGCTCATGATGCAACACTTGTAATAATTGCTTATTTTACCAAACTAATGCATGGGTCAATGGTGAAATTTACCAATAACACCCGAGCGTGAACGCCGCTGAGTGCCTTTATGAAGCGAGCAGCGTAATAGCCTTTTAAATCTAGGACGTTTACGAGAGGTAAACTAATATCTGGACAGTTGACGGGGGACTACATACGCATGCATATTCAGTAGTAAATATTGTGCACAATGCTGAACGGTGAACATAATCTACGCCTCAACCAGCATGGCCTGAATATGCACTTTTGCTCTTGTGGCAAGAAGACTGAAAAGAAAGGCACGCAGCCAAAGAAAAGAAGAAGGAAGACTAGGGACGAACACAGCAAAAGAAAGGTTTTAGGTGGTACTCGGCTTGTAATTTATTCAGTCTGACAGTAAAATATGTTGTCCACAACGAGCGTTGGAGACAGAATCGATTTAAAAGCAAATCACGCTCCAACAGCCGACGGGTTTGTCGACACGTTCTAGCCAATGCAGGCTAGGCAGTCGGAAGGGCGCATCAAATTAACAAGGGGGCTAAATTAAAGAATTTGTAGCACCTATACACACAATGTGCATTCACATAAAGTTTCTGTGCTATCCACACCTCATTGACCCCAGAGATAGCGTGTAGGCAGCACCTCACATCCGGGCGGCAGTGCGGGTAGCCGTCGAAACCAGAAGGCCGGTAATGGCGAAAGGGTCACGTGAGCAAATATAGCAGTGCCATGCACTCGTAAAGCATCTATAAATATACTGCATCTTTGTCCAAAACATCCAACCACCTAAAGTGTAAGCTTATGGACTACCTTGGAGTTGCACCACAAGGTCATGGCTTTGACTTTTGAATGGCATTTCAAACTTGGAGCTGAGAGAGAGGAAAGGAGTGGAGCAAGTGATTGATCGTGTAGATGACGTCACGGCGCACCATGAAAACAGCCACAACGTCAATTGATGGGTATAAGAACGATGACTAACCGCGCCTCGACTCGGAGCCAGACATGGACGCCAGTGGTGAGGATGCTGTGCTTAGCACGTCATATTGATGCCAGTTAAACCGGGCTAAGAAATAGTTCTACCAAGCATAAGTATGCTGTAAAGTTTTAATTGAATAACCTTTGCTAATTTGTTTATCTTCTTTCAATCATCTGTCTTCTGTTGTTAATTCGAACAAGTAAAGAAAAATATTTCCCTAGCTGCGGCACTTCTTATATTTAGATACGGCCGGCAGAAATGAAACGAACAGGAAGGAGACAGAGAAGGGAAAGAAAGAAGGGATGGGAGAGTGGTATGTAAAAAACTATACAAAATATAAAAAATATAAAAAACTGCAGACAGTGCGCAGATCGCCTGCTATTGTCGTATTAGCTTAATACGTTACACTTTCCGGCTATTCAAGACACGTGTGCAAAAGACTGTGTAGTGCATGCGTTAAATTTTGCGCAGTATGCCCTGGCACCCTGCTGCTATAGTATACCACCGCATCCCCACATACCAGAGGAGTGGTGGTGCGCACTCACGAGTTCAAGGTTAATTTCCTCCCAGCCGCGAAAACGGTTACTCCCCATAAAGCTGAAGAGGTAACTGCCATTGTTTTCACCATTGGCAACACTAAAGCCAGATGTGTTTTACCAGATTAAAAAAATTACTGTGGCTTAGCCCTAGCTAAGCACGATTATACAAGCGAAAGCTTTGTTATGCTTGTTTAACTCTGTTGCTTAAAGGGCCACTGTCCAGAGAAGGACCTATCAAGCGAAGGAGCCCAGTGTTTCGATCAGGTACCGAAGATAGTCTTTGCAAAATGCTACAGTGACACGCGCGCCGCAAAGCAACGAAAATACAAATCAAAGCTCTCTCATGCTCTCCTTCGGGAAGCCAGCTTTTCCGTTCCCTGCGCTGGCCCGTCGAGCCGCAGCAATGACGTATTTCTCGGGAACGACGTCCATTGGTCCGTCTCGCTGTCTGAGGGTGAAGGATGGGTGTCTACCGCTCGCTGCGCGCTTTTCCCTCGCCACGGCCAGACTGAATCCAGCGGCGCGCGCTCCCTCGCCCGTTTTTTTTTTTCTTTTTTTTGCGCACGCGAAGTGCCACGCCCCACCTCCCGCCAAACGCGGAGGAGGAAGGGGAATTTGTCTTGCGGAGGCTAGACGACCGGGCAGGAGAGTGAAAAACCTTTTCGAGAGAACGAAAGGAGAGAAGCACGACAGAATCAGGTGATTGCGGTGGCTGTAACTGCGTTATTAGTTACTCTTTTCAAAAACATTTTGCGGCCTTGCGTTCTGGGGGCGAAGTCTCACAGTCACCGGGGAAGAAAATATTTTCGACCGGAGGGTGGACAGTGGGCCTTTAAGCCACAAGACACAGTCAGACAGGGTTTGGTCTGGTTTAACTCCTCCATGGCTGTATGCAAAACCTGGAGCACACCCCAGCCGGGCCTAGATGACACGAAGGTCTCGAAGGCATTTTAAAGGGGACGGCTCCAAGAGGCGACCCAGATGGGCAGCAATGGCGATGGAGGGAAAGGGTAGGCAGAGGACTTGAAGGCTGTGTGGCATGGTGTCAGGCAATGTTGTATATTTGTGGAGATCGGTACCGGTACGAATGAAGTTTGCCAGGTGTGTGAAGAAGCGAAGCAGCAGCAAAAGAAACAAAGCCGTTTGCTCCTCGCGTTGCACGTGTGAAAAAGCGGGAGGCGCCTGCTCCTCACGCTGTGCCCGAGGTCAAATTTGTCGCGACGATGACTTTAGCTCGACGGGGCTAGTAAAGCTCCTACATTAAAACTGCAATCCTTAACTTTGTATGAGGCAGAGTCCAGGTCCCTGCTCTTTGCACACCTGACTCGCCTGCTGCTCCCTTGCACTGTCATATTGCCCGCGCACTCAACGTAGCTGTTAGTCCCACATTCTTTAAACCTGGCTGTTGTGGCTTTTCACTAGGGATTTATGATGGAGCATGTCCACACCTTAAGCAGCTGCCGTAGGCCTCCAGTATACCCCTCCCCACACAAGTCCTTCAGCAATCGAGTCAACCTTTTGGCACAAATGAAAAATGCGCATTCTCTCGTCTCCTCTCTTTTTCTTACTATTACCCCCTTCTCCTTTACGTACGCCATCCTGTACTCCCCTTTCTCAAGAGAGATGTGAAGGTTGAAAAACATTGAAATTTTGAAAAAAAAAAAAAAACTTTTTTCAGCCTAGGAAAAGGTTTTAAAAATATGGTTGGGTTTTAAGCATGACATAGTGGCTCAGTGATCAAGACGCTCGGCTACTGGATTGGAGTATGCGGGGTTCGAACCTGACCGCGCTTCGATGGAGGCGAAACGCAGACATACGTGTGTATGTGTGCTGCGAGATGTCAATGCGTGTTGAAGATCCCCAGTGGGTTGACATTATTCGTAGCCCTCTACTATGATACCTCTTTATATATTCCTTCTTTCACTCCCATCTTTGTAATGCTCATACATGGACTAACACTGCATGGCACAGAAAGGCTTAGGCAGTGGGGTTCTAGTTTATTCTCATCAATGTGAACAGGCAATTTTACTACACGCATAACTTGATGCTCATAGAATTAACATACTGAATTCGTGTTGCGGCCCCTTAGAGGAACATACCGCAGCGCCATCGCTTCAATGGTTCATGCTATTGCATGTTTGTATGATTATTTACAGAAGTAGAGTATATTAGTAAAAACATTCGATTCAGTAGTGGAGGTACACTATTAATATCCGACTGGGTTCCAAAAAAGTACTATTCACATACCGTAACAACAAAAAACTGCAATTCGCATTAACCGTGGTTAAACGTAACAACTGGTAAGCTGGCTAGGTAAACTAGGTAAACTAGGGCATTAGTTATAAAGTGGTTAAGAAACAACCGATACGATTTTCCTTCCAATGTATCTCCAACCTGGTCCATTTTCGAACATCTAAAGACCGCTCACAAAATATAAAAAAAACAATAACAAACAAAGACGAGCAGCTGTGGTAGAGTCCCTAGAAGTATTTGCTAGTCTGCCGTCCGAGCGGGGTTCCCTATGGAACCGGTTGGCCGCTTCCCGGATGAAAGCGCAGGGGGCGCTGTACGCATTCGGAGCGTGGTCGCGTTGTGTACGTGGTGCTGTACGTGGCGGTTGTGCCGTACTGCGAATCTGCGCCGCGCTGATCCGTTGGTGCCGTGACAAGGCTCGTGCACCACGTGCACTTTTTTCGCTCGCGAGCCGGAATGCGCGCAAATTAGCTAGCATGTGTGCAAGTGTGCCTTTTTTATGGATATGTGATCGCGTCATGTCCAGAAAACGGGGTAAGCGTGATAGCACGTGTTTCTTGCCCGGGTGCAAGACCGGGTAGCGCTCGTGCAAGGTGAGATGTTCTCTCTTCAGGACACCGAAAGACGCAGGGAAGAGGCAAGAGTGGGAGCGCAACATCAAGCGCGGCTGCAAAGGCAATAACATTGTTTATTGTCACAGCTAGGGCATAAAGGAACATGCAAAACGAAAATTAAAAGGCGTAATAAATGAAAGAAAATAGACTGGCTGTGTTCTAACAAAATTCAAGAGAGAACGATGATAAGGCCCTTGCGTGCAAGCAATGTACGAAGATGGGTTGCTCGGTGAAAGGCCCACTGCCGTCAGGTGCCGATATTGTCGGCTTCAGTGGCGGGCAAACCCACAAGTGGTGAATATCTTCCTCATTATTTTGTGAGTTGCAGACAGGAAATCCTGGACGTTGATATAAATATCGGTATATATAAATATCGGATGATCCGGATCGGGGTTGCCTTCACATTACTGTAACACGAATAAGCTATAGTGTCGACGTTCGTGAGCGACACTTCAAATCCTGCTTTATTGAGCGAAGTTTTAAGACAGGTAAAGGTAATTGAGATTCCACGGGATGTTACGCAACTCACGAAGGATGCCATCTCAGCGCTGTTTCCTGACACTCCAAAATACTTGTTGAAGCCCCTGCCTCTCAAGAGAAAGGAGCGCAACTTGTACGAGCAAAAACAGTCAGCAGGGAGACCTGCAGAGAAAGAAAAAAAGTGCACTGATCCTGAAGCATCAGTGGAGCCAGTTGAAGAATACAGCGGTGGTGGATCGTGTGACGTGAGCCTGCTCCAGGAATGCAGAAAGCTGCATGCCACCGCCACTGGGGACAAATGTCGATCTTTCTGATGTTGAACAATGAACATTCGCATAGTGCCACTCAAGCGAGGACGAATCTCCGGAGGCAATTGCCATCGGCGAGTTCCGTTCCATCGCAGTGGTGAAGCTGCCATGAATGCTGCTGTGTGCATTCGAGGAAACAAAGTCAAGGAGATAGCTGTAAAGTCGACAGAAGAGGTAATTAATCTTATTCAGGACATTGCGAAACTCAGCTTGTGTCCTGGCAGCGGATTGAAGCCTATTACAAAAGACCTTTCCCACCTACAATGGGCGTTGCTTAATTTGCGACGAACTGTACCATTATTTCTGATGCAACATCCTGCAAATACTTGCGAAAGTTAACTCAGAACACCCTGTCAAGAAGAAGAAAAAATTAAGAAACAGACTTCTATGCCTCGAGCAGTTTGTCGTACGAAGGACAAGGTGGCAAAGCTGGTAAAAGCTCTCGGTGAAATGAAAAATGAAAATGAACACCTTCAAGGACAGAGTTTGTATTGTATTGTATTGGTATTGTAAGCCAGAGGACAGCTGGCTGTTAAAATATGTTTTAGAGGTTGCTAAACGCAAGTCAACAAAAGTGATGGCATACTCTGATGAGTGGCTACTAGGCTTCCTAAGTACCAAAGAATGCCTATCAGCAGTTTGCCTGAAGCGCGGTGCGATTTGAAGGGCTCGGGTTCCCATCTTGCGTGCTTTAATTGTGCATGCATCCGAAAGTTTCTAGTTCTACGTACGTGTTATAACTTAGCTAAACGTCCGAAGAAGTTAAGATGAAACTATAGCGTGAATGAAAACGCCGGCGACAGCGCTCTGTTGCTCGCACACATGGTTCTTGGAGCCTAGAATGTGCGTCTAGTATAGTTCTCCATGCAAGCGCAATTGTTTGCACAAAATCCTCAGAAGTCTTCATTACAATATGGCACGGCGATAGCTTCAGCAGGATAATAGGGTATAAAAAGCAGCTTCGTTTCTACATCGGCTCAGGGGCATGCGCGCAAAACTTCGCTCACAAAAAAAAAAAAAAAAAGTCGCATCCGTGGTTATGCCAACAACTCCGCTGCAAATTCAATATTACGACTAAACTGAAATCAAAGACTAAAGAGCGGCATCGCATGTACAAGGCACCTGACAATGAGCATGCAGCGAATGCATTTCGAAGCGCACGGGCGCGCGCGTCGTCTGCTCCGTCAGCAGTGGCGCACTCCGGTTCACCGCAGCGCCACCGCGGCAATCATTCAGCGGCAGCCCCCGCCGCGGCCGGCGGACGACAGACTAGCAATATTTCTAGGGACCCTAGCTGTGGCCATCACTGCAAATCAGGTTTTGAAAGAATGAAGCAAGCGCCGACCATGTCCAAATGAGCGGCCATCACTCAGACGGGCTGCACTATAGGTATCATCATAATGAGCCTGACTGTACCCACTGCAGGGCGAAGGCCTCTCTCATATTCCTCCAATTAGCCCGGTCCTGTGCTAGCTGCATCCACTTGACCCTTGCTAAGTTCTTAACCTCATCCGCCCACCTAACTTTCTGTTGCCCCCGGGTTTGCTTTCCTTCCCTTGGAATCCAATTTGTTACCGTAAGCGACCATCGGTTGTCCTCTCTTTGCACTACATGTCCTGCCCATGCCCATTTCTTCTTCTTGATTTCCACTAGATATGTCATTAACTCGAGTTATTTCTCTGATCCACTCTGCACGCTTCCTATCTCTTAATGTTACCCCTACCATTTTGCGCTCCATAGCTCTCTGCGTAGTCACCTTAAGTAGAACACTTTTCGTTAGCCTCCACGTTTCAGCCCCATAGGTGCTGCAACCGTTGTAGGCATACTACAGGGGGAGAATGTTTTTGCAAGTCGTCAATGCGCAATCACGCAACACATGGGTGACGTAGCCTACACGTCACGTACGCGTATCTCGCAGAGTCCTTTTTTTTTTCTTCCTTGCAAGAGGAAGAGATAATAAATGTTTCTCTCTCTCTCTTGTAAGAGGAAGCGCTCGCGGCAGTTTGTTTTGCCCACGCCATGGCTCCTCCTTCAACAGTCTTCTCCCCTCCCCCATGGCTCCAAGCAGTGCTGACATGACTATGGGCAGTAGAAAAACAGAATTCCCTCCCCCCCCCCTCCCCCGGGGAAGGAGTGAGCACAGATTCTGTGCGTTCGCAGTCTTTTGCTTTTGTTCTTTCTTCCGGTGGTCTGGCGGGGTTAGAGCTGGTATTCGAAGAGACGCAGGGACTTCGAGTCGCGAGTCTGCTTCTTCGCAGCGCGCTGCAGGGATTGCGAGTTTGCTTCCTCACTACAATGAAAACGTGCAAGAGTACTGGCCTTATGCGGGGCCGCAAATATATTAAGTACCTGCGCATGAGTTATTTGCACACACGCGCGCCCACAAACATGCAGTTTTGTAGTGGCAAAAAGCAAATAGCTTTAACTGCATGAGAGCATCTTGCGTGTAAACGATGTTTGGAATTAAGCTGTGAAATTATACAAGATGGTACTTATCTTATGGACAAACAATTTTACGTCACTACGTATATATATATATATAGTTGTTTCACATAATTGAGGCGTAAATTTTAAGGTGCAAAACGGCCGATTGAGCCAAGTACACGAGCACAGCAAATCTTCAGCCCCCTCTCCGCTGCCGCTCAGGCCAAACCAGCCTATACCTCATAGCTAGGAAAAACAAAAAAAACGTAGAAAGGAAGCAAGCGTGCACACTGCTTTGCCGAGGGCAGCTCCAAGCCGTCACTCGTTTGAAACTACGCTGTCTACTTTGGCTAGCCTGCCCACCCCTCCTTTCAACCTTTCCCCACTAATAGGAGGGGAAAAAAAAATACAGAAGAAAGCAAGCATGCTGTTGAGTGCGGACCACGGTGCAAGAATACTGAGGTGTTGACACTGCGCCCGCGGGAGCGTCCAGATAATGTTCAGCCGTGGCGGAGCGCGCCTTGCAGTTCGGCTGCAAGCCGACAGATGGCGCGGATGCCAGCGGGCCCAGTTGAGCGGTGCTGGCGCCTTGTGATTCCGGTGCCCAAGCTTGATTTTCGCTTTGCTGGCGTAGTTTGAATTCAAAACGCTAAGGAAATTCATTGCTTGAAATTAAAATCAGCAGTGTGCCCGTCTTAAAACTTTGTTGGAAATTATCTTTGTAAAGCAGTTAATGATACGAACACGGTCGAGCAGCACTTGAATCCCATTCAAGTTTCTCTTCCGCGCTCAATTCTTGTTTCCAACAATTTATATGCATAATAAATATAAATGGGGGTCCTCGTGTTCCCTTCCTTCCGCTCAAAATGGTAGAATATTATTGCACAGGAAATTTTTTGCTTCACGCTTATCGTTGCTTCTTCACTCTGTATGAAGACCGTTCAAACATCGTTTCGTTGAGTGGGACAATATTCAAGGCGCAGCGCACTAGTATAGAGCGGCTTATTACGACTTAAGTTGTGAAGAGGCTGCGTATTAGGTAAAAACTTTCTCATGCGGGAAATGTGTCACAGGGATGAAAGGGCGCGTCGGATGGACCCAACAACATGGACCCAACACGAAAACTTGAGAAAACGGCATTTTTATTCCGATGCAAATTATCATAGAACGGGCATAATTTTCAATAAGCTCGTTTCTACTGGAGGCTAAATGTATTTTGAAGGACTCAAGTGTGCAGGGCTCAGCGTTCAGCCAAGAACGCTTTCTTGATGAAAGAAAAAAAGCCGAAGTGGTGGCCTTGCGGTTTAGTGCATCGAAAAAAAAAAAACGAGAGCCTCCGCCTCGCATTCGGGAGGTACCAGGTTCGATCCCCGTTGCCACCGGGTACCCACCGGTTTTTCAATGGGTACAAGCTTGGCCCTGGGCTGGTGCTAGGCTCCTAGGTGTGAAATGCTTGGGAAAGGGGTTATAGGCCCAAATAGTTGCGCCGTTGTGACAGAGATCCGTTTCGCCATCGGTCAACAATAAGTCCGCCTTTCGCGGCAAACGCCCGTTATGTGGCCCTTTTTTATTCTTGAACCAACATTTTTTATTCATGGCCCCTTTTCCTAAGCATTTCACCCCAGAACAGCCGACAACCAGGCCGGGGGAAATCTTGTACCCATTGGAAACCGGTGGATACCCGGCGGCACCGGGGATCGAATCCGGTACCTCCCGAATGCGAGGCGGGTGCTCTCGTTTTTTTTTTTTTGTTATGAACTTACACCAACTCGCCCAATTTTCGGCACTACTTAAGTATGTTTTCAAAACGAACAATGGAGTGAAAAAATACAAGGGAAGCACCACTTCACAAGATTAAACTGTCAAGTATTCCCACAATTAAAAGAAACGAAATGAAAACTTACAGAACTTTATTACACACCATTTGCCCAGTGCAAACAAAAGATGCAGTCACTGGGCGAAATGTTAAAAATATACACAGTGTCACTGCGCAATAGCAGCAGTTTTTTATCTAATGTACCCAGGAAAAGTCGCAAGAACTGTACATAGGAGCATATAAATAAAAATTGCAGCTAAGAGGAGCAAAGCTTAGCCATTTTCTATTTTTCTTGAGCCTCCTTTTTCATGGTCATGTTAACATGCCTGCAATGCTGCCTCATCCGCATGCTAACATAACAGTGAAGCAACTGAGCCACTGTTTGTTCCTTGTGCGCATCACATGGAAAAGTAATGGTGTAGGTGTCAAGAACACCATCAATTGTGTCCCAGTACACGGTCTGGGTGTCTGCATATGCTGCAAACAAACGTTCAGTTTGCTTCAGTAAATTATAAAGGTGCATATTTGGAAGCGTAAGGCCTCCTCTGTTCTTTGCATTTGTCAGTGCTGCCTCAGGAGTAATGCTCGTTTCTGAACTGAACGCTGATTTGCATGTCGGACAGTTGGTGATCTTTTTCATTTTTCTGCTTATGAATCCTGCTAAATAAAAGAAAATGCAGTCTTCAACTTCAGTTTCTGCTGCCCCTTTCGTTTGCCTGATGATGTCATCACATTCCCAGTTGTCTACGCAGATACGGCTCTCTAGTTTCTACTTCACATCATCTACAATGTCGGCTGATGACGCTTTGGCATTGTTTGTGCTTATCAGAGCCCTGAAATCGGATACATCTAGTAGTGGCTTTTCTCCTTCATCTACTCTGCAGTTGCCAAATTTAGGAGGCTTTAGAAGGGTGTAAATAGACAATGCCTGATACAGCTGCAAAAAAAGTAGGCATTGAGGGATGGTCATTTTGTCTTCCAGCCAGTCTTATCTTTCCAAAGAAGCGTTCAATTGGATCTTGGTTCATCTTGCTTGTTAAAACATATTTAAAATTCAAATCCTGCAAGAGAACATTGCAAAGGTCTCTTGTGGATTTTAGTGTTACTCGAAGGCCCTCGGATGTGCTCTTAGTGAGAAACATGTCTTTTGTTATCAAGCCACACTCAAGTTCCTTTTCCCAGCTGTCAAGCCATTGAATGCCGCGGCTGATAACTCCAAGGTCTGAATTCTGCCTTGTAATGCCTTCAGCCGGAAAACGTCAGTTTAGTGCATTGAAAAGATCATCCCAAAATAAAGTAAATTCCTCAGTTGCTTCGCTGTCACTCAGGCGGCGGACACCTTGTTCTCTGTAGAATTTAATGCCCGATGCCATGGAGCGGCTGAACACTTGCACTGCCAATTTCACGAGCATTTTTTCACATGTAGTTGGATATATGTGACTGTGTGTTATTTTTGGACACACTCGTAAGCCTCCAGCTTTGTCCTGATCTTCCTTATAAACTGCACTATAATCTTCCCATCTAATCCATTTGCCTTCCTTCTTCAGGTACCTCTGCTGCTTGAGGCGGTTCCTAACACTTAAATCAGTGTGGCGCATCCGAAAAGGCGAACACCTTTCTTGTAGGGTCACTTGGATGGGTGAACGAGTTGCAGCAGTCTTGAAGACTTCCGCTTATACCTAGTGTGCTCCACATACTTCTATTCGTTGATGCCCCATCACAAACAAATCCATGAAGTTTGGCACCAGCTTCTTCCATAAGCACAAGTGCTTGAAGTAGCAACTGTGCAAGAACGGTGCCTTTTGTTGCACCTTTGGCAGCAAAGACTCCAATTGGTTGGGCATAGCTGTCACCAAAAGGGCAAAACATGAAAACCAGAGCATGGTCAGCAAGCTCGCCTGAGTCTTTTGTCTCTGAAGTTAATCCTACATATGTCATTGTACTTGAATTGACGCGTTTGATTTTGCAGACTTGCATTTCGTCAAACATTATTATACCATGTTGTTGAAAACTGTCTTTCTTCGCCGACTTCTTCTTTAGAGCAGCAAAGAACTTGCTGTCAAATCCAGACTTGAAGCCGACCGTCGCCATGTAACGACGTATTGTTCTGACCGATGGCAATGCTACAATTTCGTTTTCCATTAGAAATTTGTACCCTGCAGGTGATCGAATATGCAGGAGCAGACAAAGCAGTATGCAGCTGTCAGAATACCTCCGGCCCTTTTTTGAGTGAACCTTTTCGGCTGCCACACACTCTTTGAAAACGAGCTTCTGAGCCTAGGGAAGGTTTGCCTCCTTAAGCAGACGTTCAGTGGTTTCCTCATTGAGATTCTTTAGCTTTCTTTGGCACTTAGCAAGTTCTGCTTCAGTTTTCTTTTTCCCGTTGAGAAGCCTTATCTTAGATTTATAACAGGCAATTCTCGCTTTGCGTATCGTCTCAACTCTGGCTTTTTTTGATGGACTTGCTAGGAGCCGAACACGCCTTACTTGGGCTTTTTTCTTTTGCCTGGCATGATGGATACGCAGCACATCTTTCAATCGTTCACAAGCCCAGTAAGCAGTGTACATTTGTTGTGCCGCCACATTCCACAGATGTCTACATATGCACACTCTGGATGGATGTTATTAAATTTTTCTTTGGAGGGGGCCACCAGGGCACACATGCAGGTCATGAAAATATTGAAGACCACTTTCTACTGTACTTATAGAATGCAGACTTCTGTCACTGCTCACACTCTCGATAGTTACAGAGCGGCCATGAACAAATGTCCTCACTGAAATAGAGCAGTCAGTGGAAGGTGTTACCTGCAGTGTTTTGAGGAGATAAGCTGGGTGGTTACAGTCTAGAGTGTTTGGCAAAGCCACTTCAGAAAAAATCACAGCATGCAGTCCAAAGTTCTCGACTACTTGCACTGCCCATGCTTTGCTGGGGAGTTGAATACTTGATGCGTGTTCAGAAAGCAGTGAAAATGACAGTGCCTCTTCTCTGCCCAGGGTAGACGAAGGTGTGACAATGTGCTGTTCCTTGTCTTTGCTGTGTTCTGCGTTTCCTTTTGGCTCAGCAGGAATCCTGTTAACGCTGCTGACTTGACAGGAACTGGCTGCTATGTCGTCGCCTGCTGGGCAGCCAATCTAGATGACAAAAGTGCGCAGGAAGGTTAATCTAATGATGATATATTAAACAAAGCTAGAATATCGGAATAAGCGAGCAATTTGCGGCAACAATCCGAGCTACATAGCCCCGACAACTGCACCGGAAAAAAAAATTTCACTTGCCACACCGATAATGCAGATTGCTGATAGAGCTCATTTCACAATGATGCAGGTAATTCATATAGTGAGATATGACAGGATGCCAATAAAAATAACACTGAGTACAGTTTTCTGTCAACCGGAAAAGGACGGAGTCATCGCAGAGCCAAAGCTAGTTTACCTGGCATTCTTCTCTCTCCTGAGCGAAGGAAAGTGTAATGTGGTGCAGCAAATTCATGTTCCCTTCTTTCAGGTACGCTTCTGGATTCATAGAACCGTAATCATCAGACGAAGTAGCAGCGACGGTGCCGTCTGCAGTGTAGTCCTGAATCGTGCTGTCAATCTGCATGAAACAAAATTGTGTATAAAATGTTTGCAGCTAAAAAAAACGAGCGCACATAAAGCGAGTAGCTTACCTGCATTTCACTTGGTCGAGCATCACTAGATGATGTATTTGTAGAAGCCAGACATGGCATCAGAGTGGCAGAGTCAGAGCCAAGATGCTGTCGCTTAACCTCTGGCTCTAAGGCAGTTTCAAGTTCTGCAGGCATCGCAGCAGGCAAGGAAGCTTGGAGAGGCTGCATCGCACCGTTGTCGTCGACATTCGGCCGACGTCTCTTGGGTGCTTGCGCCTGAGGTTCCCTCTTCCGAGGTGGCTTCCTAGGTTTCTCTGGCCGCGTGAGGTATTTGGGACAGTTCGGAAATAAAGTAGGCACAGCATCTTTGGAAAGCACACGCGTCGAGCAGCACTCCTCCATGGAGCTCCGCGTAATATGCCCGGGATATCGCGTCCTCTGCAAAATGCTTAGCACAGACGTGGGCAACATCCGGTCTGCCCTAGGAATTGCACGGCGCCACTTCTCCAAACGAACATTGTCGGACGGAGCTTTGAACAACGCCACACGCTCCGCACAAATCCGGTAGCCCGAATTACAGTTTGGCACGAAGCACTTTCTTCCCATTGCGCATCACTTTGCGCAACACTAACCGTTGTGGGCTACTCTGCTGACGGTAGGCAAACAGACGGTGTTTAAGCAAAATAAAAGAACACGTTTAAAACAGCACGGAAGTGCAGCCGCACACCGAAATATGCAAAACCCCGTGCGAAGTGCCGCGCCGCCGCGCCACGCCGGGCTAGCGTGGGCCCGCGTTTCGCAGCGCCCTCTAAGTTAGCGACCGGTTGCCATGGCCACGCCCCCGAACATTTTCAGACCGCGAGCGGGCCGCGCTTTTGCTCGCGGCGGGAGGAGAGTGTCAACACCTTAGTATATTATTCTTACACCGTGGTGCGGATGGCTAGATGCTCTCCCTCCTCCAGCTTGAAGCCGCGCTTCGACGGCCAAGCACTTTTCTAATTACCCCAGTAGAATAATAAAAAAAAAAAAAACAGAAGTGACGTAGCTCTACGTCACTTTTGTGTCACCTGATTGCGCATTCAGGACCTGCAAAAATATCCTCCCTACGACAGGTGAAAACCTACGTCTGAATTGGCTGTTTGTAGCCTGCCCATTACTGGCTGCACAGATGCACACTTTCCATATTCCGGCAAAATGTGACGACGCACTCACAAGACTACAGCAGCATCGGATAGTCACTTCATGCTGGTAAGCGCACATGCTTCATTCACTGAAAATGCATTTGGTATTGCTGCAATACATTAGCACTGAAGTGAAGTAATGATTTTGATTTCTTATTTAAAGTGCTTTTTTTTAATACTGGGGAGAACAACCACGTAAGATAGTTATGTCGCTGAAAAAAAAAAAACTGAATTTGTTTCCTTAACCCTTCTACTACTTTAAATTTCACTAAATAAAATTTTTGTATAATTACCTAGCTAATTTCAGTAAGCATTTAAACATACTCCTAGGAGCACTATACAGTAGGAAATAATATTTCACAGTTTCACCTAGCTGTGGTGCACCGCTCTTCATGAACTGTTCGTTTAAGTTACACTTCTGCTGGGGAACCTCTTTCTA